>NC_029786.2:34754083-34787701 GCF_000816755.2 Arachis ipaensis | reverse complement strand
GAAGTTCATAACCAAAGAACATTCAGACCATTTTTACAAAATAATGAGTCTAAGGTCAGTGATCCCGGAAGTTAAATTCGATCTGAAAGAAGATGAATATCCAGAGATCCAAGAGCAAATTCAAAACAGAAGCTGGGAAGTCCTAGCTAATCCTAAAACAAAGGTGGGAAGAAACATGGTTTAGGAATTCTATGCTAATCTATGGCAGACGGACAGGCAGAGGATAGCTGGAACCGCATTCTATGACTATAGAACTTTGGTCAGAGGGAAGGTTGTTCACACCCACCCTGATAAAATAAGGGAGATCTTCAAGCTGCCTCAACTGCAAGATGACCCAGACTCCTTTGATAGGAGAATGATGAGATCAACCCTAGGCTTGGATAAAATCCTAGAGGACATATGCCTCCCTGGAGCCAAGTGGACAACCAACACAAAAGGTGCCCCGAACCAACTCAAGAGAGGAAATCTCAAACCAGTCGCCAGAGGCTGGCTAGACTTCATTGGGCACTCTATACTGCCCACTAGCAATCGTTCTGAAGTCACCATCAGAAGAGCAGTGATGATTCATTGCATTATGCTGGAAAAAGAAGTGGAAGTTCATCAGCTGATTGCGTGTGAGCTTTACAAAATTGCAAACAAGAACTCCAAAGATGCCAAATTGGCCTATCCAAGATTAGTTTCTCTGTTATGTAAAGATGCTGGGATAAAGATGGGAGTAGATAAGTATATCTCAGTTGAGCAACCAATCACCAAAAAGTCTATGGAAGGAGAACAAGTGCAGGACGACCCCATCAAGAGAAAAGCAGAGGAGTTCCTCCCGAAAATCCCTCAAATTGAATACTGGGAGCGCCTAGAAGCATCTGTCACCAAGTTGCAAGAAGCTATAGATCAACTGAAGGAAGAACAGCAAAATCGAAATAGCATGCTCTGCAAATTGCTTAAAGAACAAGAAGAGCAAGGGCGTGAACTGAAGGAATTAAAGCGTCAGAAACTATCTCTTGAAGGGCCTAGCACTCCACAGACTAAAGAGGCATCCACCTCCCAAATTCAAGGTTGTTGAGTTCTAATCTTAGCCTTAACTCTGTGATAATTGTTCTTATTTGAGTTTTACCTTAGAAGTTATATATGAGTAGTAGTAATTAGTATCTATATTCTGATTTTATCTCCAATTAAGCTATAATTTATTTTTATCATCATCATTAAACATGAATAAAATAGCAGATTTTCTTTAGAATAAGGAGGCAATATTTTTCGAGTTTTAAATAAGAAAAATTCTAATTAGTTACATGTGGTGGCAATGCTTTTTGTCTTCTGAATGAATGCTTGAACAGTGCATATGTCTTTTGAATTTGATGTTTATGAATGTTAAATATGTTGGCTCTTGAAAGAATGATGAAAAAGGAGAAATGTTATTTGATAATCTGAAAAATCATAAAAATGATTCTTGAAGCAAGAAAAAGCAGTGAATACAAAAGCTTGCAGAAAAAAATGGCTAAAATAAAAGAAAAAGAAAAAGAAAAAGCAAGCAGAAAAAGTCAATAGCCCTTAAAACCAAAAGGCAAGGGTAATAAAAAGGATCCAAGGCTTTGAGCATCAGTGGATAGGAGGACCTAAAGGAATCAAATCCTAGCCTAAGCGGCTAAACCAAGCTGTCCCTAACCATGTGCTTGTGGCGTGAAGGTGTCAAGTGAAAACTTGAGACTGAGCGGTTAAAGTCAAGGTCCAAAGCAAAAAGAAGAGTGTGCTTAAGAACCCTGGACACCTCTAATTGGGGACTTTAGCAAAGTTGAGTCACAATCTGAAAAGGTTCACCCAATTATGTGTCTGTGGCATTTATGTATCCGGTGGTAATACTGGAAAACAAAGTGGTTAGGGCCACGACCAAGACTCATAAAGTAGCTGTATTCAAGAATCAACATACTGAACTAGGAGAATCAATAACACTATCTGAATTCTAAGTTCCTATAGATGCCAATCATTCTGAGCTTCAATGGATAAAGTGAGATGCCAAATCTGTTTGGAAGCAAAAAGCTACTAGTCCCGCTCATCTAATTAGAATCTGAATCTCACTCAAAAACTATGAGATATTATTGCTTCTTGACTTATTTGTATTCTATTTTATTTGTCTAGTTGCTTGGGGACAAGCAACAGTTTAAGTTTGGTGTTGTGATGAGCGGATATTTTATACGCTTTTTGGGGTTAATTTCATGTAGTTTTTAGTATGTTTTAATTGGTTTTTAGTATATTTTCATTAGGTTCTAGGCAAAATTCATATTTCTGGACTTTACTATGAGTTTGTGTGTTTTTCTGTAATTTCAGGTATTTTCTGGCTGAAATTGAGGGAGCTGAGCAAAAATCTGATTCAGGCTGAACAAGGACTACTGATGCTGTTGGATTCTGACCTCTCTGCACTCGGAATGGATTTTCTAGAGCTACATGAGTCCAATTGGCGCGCTCTCAATTGCGTTGGAAAGTAGACATCCAGGACTTTCTGGAAATATATAATAGTCCATGCTTTGCTCAAGAATAGATGACGTAAACTGGCGTTCAACGCCAGTTCCATGTTGCAGTCTGGCGTTAAACGCCAGAAACAGGTTACAAATTGGAGTTAAACGCCAGAAACAGGTTACAACGTGGCGTTTAACTCCAGAAATAGCCTAAGCACGTGTAAAGCTTAAGTCTCAGCCCCAGCACACACCAAGTGGGCCCCAGAAGTGGATTTCTGCACCATCTATCATAGTTTACTCATTCTCTGTAAACCTAGATTACTAGCTTACTATTTAAACAACTTTTAGAGGATTATTTTGTACCTCATGAGATTTGAGATCTGAACTTTGTACTCTTTGACGGCATGAGTCTCTGAACTCCATTGTTGGGGGTGAGGAACTCTGCTGTGTTTCGATGAATTAATGCAAATATTTCTGTTTTCTATTCAAACACGCTTGTTTCTATCTAAGATGTTTATTCGCACTTCAATATGATGGATGTGATGATCCGTGAGACTCATCATCATCCTCAACCTATGAACGGGTGCCTGACAACCACCTCTGTTCTACCTTCGATTGAATGAATATCTCTTGGATTCCTTAATCAGAATCTTCGTGGTATAAGCTAGAATCCATTGGCAGCATTCTTGAGAATTCGGAAAGTCTAAACCTTGTCTGTGGTATTCCGAGTAGGATTCAGGGATTGAATGACTGTGATGAGCTTCAAAATCACAAGGGCTGGGCGTAGTGACAGACGCAAAAGGATCAATGGATCCTATTCCAGCATGAGTGGGAACCAACAGATGATTAACTGTGCAGTGATAGCGCACCTGGACCTTTTTCACTGAGAGGACGGATGGTAGCCATTAACAACGGTGATCCACCAACACACAGCTTGCCATAGGAGGAACCTTCCGTGCGTGAAGAAGAAGACAGGGAGAAAGCAGAGATTCAGAAGACAAAGCATCTCCAAAACTCCAACATATTCTCCATTACTGCAGAACAAGTATTTAATCCATGCTCTTTTATTCTTCGTAATTCATACTGATAATTATAATTAATTTTCTGACTAAGATTTACAATATTACCATAGATTGCTTCAAACCAACAATCTCCATGGGATCGACCCTTACTCACGTAAGGTATTACTTGGACGACCCAGTGCACTTGCTGGTTAGTGGTACGAGTTGTGAAAAGTGTGATTCACAATTCGTGCAGCAGTTGTCTACCACAATCATCATATGTATATGAACCCCCTCCTCAACATAGCCCTCCACCACACTCACAAGCCTCATACCACCATTCACCTCCACATGATCCTAAACCATACCCACCATACCAACCACCATATGAACCATACTTAGAGCCACCACCATTCCAACACCAATACTCCCAAGAACCACAAAGTCCACACACACCACCTCAAGAATTTCACCAATATGAACCACCTTCTGACTATAATACCTTTCCCTCAAACAATGAACCCTTTTTCCACTACAACCCTCTGATGAAGCCTTTATGCTAGAATTAAGGGATCTTGAATCTCATATCTTAAGGCAACACGAGGAGGATGAAAAGAAATTTGAGGAGTTAAGAGCAAAAATGGCTATCATGGTAGAAGCCATTGGCAACATAGTCTCATCCCGCCTAAGCCTATGCGATCAAGGCACTTCCATTGTGGAATGTAGAGAAGCAACCAAGGAGCTTAGTGAGGGAGTGAACTTGAAGCTCCAAGGTGAAGAAGAGGAGTTAAAGCAAGAAATGCAACAAGAGGAGGAGGTAGAGATTATTGAACAAGAGAAAGTAGTGGTTGGAGCCTTAGGATATGTTGAGTACATAGAAGAGTCACAAATTGAAGAGCCTTCTTCCATGGAGTTTGAAGTTGATGTTGAGGAGGAAAGTGCACAACCTCCAAGACACAATGTGATTGAAGAATTGGAAGAAGTATTCCAATCAATAGGCCCTCCTATCTATGATGATTCCGCATCAACATATATATGATCCTTTTGAGCTTGATGAGTCCTTCCCCACTATGCTTGGGATTGATGAGGAGGTAGATTTCACTAAACCTCCTATTTATGATTTGAGTGATGGGGAAGAGATAGAAGAATTTGGTGAAGAAGAATATGAACTTGAGGAGGCTTGGCAAGAGGTAGAGCATGAAGAACCTTTCCAAGTGGTGGAAGCCTTCCAAAAAGGATGGACGGGAGTGGAACATGTTTTGTCAAGACCGTTGGGAATTCCTCCACCTAGGTTGACATCAAATCCTTCATTTGAGTGGGTAAAACTTCTAACTCTTAGCTTTATTATCCCACTTGAATATGGTTTTCTTGAGACGGATGGCCAACTTAGGGCGCTTTGTGGAATTAAGCGTAAGAGGAGGATGTTTAGTGGTTGGCGTTATAAGTCTAGGCTCATTATGGTTGAAGCTTCAAGGAGTAAAGGTTGGACTAATGCTCAATTGGATGGGTCTAGGGGGATAGTTTGGTGCTTCCATGAGAATTCATCTCTCTTGCCACCCGGAAGAAATCACCACGATCAACTCAAGGACGGGTGTAAAAACAAGGTGTGGGATCCTGGATCACACAAGGAAAATCAACTTTGGGAGCCCACGGTTTGTGAAGAACTCCATCAAAGCTTGGAATTATTAACCTTGAATGATGAAGCACAATGGAAGTCCAAGAATTGGTGGATGTTCAAGGATGGATTCAAGCACAAGCCACCTTGATGAGGAGCTCGCCATAAGTCCAACTTAAGGACAATAAACAAAAGTGCTAGGTGGGAGACAACCCACCATGGTAAACTCTTTCCTTTTTCTCTTTTGTATATATTGGTAGAACTAGTTTAATCTTATGTTTTGAATTGCTTAGTTGAGTTTATTTGGGAGTCTAGTAGGTTAAATAAGGTTTTATGATGTTCTCGTAGTTGTTCGGAGGTTTGGAATGCTTGGTTTGGTGCAAGAACATAGAAAAATTTTGAAAAACAGAGCACCATCCATGCGCACGCGCACTTTACGCGTACGCGTGAATCAAGCAATTTCGGCCATCCACGCGCACGCGCCATGTGCGCAGATGTTTGGATTGAGTTTTTCCACCCCCTCCATACATTCACCCGAGAGTTGTGCCTGAAGTGTGCCAACTTTGTGTCCCAGGGCATGCGAACGCATACCTTGCGCGTTCGCGTCGACTCTCTGCCTTGCCATGCACGCGTACGCGCACTGCACGCATACGCGTCGCTTCCATTTTCATCAATCCACGCTTACGTGTACATGACGCGCACGCGTGGATTGCCCTGTTTCACTCACCTTCTTTTCTTCTCTTCTTTCCATTTCGTTCCTTCTTCTCTTTTCTCTTCTTTTCTTTCCACCCTTCAAACATCATCTGACACTACCAAACACCATGTAACACCATTTCTTTTAGTTAGTTAGTTAGTTTAATTTTTATTTTTCATTATAAGTGTTGGATTACTAATCTTGTTTACCATTTACTGCTGCTTATTACTAATGGGATGTTAGTTTAACATCATTGTTGTTTTTGTCATTGTTGGATTCCTTTGTTGAGGTTGCAATTTATTACTTGGTCTTGAATTTTCATGTTGAACATTTGTGAATACCAAGTACATGTTACATTGCCTTCATGCATCTTAATTCTTTGAATTGCATGTTTTGGCCACCATGCATTCATCATCTATTGTTAGGCAATTGTATATTATCATTGATTTTTTTAGGTGATGCTTGTTTATGGTTTACCCTTATTCACGTCACTTATTTCATGCATTGAGATTGTGGAATTGTGAAATTGGATCGAAAGCTTACCTAGCGATATATTTTTGAGCTTTGTAAAGCTTTGTGGACCATGCTTGCTATGTGATTGATTTTCACTTCTATCTTCTTTTTCCTAAGTTCCATAGCATCCATGTGTTTCACCTCTATGTCACTTAGGTGTTGCAACAACTTCAATATGTGTCATTGATTGTTGTGTGAGTTTCATATACCATTTTATTCACTAAGTCTACGTACACATCAATCAATATCCATGCATTATCCAATTTCACAATTGCTTGATTTTTAATTGAGTGCTTTTATGCTTCTTCACTACTCGTTGGGTTGCCCTAACCTACAAGTCTTTTAAAGTATCTCAAGCACACTAGAATGAGTGAAGTGTATGCTTTTTTTTTTTGTAAATGTGACATAGCTTTTTATACTAGCGTGTGTGTGTGTTCTAAACCACGTGTAATTTTAGAACCCACACACCTATTTTTCATCAATGTCACACTAATTCGCTCGTTCAATTCTAGTGACTCGCCTCACTCCAACAATTCACGCTTCCTAGATTTTGTATGTTTTCATCTTACAGTGTGTATTTTGTTTTTTTCATGATTGATGCACCATAAGCAAAAATAGAAGCGGGAGGAAGAACACGCAGCAACCGGTTGACCTACCAGCTGAAGGTGGCAACTCGGAAAGTCGCCGTACCCCCTTTCTCATTTTTTAGTGTACCGAGGACGGTGCAAACTTTTAAGTATGGGGAGGTCGTCCGACTACTCGACGTTTTTGGGTAACAAGTTTCTAATCCCAACACTTTTGCATTTCATTTTAGGATTCTTAGTTGCACTTTCTTATTTTGCATATGTATATAATAAGCTTAGTCAAAATCATGATATTTTCCAAGAATTTTATCTATAGGGCACCCCAATTGAAAAAAAAAATTTAGAACTTGCTTGAATTATATACTTTATGGAACATGATTTTTGAGCTAAGAACACAAGCATGTGAGATTGGAGCCTAATTGTGTGGTTACATCATATATAAGCACTTATTTTCATTCTTGTGTGCGTTATTCTCTTCCTATGATTGTAATATTTGATTTGTTTAATTATATATGTCCATTATTTTGTTTATACACGTATTTATATGATTGAGACCATTGTTCAAATAGCTCACTTAACCAAATAGCCTACCTTTTATCTTCCATTGTTAGCCAATTTTGAGCCTATGCTTAATCCATTTGTTCTTAATTGTAGCACAATACAAGCTTAAGTGAAAAATAATAAATATTCCTTAATTTGGATCTCTGATTAGCTTAGGCTAGTGAGAGTGTTTATCATTTGATTTTGGGAGAGTTGGGAACATTGGGTAGAGATAAAAGTGCATTTTTTGTATTTATGTTGAGAATCTTGGAAATTGGGTACATACTCATGTATTAATCATGTGTAAACCATATGCATTGATGTTCTTGTATATATTTTAGTTTGAAAAAAAATATAAAAATAATAATAAAAAAAGAAAAAAAGAGAAGAAAAAAATGAAAATAAATAATAGAAATAGAAAAAAAAGAAAGACAAAGAATTGCAATAAAAAGGGGACAAAATGCCCCAAAGCAAGGTTCAATAAAAGTCAATGCATATGGGTGGTGATCAAAAAGAGAATGCATGAGTGTGTGAAAATGTGAGAAATGGGTAGTTAGGTTTGTTTAGAATTGTATAGGTTGTCATAGGTTAGGTGGGAAGTTTAAGTTAATCAAAGATTCATGTCTCAAGCCCACTTGACCATATGCATCCTACCTTGACCCTAACCCCATTACAACCTATGGAAAGTCCTCATGATATTTGTATGCATGCATAAAGTAATTGTTGATTGTTAGATGAAAAAAAAATCTTGGAAAGCATGATTAGGGGAGAATTGAGTGAATCAACCCCATACACTTGAGTGCCTAGAGCGGATACACATCCGGTGAGGGTTCGATCACTCAATTACATGTCTCCACACATGATCATCTTTTCTTGCAAGTTTGTAAAATTTTTTAAATAATTCAATTCAATTGTGGGTTTGATTTGACTGCTATGGCTTTATCCCTTGTACTTAAATATGTTTTCTTGGAAGTTGACTTGTTTTGACCAAGTGGATGCATTCATGTAGATAGGTTGCATATAGATAGATTGCATTTAGTTAGTTTGCATTGAATAAATGTTGATGTCCCTTTGCTTCTTTCTTGATTTTAGCATGAGGACATGCTTAGTTTAAGTGTGGGGAGATTTGATAAACCTCGATTTCATGATTTATCTTGTGCTTATTTTGGGGGATTTTACCACCTTTTTCCACATTTATTCAATAAAATAGCATGGTTTTGTAATTCTCCCTTGAGTTTTGCTTAAGTGTAAAAACATGCTTTTTAGGCCTTAAATTAGTAATTTTGATTCACTTTAATTCCATTCGATGCCTTGATGTGTGTGTTGAGTGATTTTAGGTTTACAAGGCAAGTATTGGATGGAAGAAATGAATAGAAAAGCATACAAAGGGGAGAATGCATGAAGAAACAAAGATTGGAATTGCATCAAAGGACGCGCACGCGCACAAGGCGCGCACGCGCAAAAGTGGTCTCGCCAATAGACGCGCACGCGTACTTGCCGCGTCTGCGCAGATGGAAAATTTGCCTATTGACGCGCACGTGCACATGGCGCACACGCGCCAATACTCTAACATGGCCCACTTAAAGGCAAAACGCTGGGGCGATTTCTGAGCTGCTCAGGCCCAATTCCAACTTGTTTCTGAGTGTATTTCATGCAAAATTGAAGTCCAAGCAAAGTGGGAGCAATTGTTTGAAGTGTTAGCATCATGTAGTTTAGTTTCTAGAGAGAGAAGCTCCCTCTTCTCTCTAGAATTAGGGTTCTTAAGTTAATCTCTCTTAGATCTAGTTTTGATTTCATGTTTTCATCTTATTTCTTTTATGAATTCTTGCTTCTACACTTTCATTCTCTTAGTTTGTGATGTTAATTTTACTTTTATGCTCTCTTTTATGTTAATGAACTCTTGTTGGATTTGAATCCTTTTTAATAAAATTTAATGTTTGATGTTCTTTTATTGTTGATTTGAATTGTGATCTTACCTTCCTTGCAATTGGTAGATGGTAGATTTAAATTTCTTGCACTTTTACTACGCCTTCCTTGTATGCCTTCCAAGTATTTGACAAAATGCTTGGAAGGATGTTAAAGTAGATTTTGAGCATTCTTGGCTTGGAAAGAGTAATTAGGCAATCTTGAGTCATAAAAACCCAACTCATGTTGGTGATCTAGAGTTGTTAGCTAATATTGTTTCCATTAACGCTAATCTTTTGCTAATTTAATTAGTAAGTTGATTAGGACTTTTGGATTGAGATTAGCTAGTCTTGTTAGACTTTCTCTCGTGGAAGATAACCTATATCTTCTTCCAATTTTGGAGATGACGTAATAAGATAAATTTTTGTTTATATTTGTGACATGATTAATTAGTCTTGTTTGACATTCTCCCTATGTGAAGATGACATGATACTGATAAAGTACTAATTCATGGTTTATATTGTGTTTTATTTGTGTGGTTTTATCATGATCTTTGCCCACTTATTCATTAAATAAGCATGCATTTATATTTCCTTCCTAAAGATGTTTTATGGTTGAAAACTTGCTTCCTAGAGACTTTTAATTATGTATTTTATTTCTCCCTTATTCCATTCGATGCCGTGATCTATGTGTTAAGTGTTTCAGGCTTTATAGGACATGAATGAGTTGGAGATTGGAAGGGAAGCCTGCAAAAATGGAAGGAACACAAGAAATTGAGGAGATGACCAGCGAGAAGCGACGCGGCCGCATGGATGACGCGGCTGCGCGGAAGAGAGCAATTTGGAGCGACGTGGCCGCATGGACGACGCGTCCCCGTGGCAAAGCAGAAACGCGAATGACGCGTCCGCATGAGCGACGCGATCGCGTGACGTGCGCGATCTGCATAATCTGCAGAATTCGCTGGGGCGATTTTGGGCCCTATTTTGACCCAGTTTTTGGCCCAGAACATGCAGAAACTAGGGACAACATTCATTCCGCATAGTTTTAGTTTTTAGATCTAGTTTTACTCCTCCTCTAGGTTTTCTCTCTACACATTCATAGTTTTTAGGATAGGTTATTTTCATTGTTTTTGCATTGGGATATTGAGAAGAGTTATTTGCCTCATCAAGACTTCGACATTCTAGTTCGTTCTCTTCACTTGTCTCTTACTCTTCCATATTCCTTAATTTTATTTGATTTTACGATTGGATTATTTTAGCTTTTATTAATATAAGAATTACTTTTGCTTTTAATTAATCTCTTCATCATTACTTATCATGTCTTTCTTTACTTCCTACATTGATGTTATGAATTTTACATTTACAATGAGTGAGTAGTTCCCTAACTTGATGGGGAGTTGATTGAAAGGAACCCATGAGCGGGATGTTCAAGAGAAAGGTTGTAATATAGTTTATTGTTGGCTTGCTCTCTAGTTCCTAACACCAATCCTCCCAAGAGTGGATTGGAAATTGTGGATAGAACAACATTCCAACTTGTTTGACCTCCCCTTACTTAGTAAAGGATAACTAAACGTAATAATTCTCAATTGTCAATCAATCTTGTGAGTATTCCATCAAGAATAGGGCTTCCATGTAATCTACTCCCAGTCAAGGTTTTTATTTAAATATATATAAATCCTCCAATTTAATTTTCTGCCATTCAATCAAACATTTTTGAAAACATTCTGATTAATAAAATAGCACCCTTTCCTGCAACTCGTTGGGAGACGACCTGGGACTCATACTCCCAGTATTTTAATTTTATTTTCTGTGACACCCTTCTAAATTGATAAGGCGGATTTTTTGGCGAGTTAAGAACTATACTTGCAACGTATATATTTTAACAATTTTTAATTCGCTAATTTCTGCCCGCATCAATTTTTGGCGCCGTTGCCGGGGAGTTGCAATAGAGTGCTATAGTTGTTAATTGGAATTTATTTATTTGCATTTTTATTATATTTTGCTATTATGAGCTGCTTGTTTCTTTCGTTAGATGACGCGTTCACTTCCTGATCCAAGCTTGCCATTATTCGATCCTGAGATTGAAAGAACTATTTCACGAATAAGGCAAGCTAGGCATCGGTTAGTCCTCTCTGAGGGCGGATTTGAAACGCCATTTGAGGAAGAAACCAGCCCCCGTTCTACTGATTTGGTTGTTTTACGTACAGGTAACATGGCAGCAGCCAGAAGAGTTACTATCCAGGAGGCTGGAGCCCCTAATTTTTCAATGCAACCGTTCCAAGCGCATCATCCAGCGGTGGCTACAGATTTTGAAATAAAGACCGCACTGCTCAATTTGATGCCCAAGTTTCATGGCTTACCTGCTCAAGAGCCCATCAAGCACCTGAGAGATTTTCAGGCAGCCTGCTCTACTGTCAGGCGTGATGGTGCGAATGAAACTTCAATTTTGCTGAAAGCCTTCCCGTTCTCTCTTGAGGGAAAGGCAAGAGAGTGGTACTACACTCAACCCGCAGCAACTGTATCCAACTGGGATACACTCAGAAGAGAGTTTTTGGAAAAGTTCTTTCCAGCTGAAGTTACTGATAAACTGAGGAAAGACATTTCCATGATTGTTCAGGATGAATCCGAGATGCTTTATAAGTACTGGGAGTGCTTCAATAATCTTCTGGAAGTATGCCCCCACCATATGATTGACAAGATAGTGTTACTCGGATATGTCACACAGGGCATGAGGCCCCAAGATAAGACCACATTGGAAAGTGCTAGCAATGGGTCTATGAAGAAGTACAAGACCACTGATGAGGCGTGGCAATTGATCAGTGATTTAGCTGAATCTACTAGGAATCACAGGCAGAAACAAAGCCGTTCAAAAGCCGTTACAGAAGTATCCTCTAGTAGAGAGACTGCTGCTCTAACTCAGAGTATCTGTGAAATGACTAACTTGCTGAAGCAAATGCAATTGAATCAACAACAAGTTCAGCAAGCTCAACCTTCTCCAGCCCAACAAAATCAACAGTTAGTCCCACAAAGAGTCTGTGGAATCTGTGCAGATTACAGCCATTATACTGATGAGTATCCGCAGCTCCAGCAGGAAGACAACACCGTGGCAGCCACTCACAACTTCTATGACTGCCCCAACCAAGGGTACAATCAAGGTGGCAATTACAACCATGGATGGCAGGACAATTCTAACCAGAATTGGAGGGACAACAATAACAGAGGAGGCAGAGATAATCAAGGATTTCAGAGGTGGAATAATAACAACAACAGGCAGCAAAATCAGAATCAGAATCTGAATCAAAATCAGCCTTACAGAGCACCTCACCTAAGGCAACCCCAAGGACCACAGAATACCCAAAATCAATTTACTTATCCTTCTTCATCTGCCAATGATGACTTACTACAATCTATTGAGCGGAGACACCAGACCATGGAAAACAACATTAATGCCACTCTAAATGGTCTGACTGCTACCCTGCAGGCTCTTGTCTCCCAGATTGGATCAATAACTAACTCTAATAATCAACCTTCGAGCTCCAGTGGAATCCCCTCTCAACCATTACCCAATCCCAAGGGTGGTATCAATGCTATCACCCTGAGGTCGAGAACCACACTGCAGGAGAGGAATCAGGAGGAGCCAAGCCCACCAGAACACACCTCAGCTGAAGAGGTAGTAAAAATAGAAGATGTTGAAGAAGAAGAGGACATACAGGACACGGCTGAAGAAGAAGAAGTGCAACCACAGGAGGAGACACCACTCCCATTCCATTTCTACATTGCAAGGAAGCCCAGAAAGCAGCTGGAACCTGATCCCAAAATGGTAGAGATATTCAAAAAGGTTGTGGTAATTGTTCCCCTTTTTGATGTCATTCAACAGGTACCTAAGTATGCAAAGTTTTTAAAAGATCTATGTATCTATAAAGACAAAATTAATGAATTAGAAACTATTCCCTTAGGAAGTTTCATATCTGCTTTAATGGGAGGTTTACCTGAAAAGTGTAGTGACCCAGGTCCTTGCATGGTTAATTGTACTATAGGTGGTGTAGTATTTTCTGATTGCATGTGGGATTTAGGAGCATGTGTAAGTATAATGCATTTGTCTATATATGATATTTTGAGGCTCCCTCCCTTAAAAAGTTCGGCAGTTCGTTTTGTGTTAGCAGATAAGAGCATTATTACAGTGGCTGGAGTTGCTGAAGACGTACTAATGGGCATTAAAGGACTCACGTTTCCCATTGATTTTTATATCTTGGAGATACCCCAAAATGCCTCAGATAAGCCATCGTCAATCCTACTTGGAAGACCATTCCTGAAGACCTCAAAGTTTAAATTAGATGCTTTCTCAGGAACATACTCTTTTGAAATAGATGGCCGAGTAGTGATCTTCAATCTGAATGGAGTTATGAAGCATCCTCCGGAGGATCATTCTATCCTCCAGTGTGACATTATAGATGAAACCGTGGCTGAAGTTCACCAGAAGGAATTTGAAGAGAAGCACACAGGACAAGGTCCAAGTGTGGGGACATTCTCAGAGGACAATGACAGTGCCTTACCACTGTTACCAGCTCCAGACAATCCAGAGCCTGAACATGATCAGAAGTTAGAATTAAAACCCCTTCCTCCACACCTCAAATATGCTTACCTTGAAGACGGGCAAAAGTTTCCGGTTATCATTGCAAGGGAGCTCACTTCCCAACAGGAAGAACAGCTACTTGGTGTGCTGAGGAGGCACAAGAAGGCAATTGGTTGGAGTTTGGCAAACATAGTAGGCATCAACCCTCAAATCTGTGAGCATAGAATATTTTTAGAAGAGGGAGCAAGACCTGTCCGTCAACCACAGAGAAGACTGAACCCCACTATCCTAGAGGTTGTCAAGAAGTAAGTGACCAGACTATTAGAGGCAGATATCATCTATCCCATCTCAGACAGTGAATGGGTGAGCCCAGTACAAGTAGTGCCAAAGAAATCTGGAGTCACTGCAGTGAAGAATGAGCATGGAGAGCTCCTGACAACCAGAGTTCAGAACGCCTGGAGGGTCTGCATTGACTACAAACGCCTCAACCAAGCAACCCGTAAGGATCACTATCCTCTTCCATTTATTGATCAAATGCTGGATCGCCTGTCAGGTAAATCGCATTATTGTTTCTTAGATGGTTACACAGGTTATTTCCAGATTCATATAGCTCTTGAGGATCAGGAAAAGACCACTTTTACATGTCTTTTTGGGACTTATGCTTACAAGAGAATGCCCTTTGGCTTGTGCAATGCACCAGCTACTTTCCAAAGGTGCATGATGAGTCTTTTTTCTGATCTTATTGAGGACTGTATGGAAGTCTTTATGGATGATTTTAGTGTATACGGCGATTCTTTTAGCCTTTGCTTAGATGGATTATCTAGAGTATTGGATAGATGTGTCAATACAAACCTTGTGCTAAATTTTGAAAAATGTCACTTTATGGTTAAACAAGGAATTGTACTAGGATATGTTGTGTCTAATATTGGCATTTCTGTAGACCCAGCAAAGGTGGATGTTATTTCTACTTTACCTTACCCCTATTCTGTGAGGGAGGTCCGTTCTTTCCTTGGCCATGCAGGTTTTTACAGGAGATTCATAAAGGACTTCAGTAAGGTAGCACTTCCCTTATCCAGATTACTGCAGAAAGACATTGAGTTCGAGTTCAGTGAAAATTGCAAACAAGCGTTTGATAAGCTGAAGACCGCACTGACTCAAGCCCCAATTGTGAGAGGACCAGACTGGAGCCAACCATTTGAGATTATGTGTGATGCTTCCAACCATGCAGTAGGAGTAGCACTGGCTCAGCGTGAAGGTAAGGACCCCTTTGTTATTGCTTATGCGTCTAAAACTTTAGATGCCGCTCAGTCTAATTATACTACTACTGAGAAAGAGCTTCTTGCTATTGTTTTCGCTCTGGATAAATTCCGAGCTTATTTACTTGGTACTAAGGTAATAGTGTATTCAGACCACGCAGCTCTAAAGTATCTATTATCTAAAAAGGAATCTAAACCAAGGCTTATACATTGGATACTGCTATTACAAGAATTTGATTTAGAAATTAAGGATAGGAGTGGTAACCAGAATTTAGTGGCAGACCACTTGAGTCGCCTTGAGCACATTACAAATGATCCCACTCCTATAGCTGATAATTTTCCATTTGATAACCTGCAAGCAATATCTGCGATAGTCCCTTGGTATGCACCTGTAGCTAATTATTTAGTTAGCCATACCTTTCCTCCAAACTTTTCTAAGCATCAAAGAGACAAGCTGAAAAGCGAGTCTAAATATTATATATGGGATGACCCATATTTATGGAGATGTGGCGCTGACCAGGTAATTAGACGGTGTGTGCCTCAATCAGAATTCCAGTCCATCTTAGAGGCCTGTCACTCATCTGAGAGTGGAGGACATTTTGGCCCTCAAAGAACTGCCAAAAAAATATTAGACTGTGGATTCTGGTGGCCTACTCTTTTTAGAGACGCCGCTGAATTTTGTAGATCCTGTTTCCCATGCCATAAATTTGGTAATATATCCAGGAGGGATGAGATGCCTCAGCAAATTATGCTTTTCTGTGAAATTTTTTATGTTTGGGGTATTGACTTCATGGGTCCATTTCCAAATTTTAATGGTTATTTTTATGTTTTGTTAGCTGTGGATTACGTTTCTATGTGGGTGGAAGCAATTCCTACCCGCACTGATGATACTAACACTGTTGTTTCCTTTGTGAGAAACCATATTATTTGTCACTTTGGATCACCACGAGCAATCGTGAGCGATCAAGGCACCCATTTTTGTAACAAGAGACTAACAGGATTGATGAAGAAGCATGAGATAATTCATAAAGTTGCAACAGCTTACCATCCCCAAACTAATGGGCAAGCCGAGGTGTCAAATAGAGAGATAAAGCGTATCTTGCAGAAGATAGTAAAGCCTCATAGAAGAGACTGGAGCACCAGGCTACAAGATGCACTCTTGGCGTACAGAACAGCATACAAAACACCCATTGGGATGAGTCCTTTCCACTAAGTTTATGGAAAAGCTTGTCATCTCCCTATTGAAATATAGCACAAAGCCTTTTGGGCAGTAAAGGAATGCAATATGGGAATTGAAGGAGCCGGAGCTAAAAGGAAGTTGCAACTGCAAGAACTGGAAAGCCTTCGCTTAGAAGCTTATGAGAATTCAAGACTATACAAGGAGAAGATGAAGGTTGTACATGATCAGCACATCAAGAGGAAAGAGTTCCAACCTGGGGACTCAGTCCTCCTTTACAAATCTCGACTGAGGCTCATGCCAGGCAAGTTGAGATCGAGATGGGAAGGTCCATACAGAGTAGAGAAGGCCGAACCGTACGGAGTTTATCACCTTAGCCATCCTTCGAGCTCTGAACTTATCAAAGTTAATGGACATCGCTTAAAGCTGTACCATGGCGAGAAGCGAAAGAGAGACAAGGAACTCGAGACTTTCCGCTTGGAAGAACCCCACATAGCCGAAGACTGAGCTAGTGGAGCGTCCAACTTACGGACGTTAAAGCAAAGTGCTAGGTGGGAGACAACCCACCATGGTATGATCGTTCTTTTCTTTATTTTTAGTTTCCTTATTCAATAACTCTTCTCTTTATTATTATATTTCGTGCATCTGCATTCACATGCTTTGGCTTTTGAAAAAAAAAAATTTCCACGCGACGCGACCGCCTCAGTGACGCGTCCGCGTCGCAAGGAGCTGGGGGAAAAATAAAAACGAACAGAGAGTCACGCGAGAGCGTGGCTGGAGGCGTGCCAATGGCACAAATCGTCCCACGCGATCGTGTCGCTGATGCAACCACGTCATATGGGAATAATGGCCTCCCACGCGACCGTGTGCCCCACGCGGCCGCGTGACAAGGATTTCGGCGTAATAATGGCGCACAGCTGAAAGTTGTGCTAGAGTGGTGCTGGACTGGCGCTGGACGCGCAATCCCCCTCACGCGACCGCGTGCCCCACGCGGCTGCGTCGTACCCCATAAACTGCCCACTCACGCGATCGCATGCCCCATGCGATCGCGTCACCTAAAATTTGGCATTTAATGATTTTGAACAGAGAGTTTTGCGAGTGCGAGGCAACCCTCGCGCCAGTGGCACAAACTGGGTCACACGACCGCGTCCTCACCTTAAGCGCAAGTCGCGCGACCGCATGCCCCATGCGATCGCGTCGCTTGCGCCGCACAGCTCAACCTAATTTTGCCAATTATCATATCTTTTTCTTCTCCAAATCCTAATTTTTCTTTTCCCTCCTTATTTCTTCCTCCTCCCTTCTTCCTTCTATCTCACCTTTCACTCTCTCTCCCTCACCTCCATTAACAAGGTTTTATTTTCTTCTTCCCTCTTTCCTTTTCTCTCATTCTTCTTATTTTATATGTTATTTTCTTTTCTTTTTCTTTTCATTATTCATATTTTCTTTCTTCTTCTTTCCTTTTTACATGGTGTTAGAATTTTATTTGAGTCATTATTCTTCATTATATGCTTGTGGATTGTTGCAAATTGTTTGGCAATTATATATTATTTTCTTTAAAGGGTTGCTTGCATGTTCACTTTAATACTTTCTATACCTTATTTACCATGCATGCTACGTGTTTGTGAAAAAGCCCATATGGCATTATGCACTTCTCTATGTTATTCTACTATTCAATGCTTGCTTTTCACGAATTCCCTTTACTATTATATTAATTGAATTTAATTGTCAATACAAACGTGATGGTTTGTTACAAAGTACTGCTTGGTCTATTCTACTCATGCCCTTTTCCAGCATGCCAACAAACACCTTGCATTCACTTGTCATCATATGCACTAACTATTTTCCATTCATGATCTTTCACATGTACTCATGAGCATGTGTTAACATCATTTACCTTTTAATGTGCATTTATAACCATCCTTTTTTCATTCTCTTCATTGCTATTTATCTCTTTGAATTCAATTTACTCTCTCTTCCCTTTTCAGGATGGCCACCAAGAAAGGAAAAGAGAAAGCTACTCCCAAACAACCAGCAAGAAGAGGAACAAAAAGAGCATTAGTGGCAGAATCCTCTTCCATTGCAGTCAAGCCCTCAACAAAGAAGATTAAGAGGATAATAAAGGTTGATAATAAAGAAAGAGCCTTTCCAGCAAAGGACACTGCGCGATTCTCCAATCGCTACTGTGAGCAGATGTTCCCCATTCTAGCAGAAAGAAATTACAACAACGAATACCTTCTTCTCCTCCCGCCCCATATTGCTACCTTTGTTGAGCCACAAATTGCCCGAAGACAATGGGATTTCCTACAGAGACTGCCAAGGCAGGTCAATCTTTCTTGGGTAGTCGAGTTCTACTCCAACTTCCACCTGCCAACTCTGCAGTCTGTCTTTGTTCGTCAGAAGCAAGTCCCCAATACAGAAGAGGCCATTCAAAGAGCTCTAAGTCTTTCCCCTATTCCAGAAGGATTGGACGCCTTTCAAGAAGCCACACTCAAGCGCCAGCTGTACCAATTTGATTGGGACCCTGTTCTCAGAGTTATCGCACTACCTGGCAGCCGATGGATCTACGGATACCATCGTACCCGCCCTAAGGGTATATTGGCTTCAGCACTTACCTTGGAGGCTCGCGTATGGGCACAGATCATGTCCCATTACGTCTTCCCGAGCACTCACGAGTCCTCCTTCACTGCAGACATGGCCGTTCTACTTTGGTGCATCCTTACAGACCAGCCTTTGAATTTACCAAGACATATCCGGAATGCCATGGGACACGTACAAATTGCGGGCAACTTACCTTTTCCCACCTTGGTCTCAGATCTTGTCTCAGTAGCCAGAGTCTCCTACAGAGCTGGAGACACCAAAGCCATGCTTCCACGGGACGATCAGTATGTCCCCAATGGGATGTACCTTAGACTTCCAGCAGCCACTACGAGCCTTCCCACTGCTCCGGTTGAAGATATCCCTTCTTCAACACCACAAGCACCTACAACAGATGAACTGCTCCAGCAGATAATCAAAATATTGGATCGGCAAGAACAGAAAGCGAAGTTAAGAGAGCGCCGTAACGAGCGCCGATTCAAACACCTCAAGGAGCTACTCAAGGGACATTCCAAGGACTCAGACACCCCGGACTCCACTTCTTTTACCAGCACAGGGAGCCATGATGGTCCCAACTGTGGAGATACTGCAACCAGCCCACCCCTGTTCCTGACAGATGGCACCGAAGACGGTGCAAATCCTTAAGTGTGGGGAGGTCAGTCAGTACCTGACTTCCGGAGGTAATTTCTTTTCTGTACACCAATAAATTAGGATATTTAGTTAGATTTTTCTTTTATAGAATAGGATAAATTGCATAGTAATAGGTTAGTTGCATGCATGTTCTGCTTGATTGAAAAGACAATAAGTTTCTTCTAAGACTCTATCTTTGGAACAAAATTTCACTAATTTTAATTAAAAAAAAAATTTTAGGTTAAAATTGCTTGAAGTTGTATTTGGAACATGATTATTTTTGAGCTAAAGAACACACAACCTGTGAGATTTGAGCCTTTATGAATGGTTACATTATTTAACCATAATTATTTTATTCTTGTGTGTTTACTTCTCTATGATTGTAATCTATATTTTGTTTCATCTTATATGTCCAATGTTTATTATATTTATATGCTTGCATATGATTGAGGCCATTATTTGTTTAGCTTACTTATCCAAATTAAGCCTACCCTTTTAATTACCTTTGTTAACCACTTTGAGCCTTTAAATTCCATTTGTTCTATATTTTACCACATTACTAGCCTTAAGCGGAAAAATAATTATACATCCCAATTTGAATCTTTGGTTAGCTTAAGATAGAAAGGTGTGTATTATTTAAGTATGGGAATTTGTGGGAACAAAAGAATAATAAAGGAATGAGGATAATATACTGGGAATTTGGATACCTACTCATGTGAAACTATAAGAACCAAAAATCTATGTGCATTGATAAGCTATGTTTATTCTTATGTTTCTATGTTAAAAAAAATCTAAAAATATCTAATACATAAATAAGGGGACAAAATTACCCCAATTTAAGAATTCAAAAGTCAATGCATGTATGATAAAAATTATAATAAGAGTTGAAACATGAGTATGGAAAGTGAAAGGAAACTTCTGGGTAGCTAGGTGAGAATTCTAAAGTTATATAGAGTATGTTTATAGGTTATGTTAAAGCTTGGGTTAATTAAAGATTCAAATTATAAGCTTACTTAGCCATATATGCATCCTTACCCTTACCTTGGCCCCGTTACAACCTTGAAAAGACCTCATGATGTTTGCATTGGTATGTTAAATGTTGTTGATTGGTTAGGAGAAGAACAAAAATTAGAAAGCATGATTAGAGAAGGATAGAGTGATTACCCTATACACTAGAGAGACTAGAGTGTACATAAACCGTTAGTGAGGGTTCCATGCTTGAATTTCTATGTTCTCTGCTTTCATGAGCTATCTTCTTGCATTTTTACCTGCTCTTACTTTATGAGGATTGAATTAGTGAAATTTGAATTATAATTGTTTTGAAGAACTTATTTACTATTGATCAAATGGACAAGAATCATGTAGTTGCATTCATATATATAGTTGGCATTGCATTGCATTTCATAGGTTTTACATGTTCGTACTCATTTATTTTATCTCCTTCAATTAAGCATGAGGACATGCTAATGTTTAAGTGTGGGGAGGTTGATAAACCACTATTTCATGGTTTATATTGTGTTTTATTTGTGTGGTTTTATCATGATCTTTGCCCACTTATTCATTAAATAAGCATGCATTTATATTTCCTTCCTAAAGATGTTTTATGGTTGAAAACTTGCTTCCTAGAGACTTTTAATTATGTATTTTATTTCTCCCTTATTCCATTCGATGCCGTGATCTATGTGTTAAGTGTTTCAGGCTTTATAGGGCATGAATGAGTTGGAGATTAGAAGGGAAGCCTGCAAAAATGGAAGGAACACAAGAAATTGAGGAGATGACCAGCGAGAAGCGACGCGGCCGCATGGATGACGCGACCGCGCGGAAGAGAGCAATTTGCAGCAACGCGGCCGCGTGGACGACGCGTCCGCGTGGCAAAGCAGAAACGCGAATGATGCGTCTGCATGAGCGACGCGATTGCGTGACGTGCGTGATCTGCATAATCTGCAGAATTCGCTGGGGGTGATTTTGGGCCCTATTTTGACCCAGTTTTCGGCCCAGAACAGCAGACTAGAGTCAGAGAACATGCAAAAACCAGGGACAACATTCATTCCGCATAGTTTTAGTTTTTAGATCTAGTTTTACTCCTCCTCTAGGTTTTCTCTCTACACATTCATAGTTTTTAGGATAGGTTATTTTCATTGTTTTTGCATTGGGATATTGAGAAGAGTTATTTGCCTCATCAAGACTTCGACATTCTAGTTCGTTCTCTTCACTTGTCTCTTACTCTTCCATATTCCTTAATTTTATTTGATTTTATGATTGGATTATTTTAGCTTTTATTAATATAAGAATTACTTTTGCTTTTAATTAATCTCTTCATCATTACTTATCATGTCTTTCTTTAATTCCTACGTTGATGTTATGAATTTTACATTTACAATGAGTGAGTAGTTCCCTAACTTGATGGGGAGTTGATTGAAAGGAACCCTTGAGCGGGATGTTCAAGAGAAAGGTTGTAATTGAGTTTATTGTTGGCTTGCTCTCTAGTTCCTAACACCAATCCTCCCAAGAGTGGATTGGAAATTGTGGATAGAACAACATTCCAACTTGTTTGACCTTCCCTTACTTAGTAAAGGATAACTAAACGTAATAATTCTCAATTGTCAATTAATCTTGAGAGTATTCCATCAAGAATAGGGCTTCCATGTAATCAACTCCCAGTCAAGGTTTTTATTTAAATTTATATAAATTCTCCAATTTAATTTTTTGCTATTCAATCAAACATTTTTGAAAACATTCTAATTAATAAAATAGCACCCTTTCCTGCAACTTGTTGGGAGACGACCTGGGACTCATACTCCCAGTATTTTAATTTTATTTTCTGTGACACCCTTCTAAATTGATAAGGCGGATTTTTTGGCGAGTTAAGAACTATACTTACAACGTATATATTTTAACAATTTTTAATTCGCTAATTTCTGCCCGCGTCAGATACCTTCTTCCGTTTGTTGGAGTTGACTAAATAAGATGAATTAATCAATGTATGACTATGATAGATAGCCTATGATCTCAATTCTTGCCATGAATGTCTCTGTCTTTATTACTTGCTTTCTCTTATTTACTTGCTTGATTTACTCTTCTTGTCATTTAAATTCTTGCCCCTTTATATTTTATTGTCCCTATATAAATCAAAACCCCTTGTCTCCTCATAGCCAATAATTGACCACTTCATTGCAATTCCTTGTGAGACGACCTGGAGTCCAAATACTCCGGTTAATTCTTATTTTGGGTTTGTTCTTTGTGACAACCTAAAATTTAATTTGATTTGAGGATTAACTATTGGTTTGGACTATACTAACAACGGGATTATTTTGTGGAATTCCGAACCGGTATAAATCCTTATCATCAGAGGACGAGCAAACCTTTTAAGTTTGGTGTGGTAAAAGCATTGCTTTTTATTTTTCCATAACCATTAATGGCACCTAAGGCTAGAGAAACCTCAAGAAAGTGGAAAGGGAAGGCAATTTCTTCCACCTCTGAGTCATGGGAGATGGAAAGATTCATCTCAAAGGTCCATCAAGACCACTTCTATGAAGTTGTGGCCAAGAAGAAGGTGATCCCTGAGGTTCCTTTCAATCTCAAAAGGAGTGAGTATCCGGAGATCCAACATGAGATAAGAAGATGAAGATGGGAAGTTCTCTCCAATCCTATTCAACAAGCCAGAATCTTAATGGTTCAAGAGTTTTATGCAAATGCATGGATCACTAAGAACCATGATCAAAGTATGAACCCGAATCCGAAGAATTGGCTTACAATGGTTCGGGGGAAATACTTAGATTTCAGTCCAGAAAATGTAAGGTTGGCGTTCAACTTGCCAATGATGCAAGAAAACGCACGCCCCTACACTAGAAGTGTCAACTTTGATCAAAGGTTGGACCAAGTCCTCATGGACATATGTGTGGAAGGAGCTCAATGGAAAATTGACTCAAGAGGCAAGCCGGTTCAACTAAGAAGGCTTGACCTCATGCCAGCGGCTAGAGGATGGTTAGAGTTCATCTAACGTTCAATCATTCCCACTAGCAACCGGTCTGAATTTACTATAGACCGGGCTATCATGATCCATAGCATCATGATTGGGAAGGAAGTGGAAGTTCATGAGATTATACCTCAAGAACTCTACAAGGTGGCTGACAAGTCTTCCACTTTGGCAATGTTAGCCTTTCCTCACCTCATTTGTCACCTCTGCAATTCGGCTGGGATTGTCATAGAGGGAGACATCCTCATTGAAGAGGACAAGCCCATCACTAAGAAAAGGATGGAGCAAACAAGAGAGCCAAGAGTATTTTCCTCATCATGAAATCCCTGAGATGCTTCAAGGGATGCACTTTCCTCCACAAAATTATCGGGAGCAAATTAACACCTCCCTAGGAGAATTAAGTTCCAACATGGGACAACTAAAGGTGGAGCACCAAGAGCATTCCATCCTCCTCCATGAAATTAGAGAATATCAAAGAGTCATGAAGGAGGAGCAACAAAGGCAAGGAAGAGACATAGAGGAGCTCAAGCGTTCCATTGGATCTTCAAGAGGAAGAACTAGCCGCCATCACTAAGGTGGACCCATTCCTTAATCTCCTTGCTCTTATTTTTCTGTTTTTCGAAAATTATGCTTTATGTTTTATTTATGTTTGTGTCTTATTACATGATCACTAGTGTCTATGTCTTAAAGCTATGAATGTCCTATGAATCCATCACCTTTCTTAAATGAAAAATGTGTTAATCACAAAAGAACAAGAAGTACATGATTTCGAATTCATCCTTGAAATTAGTTTAATTATTTTGATGTGGTGACAATACTTTTTGTTTTCTGAATAAATGCTTGAACAGTACATATTTTTGAATTTGTTGTTTATAAATGTTAAAATTGTTGGCTCTTGAAAGAATAATGAAAAAGGAGAAATGTTATTGATAATATGAAAAATCATAAAATTGATTCTTGAAGCAAGAAAAAGCAGTGAAAAACAAGGCTTGCGAAAAAAAATGGCGAAAATAAAAGAAAAAAAAGAAAGAAAAAGAAAAAGCAAGCAGAAAAAGCCAAGAGCTCTTTAAACCAAAAGGTAAGAGCAAAAAGCCAGTAACCCTTTAAACCAAAACGCAAGGGTAAAAAGGATCCAATGCTTTGAGCATTAATGGATAGGAAGGCCCAAAGGAATAAAATCCTGACCTAAGTGGCTAAACCAAGCTGTCCCTAACCATGTGCTTGTGGTGTGAAGGTGTCAAGTGAAAAGCTTGAGACTGAGCGGTTAAAGTCGTGATCCAAAGCAAAAAGAGTGTGCTTAAGAACCCTGGACACCTTTAATTCTAGCAAAGAGTAAAGCTGAGTCACAATCTGAAAAGGTTCACCTACCTGGACACCTTTAATTGGGGACTCTAGCAAAGCTGAGTCACAATCTGAAAAGGTTCACCCAGTTATGTGTTTGTGGCATTTATGTATCCGGTGGTAATACTGGAAAATAAAGTGCTTATGGCCACGGCCAAGACTCGTAAAGTAGCTGTGTTCAAGAATCAACATACTAAACTAGGAGAATCAATAACACTATCTAAATTCTGAGTTCCTATAGATGCCAATCATTCTGAACTTCAAAGGATAAAGTGAAATGCCAAAACTATTCAGAGGCAAAAAGCTACTAGTCCCGCTCATCTAATTGGAGCTAAGTTTCATTGATATTTTGGAATTTATAGTATATCCTCTTCTTTTTATCCTATTTTATTTTCAGTTGCTTGGGGACAAGCAACAATTTAAGTTTGGTGTTGTGATGAGCGGATAATTTATACGCTTTTTGGCATTATTTTTAGGTAGTTTTTAGTATAATTTAGTTAGTTTTTACTATGTTTTTATTAGTTTTTATGCAAAATTTATATTTCTGGACTTTACTATGAGTTTGTGTGTTTTTCTGTGATTTCAGGTATTTTCTGGCTGAAATTGAGGGACCTGATAAAAAATCTGATTCAGAACCTGAAAAAGGAATGCAGATGCTGTTGGATTCTGACCTCCCTGCACTCGAAATGGATTTTCTAGAGCTACAGAAACCCAATTGGCGCGCTCTCAATTGCGTTGGAAAGTAGACATCCTGGGCTTTTCAGAAATATATAATAGTCCATACTTTGCCCGAGTTTTGATGACGCAAACTGGCGTTCAAACGCAAACTTTTGCCCTATTCTGAAGTTAAACGCCAGAAACAGGTTACAAACCAGAGTTAAACGCCACAAACAGGTTGTAACCTGGCGTTTAACTCCAAGAGAAGTTTCTACATGTGCAAAGCTCAATGCTCAGCCCAAGCACACACCAAGTAGGCCTGGAAGTGGATTTCTGCATCATTTACTTATTTTCTGTAACCCTAGCTACTAGTTTAGTATAAAAACTACTTTTAGTGATTTATTTCACATCTTCAGATCATTTTTGAGACTATCTTTGTATCACTTTTGATCTCTTGATCACGTTTAGGGGGCTGGCCATTCGGCCATGCCTGGACCATTATCACTTATGTATTTTCAACGGTGGAGTTTCTACACCCCATAGATTAAGGTGTGGAGCTCTGCTGTTCCTCATGAATTAATGCGAAGTACTATTGTTTTTCTATTCAATTCAAGCTTATTCTTATTCCAAGATATTCACTCGCACTTCAACCTGATGAATGTGATAATCCGTGACACTCATCATCATTCTCACCTATGAACGCGTGCCTGACAACCACTTCCGTTCTATCTGCAATAGCTTGAGCGTGTATCTCTTAGCCTCCATTCCGAAAGATCGAAGTCTTCGTGGTATAAGCTAGAATCAATTGGCAGCATTCTTGAGATCCGAAAAGTATAAACCTTGTCTGTGGTATTCCAAGTAGGATCTGGGATGGGATGACTGTGACGAGCTTCAAACTCGCGAGTGTTGGGCGTAGTGACAGACGCAAAAGGATTAATGGATCCTATTCCAGCATGAGTGAGAACCGACAGATGATTAGCCGTGCGGTGACAGTGCATTTGGACCATTTTCACTGAGAGGACGGACGGTAGCCATTGACAACGGTGATCCCCCAGCATACAGCTTGCCATGGAAAGGAGTACGAATGATTGAATGAAGACAGTAGGAAAGTAGAGATTCAGAAGGAGCAAAGTATCTCCATACGTTTATATGAAATTTTCACTAATGAATTACATAAGTATTTCTATCTTATTTTATATTTTATTTATATTTTAATTATCAAAACTGCATAACCATTTGAAATCTGCCTGACTAAGATTTACAAGGATGACCATAGCTTGCTTCAAGCTGACAATCTCCGTGGGATCGACCCTTACTCACGTAAGGTTTATTACTTGGACGACCCAGTGCACTTGCTGGTTAGTTGTTCGGAGTTGTGAAAAAAGTTGAGATTACATTCTTGCGTACCAAGTTTTTGGCGCCGTTTTAGAGATCACAATTTCGTGCACCAGCTGGCTAGGGAGGTTGGAGCTCAAGAGCTTATCATCTTCAGCGATTCACAAGTAGTCACTTCACAAATAGCAGGGAGCTACCAAGCGAAGGATCCTACCATGAAAAAGTACTTGGAAAAAACCAGGGAACAGCTCGGACAACTCGGGGAATATGAGGTCCGCCACATACCCCGAGAACAGAACGTCCGAGCTTATGCACTCTCAAAACTAGCCAGCACCAAACTAGGGGGCAACAATAGAAGCCTCATCCAGGAAATGCTGCAGAACCCGTCAATCTCAGAAGAATAAAAAGTCCTAGCCATAACAGGTCTGGATCAAGGATGGATGACTCCCATAATTAACTACCTCAAAACAGAAACACTTCCTATAGATGAAAAGAAGGCAAAGAGGTTAAAACGGGAGGCACAATACTACACTATCATAAACAATACTCTATACAAAAGAGGGATTTCAATACCATTGTTAAAATGTGTGCCGACTTCCAACACAAAGGAAGTTTTAGAAGAAGTACACAGTGGCATCTGTGGCAATCATCTCAGAGCGCAGGCACTTACCAAAAAAGTACTCCGGGCAGGATTTTATTGGCCAACTCTACAAAAGGAAGCCACAGAGTTCGTAAAGACATGTCCACCATGTCAGAAACATCCCAACTTTCACATCATCCCGCCAGAGGAACTCATCAGCGTAACATCACCTTGGCCATTCGCAAAATGGAGAGTCGACCTTCTCGGACCTTTCCCTTAGGGATCGGGACAAGTTAAATTCCTCATAGTAGGGGTAGACTATTTCACAAAGTGGATCGAGGCAGAACCCCTAGCTAACACCACTGCTCAAAAAAGTCGAAAATTCCTATATAGAAACATTGTCGCAAGGTTTGGGGTTCCATACTCCATCACCACGTACAATGGCACTCAATTTACAGATACAGGCTTCAGAAAATTGGTGGCCGATCTGAACATAAAATACCAATTTACATCCGTAGAACACCCCCAGGCCAACGAACAAGCAGAAGCTGCTAACAAAGTCATATTGGTTGGGCTAAAATGGAGATTACAGGACACAAAGGGAGCCTGGGCTGAAGATCTCCCACAAGTCCTATGGGCAAATCGAACAACGCCACATTCCACCACAAAGGAATCACCCTTCCGATTAGTTTACAGAATGGAGGCAATGATTCTAGTGGAGATCGAAGAAGGCTCGCCCAGAGTGATCCACTATAATGAAGAAGCCAACTCCCAACTTTAAAGGGAAGAACTCGACCTACTTCCAGAAATTCAAGAAAGAGCTCGAATTAGAGAAGAGACATTAAAACGTCGAATGGCTTCGAGATACAATCAAAAGGTAGTGCCGCAAGGTTTTGCTGAGAACGACCTCATCCTAATCCGAAATCATATCGGAACAACTTGACTTGGAGAAGGAAAGCTGGCAGCAAATTGGAAAGGACCCTACTGAGTCATAGAAGTACTTGGAAAGGACTACTACAGACTGTCCGAACTCGAAGGGCGAGAGCTTCCTAGGTCATGGCACGCCTGCAACTTAAGAAGGTACTATAGTTCGAGGTGATAAAGGATATTAGGATAAGGCGCACTCTTTTTCCTGAAAAGGTTTTTTAATGAGGTGCCAAGCCAAGACCTACAAATTTCCTGACTTAGAGGGATAAAACTCCCACATGTATATA
Organism: Arachis ipaensis; assembly: GCF_000816755.2. Classification (NCBI taxonomy): domain Eukaryota; kingdom Viridiplantae; phylum Streptophyta; class Magnoliopsida; order Fabales; family Fabaceae; genus Arachis; species Arachis ipaensis. The sequence continues at coordinate 34,759,069 of NC_029786.2, read as the reverse complement.
TCTGCATTTTCTTTTGAATAAAATTGCTTAGATCTTCTACAAATTCTCAAGACGCATTAATCTGAAATACTAAAAATTCATCGTCCGATTATAAAGCTACAGATCGGCAGAAAGTGAAAATCAAATTCACTGCACGATCGCGATAAAGACCAACAAAGATGAAGATCAAATTCATCAAAAGGTCGACCAAACGGGGATTAAACCCAATTTCTACAAAATCGGCAAAGATGAAAATAGAATAATGCAAGAAGTTATCGAAAGTGATCCATAGAAAGGACTTGACGAGGTCTTAATAAAATGGATTGCTAAAAAATAACTTAAAGACCGGCCGATGAAAAGAAGTCGGACCGATCGACCACAATAACCAAAGTTATAAAAATTAAATCCCTAGAAAGAGGTCTGGCCAGCCCTATAAAAGAGGATTACTAAAAATAACTTAGAAGGGCCCGACATGATGAAGTCGGCCCAGAACAATAAAGTTATAAAAGTAATCCCTGAAAGAGACCTGAACAAGGTCCAAAAAAGAGGATCACTAAAATAACTTCGAAGGGCCCGACATGATGAAGTCGCCCAGAACATAAAAGTTATAAAAGTAATCCCTGAAAGAGACCTAAACAAGGTCCAAAAAAGAGGATTACTAAAATAACTTAGAAGGGCCCGACATGATGAAGTCAGCCCAGACCATAAAGTTATAAAAGTAATCCCTGAAAGAGACATGAACAAAGTCCAAAAAAGAGGATTACTAAAATAACTTCGAAAGGCCCGACATGATGAAGTCAGCCTAGAACATAAAATTATAAAGTAATCCCTAAAAGAGACCTGACAAAGGTCTAAAAAGAGGATTACTAGAAATAACTTAGCAGAGACCGACATGATGAAATCGGACTCCCACAAACGTCATAAAAAGTAATCCTTAAAAGAGACCTAACAAAGGTCCTAACAAAATGCATTACTAGAAATAACTTCAGACCGAAGTAAGGAAGTCGACATACAAGTTGGACCCAAACATCCACAACCTCAAAAGAATCAAGCCACAAGTATGAAAATACAAAGGCAGTCACAAGAGGTCGGACAACAAGGCTCCAATAAAACCTAAAAAGGTACTAGACAGATGCAAGACAAACATGTTATGCAAAGCACAAAGTTATAATAATAACAAACTCAAGAGGCTACCAAAATTCAGCCCCAAGAGCTTGGGAAACTACTTTGTTTTTCAAAATAAAGTTGCTAAAAAAGCAACTAAAAGAGTGTCAAAGAGTCAGAGCCAACTACAAAATATAAAAAGTTCAAAACCCACAAGCCGGGCTATATACACAAACATCCAGAATAATCATTGAGGATTTGAAGACTTCTCAGCTGCATCAGCACGAGGTGAAGGGGGGCGAGTCTGAATAGGCACCGTATCCACTGTCCCATCGTCCCGGTTCAAGATCTGGCAATCAGGATCCGACTCGGGATGACCAACCTCAGCTGAAAGAGTTGAAGAAGTCGGCGCAACAGAAGCTTTGACGGCAGGCACAAGAGGAGGTTCGACATCATCATCATCAGGATCATCAGGGACAATCTTACCGTCCCTCACAATGTTGTCCAAGCTGAAGAGAGTAAGGTCGAGCTCAGGTGCAAGAACCCGAACCTGCTCCTTCAGGTTCTCATAAGCAGCATTTACGCTGCCCACAAGGTGACCCTGGAGCTCGGCATAATCAGCTTGGGCAGACTCCAAATCATCCCTCAGACGCATCATTTCCCTATAAGTCGTGACATAACTCTCCTTGTGCCTTAACGCCGTGTCTTCAGCCAACTTCACAGAAGCCGCCAAGGCAACAGAGCTATTCTTTTCATCCTCCAATTCCTCCTCCAACTTGGTCACCTTCACCTCGAGCTCCTCCTTTAAACCCTTAATCCGGTCAAACTCTGATTTGGCCTCCTCCATAAAGGCCTCGTTGTATGGATAGGAAGATCTTGGGCAGTTCGATGCAGAGCCGCCCCCATATGTGCCATCTTGATGCTACTTCGAGTTATGAAATCCAAGTGACGAAGGAGAGAAACATCGTCCATAGGAAGGGCACCATAGGGACCAATCTGCTGGTCCACAAACCCAATGGCATCAAAATCAGGAGCGTCTAGGTTGAAGGGCTCAACAGTCCAAGGTCTTTTTGAAGGAGTGATAAACCAGTAATTTATGGTTTATCTTGTGCTCAATTGAGTAGTTTTTATCTACTCTTTACCCACTTATTCATACTATTTGCATGGTTTTACATTTTCCTTCCTAATTATGTGCTTTAATTGAAAACATGTTTCTTTGGACTTATCTTTGCTAATATTAATCCTCTCTTGTTACCATTAGATGTCTTGATATGTGTGTTAAGTGCTTTCATAGATTACAGGGCAGGAATGGCTCAGAGGATGGAAAGGAAGGATGCAAAAGTGGAAGGAATACAAGAAGTTGAAGGAACTGCAAAGCTGTCAGCCTGACCCTCTCAAACTCAAACGGCTGTAACTTTAGCTACAGAGATCCAAAAGACGCGGTTCCAGTTGCGTTGGAAAGCTAACGTCTGGAGCTTCGATTTGATATATAATATGCCATAGTTCCCCTGATGCTAGGTGACGCGACTGCGTGCTCCATGCGGCCGCGTCGCAGTGACGAAAAACCAGCATGGCAGATTTCTCCTCCAGCGACTTCTGGGCTGTTTCCGACCCAGTTTGCGGCCCAGAAAACACAGATTAGAGGCTATAAAGTGGGGGAATGCATCCATTCAAATCAAGCTTTCATATTCACAATTTTAGGAGTAGATGTAGTTTTTAGAGAGAGAGGTTCTCTCCTCTCTCTTAGGATTAGGATTTAGGATTTCTCTTAGTTTTAGGAGTGCCTCTAAATCCCAGGTTCAATGTTCTTTTACTTTATATTTATCTCTTATTTTTAGATACTTTAATGCTTATATTAGTTATGTTGCCTATTTGGCTTATGCTACATTCATGTTATGGTTTTCTTTGAATTAATATTATTTGAGGTATTTCAGTTATTATTGCTTTCTTTTATTTACACGATTATTGCTTCCCATCTGAAGGCATTTTTATTCCAGTAGATTTACTTTTTCCCTTTTGGTTTTGGTTAAGAAATCAGTAACTCAGGGGTTATCCAATTTAACAGCATAATTGATAATTGTTATCTTGCCAATTGAATTGAACTTCAATAATCCCAATCTTTTCTTTGGAAATAAATAGGATTCGAAGATCAAACCAATTTGTCCCTTGACCTTCCTTTGCTTTAGTAAGGGTTAACAAAGTGGAATTAAGATTCAACTTTCATCATCATTGATAAGGATAATTAAGACTGGACTTCCAATTTTCATACCTTGCCAAGAGTTTATTTTTATTATTATTATTTTATCTTTCATGTCATTCAACTAACTTTTTACCTTAATCCAAAACCCCAAAACACACTTTTTCATAACCAATAATAAGAACACCTCCCTGCAATTCCTTGAGAAGACGACCCGAGGTTTAAATACTCGGTTATCAATTTCAAAGGGGTTTGTTACTTGTGACAACCAAAACGTTTGTATGAAAGGACTTTTGAAGGTTTAGAAACTATACTTGCAACGAGGATTTATCCGCAAATTTCTAGACCACGCAAAAGTTCTCTCATCAAAATGGCGCCGTTGCCGGGGAATTGCAAACGTGTACCTTATTATTGGTTATTGTAAATATCTTTCTTTTGCTTGTTTATTTGTTTTTATTTTTATTTTTATTTTTTTTTGCTTTTTCTTAAATTAAGAGGTTATTGGTTTTTATTTTAAAATTTTTTATTTTATCTTATCTTATTTCAAAAATCAAATTTCAAAATTCAAATTTAAAAATTTTCAAAATTCAAAATTAAAAATTTTCAAATTTCAAATTTCAAAAATTCAAAATTTAAATAACCTTTTAATTTAAATATTGTTTTTATTTTTATTTTTAATTTTTATTTGCTACTATGAACTCTCACCCCTTTGGCTATGAGTCTAGTTACAATGATGTTGCAGGAAGAAGAAATTACAATGAGAACAGGCATCAAGGTTGGAACAATCAAAGATGGGAGGAGCCATAAGGATTTGATCAACTCTCATGGCAACAACCACCTCCAATGAACTATCAACAACCACCACCATATGCTTATAAACCCTCTCCTCAACACAACTTTGAACCACCACACTCACAAGCCAACTATCACCATTCACCTCCATATGACCCTAACCCGTATCCACCATACCAACCACCTTATGAGCCAAATGAACCATACACAGAACCACCACCTTTCCAACACAACTACTCTCATGAACCACCACCTCCATATTCACCATCTCCATATCATTATCAAGATGAACCACCTTCCTATTATGAATCCTCTCTCCCAACCAATGAATCCTCATATCCACCCCAACCTCCAATGGATAACAGACTTCGTGTTATTCCTCAAAGGCAAGAAAGGATGAATGAGAGTGTGCAAAATTTTGCAGCCACCTTCGGCGAGTTAGTGAATAAAATAGCTTCCCAATATCTGAACACTCAAGGAACTCCCATGGCTACATGTGGAGAATCAAAAGAAGAGCAAAGCATGAAGGAGACACTAGAAACTTCGGTGGACAATGAGCAACATGGCTTTGTATTGGAACAAGTGGAGGAAGCCATAATAGTTGCAGAGGAAGAAGTGGTTGCAGACTTAGGAGATGCTGAACCTCCATGGGAAAGTCAAGACATAGAACCTCCTTCCAAGACGGTTGCATTTGATGTTGAGGAGGGTGTACAGCCTCCAAGGCATATCACAGTTGAAGACTTGGAAGAGGTTGATCAAGAGATGGAGATTCAAGAAAAAGAAGCACAACCTCCCATGCCCTTGGAAAGCAATGCAGAGGAGATTGAATTGGAAGAAAGCTACCAAGAGGAAGAGGTTAATATTGAAGAAACTTGCAAAGAGGTGGAAGTTGTCAAAGAGCACAAGGGAGTGGA
>NC_029786.2:34750678-34752674 GCF_000816755.2 Arachis ipaensis | reverse complement strand
CAGTGGTAAGAATTGTCCTGCAAGGTTCATTATGGTTGGAAGCTTTAAGTTTAAACGCAAAGGTTGGTGTAAAGCTCAACTGAATGGGTCTAGGAAGCTGTTTGGTAGCTGCAGTGAGAATTCAAATTACTTATCACCCAGTTGGAAGAATATAGATCCCGACAAGGATGGGTGTAAAAGCAAGATTTGGGATCCTGAAATCTGCTCTGACACTTGTTACCCCGGGTGCCTAAGAATCTGTTTGAAGCTTCTTAAGGGCTTTACATGCTTAGTTTGGGACCCCGGAGGCTACTGGAGATGCAAACATTGGTGGAGATTTCTGGATGAGTTCAAGCACAAGCCACCATAACAGGGAGCTCACCAAATGTCCAACTTAATGACTTTAACTAAAAGTGCTAGGTGGGAGACAACCCACCATGGTATGATCGTTCCTTTTTCAATTTTAATTTTATTTAGTTTTGTTTGTTTTTGAATTTTATTTTATTTTATTGAACCTGGAATCATGCATAGCATTCACATTAAGCATTGCATTCTGCATTTTACAAAAAAAAAAAAAAGGATTTTCGCACGCGACGCGATAGCGTCGCCGACGCGTCCGCGTCGTATGTGCGTTCGGAAGAAAATGAGGTTGAACAGAGAGACACGCGAAAGCGTGGCTGGAAGCGCGCTAATGGCACAAATTGATCCACGCGACCGCGTCGCTGATGCGGCCGCGTCATTTGTAAAATAGCTTCCCCACGCGTCCGCGTCACTCACGCGACCGCGTGGCCCTGTAAATCGACATAACAAGGGTGTATGGCTGAAAGTTGAGCTGGAATTGGGCTGGACCCGTGCTAGCAGCACAAGCCCTGCTACGCGAACGCGTCACCTACGCGTCTGCATCATATTGGAAATAAGGCCACCCGCGCGATCGCGTCGACCACGCGACCGCGTCACCCTGGATTTTGCAATACCAAGTTTCGAACAGAGAGTTGTACGACTGCAAGGCTGCACTCGCGCCACTAGCACAAATCAAGTCACGCGATCGCGTGCCCCACGCGTCCGCGTCGCCTGACCTTATTGCGCACCACGCGACCGCGTCGCCAGCGTCACACAACCTATCCAGATTAGTGCCAATTTTCTTATCTTTTCTTCTCTAAGCCTAATCTCTTATATCTTTTCTTCTTTCTTCTTTCTTTCTTACTTTATTTCTTTCCCTTCTCATTCTTCTTATCTTTTATTTTATTTTATTTACTTGCATACTTTCATTCATTGCATATTTTTATTTTTCTAAATTTATTATTTTACCATTGGTGTTCAAATGTTCTTATTCAACTGTTACATCTTTTCTGGTATTTTCTTGGTGCTTAATGACTTGTTTAATTCTGATTGAGTAATATTATTTAAATCAATTCCAATCTTTTATATCTATATTACTTTTGCATTGACATGAATTTATATTATCTCTCCTTCCCCACTCTCTTCCATTGTTGTACATTTTGTACCACTGGCATGCCATGGCTTCTATTATTTTCTCACTTGCATGTTGTAGCTACCATGTAATTGAGACCCTTATTATTTGGCATTAACCCACCCATACTGTATTTATTTTCCTATCTTTATTTCTGGGTTACTCCTCTTCCCTTTTTCTTTCAGGATGGCCACCCGGAAGAGAACCGGAAGACGTTTACATGAGGAGACAGGCAAGTCAATCTGCACAATCTATAGAAAAGCATCAGTTGAAGCCACCCGTCTACTTGCACATCTTAGCATGCACTGAGGACGGTGCAATCTTTAAGTGTGGGGAGGTCGATACCGATCTCCATGGGTTAGTACCTTTCTGTTTCAACATTAATGTTTAAATTTTCTTTGTTAAATTAGTTATTGCATTTGCATATTTGTTTGATTTTATGCATTTAGTTACTACTTGGTTAAAGTAATAAAATTCTTTTAAGACCCTATCTTTGAAAATTTTCACTAATGTAAATTGAAAAAAAAATTTATGTTAAAACTTGTT
>NC_029786.2:34746379-34750602 GCF_000816755.2 Arachis ipaensis | reverse complement strand
CGTTCATAAGTGAGAATGATGATGAGCGTCACATAATCATCACATTCATGATGTTCTTGGGTGCGAATGGATATCTTAGAAGCGGAATAAGTTGAATTGAATATAAAACAATAGTACTTTGCATTAAATCATGAGGAACAGCAGAGCTCCACACCTTAATCTATGGAGTGCAGAAACTCTACCGTTGAAAATACATAAGTGATGAAGGTCCAGGCATGGCCGAATGGCTAGCCCCCATGATCTAAGAACTAAACGTCCCAAGATGTCTAATACAATAGTAAAAAGTCCTATTTATACTAAACTAGCTACTAGGGTTTACAGAAGTAAGTAATTGATGCATAAATCCACTTCCGGGACCCACTTGGTGTGTGCTTGGGCTGAGCTTGAAGTTTACACGTGCAGAGGCTTCTTTTGGAGTTGAACGCCAAGTTGTAACGTGTTTTTGGCGTTCAACTTTGGTTCGTGACGTGTTTCTGGCGTTTAACTCCAGACAGCAGCGTAGAACTGGCGTTCAACGCCCTTTTGCGCCATCTAAACTCGGACAAAGTATGGATTATTATATATTGCTGGAAAGTTCTGGATGTCTACTTTCCAATGCCTTTGTTTTCCAGTATTACCACCGGATACATAAATGCCACAGACACATAACTGGGTGAACCTTTTCAGATTGTGACTCAGCTTTGCTAAAGTCCCCAATTAGAGGTGTCCAGTGTTCTTAAGCATACTCTTTTTTTGCTTTGGACCTTGACTTTAACCGCTCAGTCTCAAGTCTTCACTTGACACCTTCACACCACAAGCACATGGTTAGGGACAGCTTGGTTTAGCCGCTTAGGCCAGGATTTTATTCCTTTAGGCCCTTCTATCCACTGATGCTCAAAGCCTTGGGATCCTTTTTATTTACCCTTGCCTTTTGGTTTTAAGGGTTATTGGCTTTTTGCTCTTGCCTCTTTGGTTTTAAGAGCTTTTGGCTTTTTCTGCTTGCTTTTTCTTTTTCTATATTTTTTTTGCCATTTTTTTTTCTTTTTTTTTCTGCAAGCTTTTGTATTCACTGCTTTTTCTTGCTTCAAAAATTATTTTTATGATTTTTCAGATTATCAAATAACATTTCTCCTTATCATCATTCTTTCAAGAGCCAACATATTTAACATTCTTAAACAGCAACTTCAAAAGACATATGCACTGTTCAAGCATTCATTCAGAAAACAAAAAGTATTGTCACCACATCAATATAATTAAACTAAGTTCAAGGATAAATTTGAAACTCATGTACTTCTTGTTCTTTTGAATTAAAAACATTTTTCATTTAAGAGAGGTGATGGATTCATATTCACTACTTTAAGGCATAGACACTTAGATACTAATGATCATGTAATAAGACACAAACATAAATAAATATTTAACATAAGAAAAATGAAAAACAGAAAGTTTAAGAACAAGGAATGAGTCCACCTTAGTGATGGTGGCGTTTCCTTCTTGAGGAACCAATGATGTCCTTGAGCTCTTCTATGTCTCTTCCTTGTCTTTGTTGCTCCTCCCTCATAGCTCTTTGATCTTCTCTAATTTCATGGAGGATGATTGAGTGCTCTTGATGTTCCACCCTTAGTTGTCCCATGTTGGAACTCAGTTCTCCTAGGGAGGTGTTGATTTACTCCCAAAAGTTCTGTGGAGGAAAGTGCATCCCTTGAGGCATCTCAGGGATTTCTTGGTGATGAGCTTCTTCATACGTCTCTTGAGATCCATGAATAGGCTCTCTTGTTTGCTCCATCCTTTTCTTAATGATGGGCTTGTCCTCATCAATGAGGATATCTCCCTCTATGTGAATCCCAGCCGAATTGCATAGATGGCAAATGAGGTGAGGAAAAACTAACCTTGCCATAGTGGAGGACTTGTCAGCCACTTTGTAGAGTTCTTGAGGTATAATCTCATGAACCTCCACCTCTTCTGCAATCATGATGCTATGGATCATGATGGCCCGGTCTATAGTAACTTCAGACCGGTTGCTAGTGGGAATGATTGAGCGTTGAATGAACTCCAACCATCCTCTAGCTACAGGCTTAAGGTCCAATCTTCTTAGTTGAACCAGTTTGCCTTTTCAGTCAATCTTCCATTGAGCTCCTTCCACACATATGTCTATGAGGACTTGGTGCAACCCTTGATCAAAGTTGACTCTTCTTGTGTAGGGGCGTGCGTTCTCTTCCATCATTGGCAAGTTGAACGCCAACCTTAGATTTTCTGGACTGAAATCTAAGTAGTTCCCCCGAACCATGGTGAGATAATTCTTTGGGTTCGGGTTCTTACATTGATCATGGTTCCTAGTGATCCATGCATTAGCATAGAACTCTTGAACCATTAGAATTCTGACTTGTTGGATGGGGTTTGTTTGAACTTCCCAACCTCTTCTATGGATCTCATGTCGGATCTCTGGATACTCATTTTTCTTGAGTTTGAAAGGGACCTCGGGGATCACCTTCTTCTTGGCCACAACATCATAGAAGTGGTCTTGATGTGCTTTGGAGATGAATCTTTCCATCTTCCATGACTCAGAGGTGGAAGCTTTTGTCTTCCCTTTCCCTTTTCTAGAGGATTCTCCGGTCTTAGGTGCCATCAATGGTAATGGAAAAACAAAAAGCTTATGCTTTTACCACACCAAACTTAGAATATTGCTCTCCCTCGAGTAAGAGAAGAAAGAAGAGATGAAGAAGAAGAAAAAATAGAGGAGAGGGAGAGAGGTTTGTGTTTCGGCTAAGAAGAGGAAGAGAGGGTTGTGTTGTGTGAAAATGAAGAAGAATGTAGGAGTTTATATAGTGGAAGGAGAGGGGTTAGGTTCGGCCATTTAGGGTGGGTTTGGGTGGGAAAGTGATTTTGAATTTTGAAGGTAGGTGGGGTTTATGAGGTAGGTTTATGGGGAAGAGTGGATGGATGTGAGTGGTGAATGGGTGATAGGGAAGAGAGCTTGAGGTAATTGGTGAAGGGTTTTGGGGAAGGGTGTTTATTGGGAAGAGAGGATGAACATTGAGAAGAGAGAAGAGTATGAGTGGAGGTAGGTGGGGATCCTGTGGGGTCCACAGATGCTGAGATGATCATGTGGGGTCCACAGATCCTGAGGTGTCAAGGAATTGTATCTCTGCACCAATTAGGCATGTAAAATGCCTTTGCATGCAATTCTGGCATTTAAACGCCGAATTGGTGCTTGTTCTGGGCGTTCAGCGCCCAGATGCAGCATGTTTCTGGCGTTGAACGCCAGTTCTATGCTTGTTTCTGGCGTTCAGCGCCAGCTTTCCTCAGTGTGCATTCCTGGCGTCTGAACGCCAGGATGCTGCTTGTTTTGGGTGTTCAACGCCAGATCCATGCTCTGTTCTGGTGTTGAACGCCAGCCAGATGCTCCTTACTGGCGTTTAAACGCCAGTAAGCCCTTCCTCCAGGGTGTGATTTTTCTTCTACTGTTTTTGATACTGTTTTTAATTTTTTGATTTATTTTGTGACTCCACATGATCATGAACCTAATAAAACATGAAATAACAATAAAATTAGATAAATAAAAATTGGGTTGCCTCCCAACAAGAGCTTCTTTAATGTCAATAGCTTGACAGTGGGCTCTCATGGAGCCACACAGGTGATCAGGTCAATTTTATAGACTCCCAACACCAAACATAGAGTTTGGATATGGGAGTTCAACACCAAACTTAGAGTTTGGCTGAGGCCTCCCAACACCAAACTTAGAGTTTGACTGTGGGGGCTTTAGTTGACTCTGTACTGAGAAAAGTGGTGCACGAAATTGTGATCTCAGGCAACGGCGCCAAAAACTCTGTACGCACGTCTTAATAAATCGTTTTTCATTCACAACTTCGATACAACTAACCAGCAAGTGCACTGGGTCGTCCAAGTAATAAAACCATACGTGAGTAAGGGTCGATCCCACGGAGATTTTTGGTATGAAGCAAGCTATGGTCATTTTGTAGATCTCAGTCAGGCGGATAATAATTGATTATGGAGTTTTTGAAAATAAATAATAATTAAACAGAAAATAAAGATAGAAATACTTATGTAGTTCATTGGTGAGAATTTCAGATAAGCATATAGAGATGCCTTCGTTCCTCTGAATCTCTGCTTTCCCGCTGTCTTCATCCAATCAGTCTTACTTCTTTCTATGGCTGGCTTTATGTAAGGACATCACCATTGTCAATGGCTACTTTTAATCCTCTCTGGAAAATAGTCCGATGCGC
>NC_029786.2:34743664-34746124 GCF_000816755.2 Arachis ipaensis | reverse complement strand
CAGCTTTGCTAAAGTCCCCAATTAGAGGTGTCCAGGGTTCTTAAGCACACTCTTCTTTTGCTTTGGACCTTGACTTTAACCCCTCAGTCTCAAGTTTTCACTTGACACCTTCACACCACAAGCACATGGTTAGGGACAGCTTGGTTTAGCCGCTTAGGCCGAGATTTTATTCCTTTAGGCCCTCCTATCCACTGATGCTCAAAGCCTTGGGATCCTTTTTATTTACCCTTGCCTCTTGGTTTTAAGAGCTTTTGGCTTTTTCTGCTTGCTTTTTCCTTTTTTTTTTGCCATTTTTTTTTCTGCAAGCTTTGTTCTTTGCTGCTTTTTCTTGCTTCAAGAATCATTTTTATGATTTTTCAGATTATCAAATAACATGTCTCCTTGTCATCATTCTTTCAAGAGCCAACATATTTAACATTCATGAACAACAACTTCAAAAGACATATGCACTGTTCAAGCATTCATTCAGAAAATAAAAAGTATTGTCACCTGATGAGCGGATAATTTATACGCTTTTTGACATTGTTTTTAGTATGTTTTTAGTAGGATCTAGTTACTTTTAGGGATGTTTTCATTAGTTTTTATGTTAAATTCATATTTCTGGACTTTACTATGAGTTTGTGTATTTTTCTATGATTTCAGGTATTTTCTGGCTGAAATTGAGGGACTTGAGCAAAAATCAGATTCAGAGGTTGAAGAAGGACTGCTGATGCTGTTGGATTCTGACCTTCCTGCACTCAAAGTAGATTTTCTGGAGCTACAGAACTCGAAATGGCGCGCTTTCACGACCATAGCTTGCTTCATACCAACAATCTCCGTGGGATTCGACCCTTACTCACGTAAGGTATTACTTGGACGACCCAGTGCACTTGCTGGTTAGTTACACGGAGTTGTGAACCATGGTCTTGGCATCATGTTTTTGGCGCCATTTCCAGGGAAAGAAAGAGCAATGAATTTTACATAATTAAAGTGTAATCACGATTCCGCGTACCAGGTTTTTGGTGCCGTTGCCAGAGATTGTTCGAGTATGGACAACTGACGGTTCATCCTGGTTCTCAGATTAGGTAATTTTCTTTTTGTTTTCTTTTCAAAAACTTTTCAAATTCTTTCAAAAATTTTCTCACCTATTTTCGAAAAAATTTATTCAAAATTTTTAAAGAATGAATTCTAGTGTTTCATGAAGTATGTGAAGCCTGGCTGGCTGTAAAGCCATGTCTAAATTCTTTTGGACTGAGGCTTCCAACCATCAGTTGTTACACGACTGAAGGGTATGTCAGGCATGTCATGTCTGAATTACATGCTGAAGCTTGGCTGGCCATTGGCCATGTCTAGTGTTTTGGACCGGAGCTTTCATTGAAAGCTTGGCTGGCTAGTGAGCCATGTCTAATTCCTGGACTGAAGCTTTAGACTAAAAATGCAAGATTCCTGGAATTCATATTAAAAATTTTGGAATCCTTATTTTTCCTTTTCCAATTAATTTTCGAAAAAAAAATAAATACAAAAAAAATTAGAAAATCATAAAAATCAAAAAAATATTTTTCATGTTTCTTGTTTGAGTCTTGAGTCATGTTATAAGTTTGGTGTCAATTGCATGTGCATCTTGCATTTTTCAAAAATTCATGCATTCATAGTGTTCATCATGATCTTCAAGTTGTTCTTGGTAAGTCTTCTTGTTTGATCTTGATGATTTCATATTTTGTGTCTTTTCTTGTTTTTCATATGCATTTTTGAATTCTTAGTGTCTAAGCATTAAAGAAATCTAAGTTTGGTGTCTTGCATGTTTTCCTTGCATTAAAAATTTTTCAAAAATATGTTCATGATGTTCATCATGACATTCAAAGTGTTCTTGGTGTTCATATTGACATTCATAGCATTCTTGCATGCATCACATGTTTTGATCTAAAATTCTCATGCATTGCATCATTTTGCTTGTTTTTCTTTCTCTTCATTAAAAATTCAAAAATCAAAAAAAATATCTTTCCCTTTTTCTCTCTCATCAAATTCGAAAATTTGAGTTGACTTTTTCAAAATTTTTTAAAATCAAGTTGTTTCTTATGAGTCAAATCAAATTTTCAATTTGAAAATCTTATCTTTTTCAAAATCTTTTTCAAAAATCAAATCTTTTCCAAACTTCTTAGTTATTTTTGAAAATTCTAAAAATATTTTTCAAAAATCTTTTTCTTATTTTTATATCAAATTTTCGAAAATAACAATAACAATTAATGTTTTGATTCAAAAATTTCAAGTTTGTTACTTGCTTGTTAAGAAAGATTCAAACTTTGAGTTCTAGAATCATATCTTGTGATTTCTTGTGAATCAAGTCATTAATTGTGATTTTAAAAATCAAATCTTTTTCAAAACTAATTTCAATCATATCTTTTCAAAAATATCTTCTTATCTTTTTCAAAAATTTGATTTCAAAATATCTTTTCTAACTTCCTAACTTCTTATCTTTTCAAA
>NC_029786.2:34738847-34741525 GCF_000816755.2 Arachis ipaensis | reverse complement strand
TGAATAATGAATAATGGGACGCCTATGAAGAAGGGAGTTCTTGAGGTTGATACTCTGAATGCCATATTGGCTCAGAATAAAATATTGAAGTCAATATGTGGTTGCTAATAACCAGTTCATGTACACTTCTGAGAGGAATCCTATGAATAATGGGACGCCTATGAAGAAGGGAGTTCTTGAGGTTGATACTCTGAATGCCATATTGGCTCAGAATAAAATATTGACTCAGCAAGTCAATATGATTTCTCAGAGTCTAAATGGAATGCAAGCTGCATCCAACAGTACTCAAGAGGCTTCTTATGAAAAAGAAGCTTATGATCCTGAAAACCCTGCAATAGCAGAGGTGAATTACTTAGGTGAACCTTATGGAAACACCTATAACTCATCATGGAGAAATCATCCAAATTTCTCATGGAAGGATCAAAAGCCTCAACAAGGCTTTAATAATGGTGGAAGAAACAGGTTTAACAATAATAAACCTTTTCCATCATCCACTCAGCAACAGATAGAGAACTCTGAACAAAATACTTCTAATTTAGCAAACTTAGTCTCTGATCTATCTAAGGCCACTATAAATTTCATGAATGAAACAAGGTCTTCCATTAGAAATTTGGAAGCACAAGTGGGCCAGCTGAGTAAGAGGATCACTGAAATCCCTCCTAGTACTCTCCCAAGCAATACAGAAGAGAACCCAAAAGGAGAGTGCAAGGCCATTGACATAAGCACCATGGCCGAACCCAAAGAAGGAAAGGAGGACGTGAATCCCAAGGAGGAAGACCTCCTGGGACGTCCAGTGATCAATAAGGAACTTCCCTCTGAGGAACCAAAGGACTCTGAGGCTCATCTAGAGACCATAGAGATTCCATTGAACCTTCATAGCAAGAGCTGTGATTGATGTTGACAGAGGTGAACTAGTCCTTCAATGGAATGAGGACTCCCTTATGTTTAAAACTCAAGGATCTCTCTCTGCAACCATAGAGAGGAAGCATAAAAAGCTTCTCTCAAAGCAGAGTCAACCAAAGCCCCCACAGTCAAACTCTAAGTTTGGTGTTGGGAGGCCACAACCAAATTCTAAGTTTGGTGTTGAACTCCCATATCCAAACTCTAAGTTTGGTGTTGGGGAGTCTCAACAAAGCTCTGCACACCTGTGAGGCTCCATGAAGAGCCCACTGTCAAGCTATTGACATTAAAGAAGCGCTTGTTGGGAGGCAACCCAATGTTTATTTATATAATTTTTATTTTCATTGTTTTTCATGTCTTTATAGGTTCATGATCATGTGGAGTCACAAAATAAATAGAAAAATTGAAAACAGAATCAAAAAACAGCAGAAGAAAAATCACACCCTGGAGGAGCATCTGTCTGGCGTTCAGCGCCAGAACAGAGCATGGTTCTGGCGCTGAACACCCAAAATGGGCAGCTTCTGGGTGCTGAACACCAGAACAGGCATGGTTCTGGCGTTCAACGCCAGAAATGGCACACAAATGGGCGTTGAACGCCCAAAATGGCCACCAACCTGGCGCTGAACGCCCAGAGTTGTGTGCAAAGGCATTTTTACATGCCTAATGGGTGTAGGGATGTAAATCCTTGAACACCTCAGGATTTGTGGACCCCACAGGATTCACTCAGGATCTGTAGACCCCACAGGATCCCCACCTACCTCCACTCACTTCTTCTCACCACTCACACAACCCCATAAACACTCTTCCCCAAAAACCCTTCACCAATCACCTCAAACTCTCTTCCCCATCACCTCTTTACCACTCACATCCATCCAGACATTGTTTTTAGTATGTTTTTAGTAGGATCTAGTTACTTTTAGGGATGTTTTCATTAGTTTTTATGTTAAATTCACATTCTGGACTTTACTATGAGTTTGTGTGTTTTTCTGTGATTTCAGGTATTTTCTGGTTGAAATTGAGGGACTTGAGCAAAAATCAGATTCAGAGGTTGAAGAAGGACTGCTGATGTTGTTGGATTCTGACCTCCCTGCACTCAAAGTGGATTTTCAGGAGCTACAGAACTCGAAATGGCGCGCTTCCAATAGCGTTAGAAAGTAGATATCCAGGGCTTTCCAGCAATATATAATAGTCCATACTTTGGCCAAGAATAGATGACGTAAACTAGCGTTCAACGCCAGCTTTCTGCCTAAATCTGGCGTCCAGCGCCAGAAAAGGAGCCAAAACCAGAGTTCAACGCCCAAACTGGCACAAAAGTTGGCGTTCAACTCCAGAAAGGACCTCTACACGTGCAACACTCAAGCTCAGCCCAAGAACACACCAAGTGGGTCCTAGAAGTGGATTTATGCATCAATTACTTACTTCTGTAAACCCTAGTAGCTAGTTTATTATAAATAGGACATTTCACTATTGTATTTGACATCTTTGGATTATCTTTTGATCTATTGATCACGTTTTGGGGGCTGGCCATCTCGGCCATGCCTGGACCTTTCACTTATGTAATTTTAACGGTAGAGTTTCTACACTCTATAGATTAAGGTGTGGAGCTTTGCTGTTTCTCAAGGATTAATGCAAAGTACTATTGTTTTCTATTCAATTCATCTTGTTTTGCTTCTAAGATATTCATTCGTACTTCAATTTGAATGTGATGAACGTGACAATCATCATCATTCCCTATGAACGTGTGCCTGACAACCACTTCCGTTCTACCTTAGACTGAA
>NC_029786.2:34724850-34738308 GCF_000816755.2 Arachis ipaensis | reverse complement strand
TGTTTTTGGCGCCATTTCCAGGGAAAGAAAGAGCAATGAATTTTACATAATTAAAGTGTAATCACGATTCCGCGTACCATCACCACATCAATATAATTAAACTAAGTTCAAGGATAAATTCGAAACTCATGTACTTCTTGCTCTTTTGAATTAAAATAGTTTTCATTTAAGAAAGGTGATGGATTCATAGGACATTTATAACTTTAAGACATAGTTACTAACTACTAATGATCATGTAATAAGACACAAACTTAGATAAGCACTTAACATAGAAAACGAAAAACAGAGAATGTAAGAACAAGGAATGAGTCCACCTTAGTGATGGTGGCATTTCCTTCTTGAGGAACCAATGATGTCCTTGAGCTCTTCTATGTCTCTTCCTTATCTTTGTTGCTCCTCCCTCATTTCTCTTTGATCTTCTCTTATTTCATGAAGGATGATGGAGTGCTCTTGATGTTCCACCCTTAGTTGTCCCATGTTGGAACTTAATTCTCCTAGGGAGGTGTTGATTTGCTCCCAATAGTTTTGTGGAGGGAGATGCATTTGAGGCATCTTCGGGATCTCATGGTGATGAGCTTCATGCGTCTCTTGAGATCCATGAATGGGCTCTCTTGCTTGCTCCATCCTTTTCTTAGTGATGGGCTTCTCTTCCTCAATGAGAATTTCTCCTTCTATGAAAGCTCCAGCTGAGTAACATAGATGGCAAATAAGATGAGGAAAAGCTAGCCTTGCCCCAGGAGAGGGCTTTTCGGCTATTTTGTAGAGTTCAAGGGAGATGACTTCATGAACTTCTACTTCCTCTTCAATCATGATGCTATGGATCATGATGGCCCGATCCACAGTAACTTCAGATCGGTTGCTAGTGGGGATGATGGAGCGTTGGATGAACTCCAACCATCCTCTAGCCACAGGTTTGAGCTCCAGTCTTCTTAGTTGAACCGGCTTGCCTTTGGAGTCAATCTTCCATTGAGCTCCTTCCACACATATGTCCATGAGGACTTGTCCAACCCTTGATTAAAGTTGACCCTTCTAGTGTAGGGACGTGCATCTCCTTGCATCATAGGCAAGTTGAACGCCAACCTCACATTTTCCGGACTAAAATCTAAGTATTTCCCCCGAACCATTGTAATATAATTCTTTGGGTTCGGGTTCTTACTTTGATCATGGTTCCTAGTGATCCATGCATTGGCATAGAACTCTTGAACCATTAGGATGCCGACTTGTTGGATGGGGTTTGTTAGAACTTCCCAACCTCTTCTTTGGATTTCATGTCGGATCCCCGGATACTCATTTCTCTTGAGCTTGAAAGGGACCTCGGGGATCACCTTCTTCTTGGCCACAACATCATAGAAGTGGTCTTGATGGGCTTTGGAGATGAACCTTTCCATCTCCCATGACTCGGAGGTGGAAGCTTTTGTCTTCCCTTTCCCTTTTCTAGAGGATTCTCCGGTCTTAGGTGCCATCAATGGTAATGGAAAAACAAAAAGCTTATGCTTTTACCACACCAAACTTAGAATTTTGCTCGCCCTTGAGCAAGAGAAGAAAGAATAGATGAAGAAGAAGAAGAAAATATGGAGGAGAGGAGGGAGTGGTGTATTCGGCCAAGAAGAGAAGAGAGGGTTGTGTTGTGTGAAAATGAGGAAGAATGAAGGGCTATATATAGGGTGGGTTTGTGTGGGAAATTGATTTTGAATTTTGAAGATAGGTGGAGTTTATGAGGTAGGTTTGTGGGGAAGAGTGGATGGATGTGAGTGGTGAAGTGGTGATAGGGAAGAGAGATTGAGGTGATTGGTGAAGAGTTTTGGGGAAGAATGTTTATTGGGAAGAGAGGATGAACATTGGGAAGAGGGAAGAGAGTGAGTGGTGGTAGGTGGGGATCCTGTGGGGTCCACAGATCCTGAGGTGTCAGGGATTTGCATCCCTGTACCCATTAGGCATGTAAAATGCCTTTGCATGCAATTCTGGCATTTAAATGCCGAATTGATGCTTGTTCTGGGCGTTCAGTGCCCAGATGCAGCATATTTCTGGCGTTGAACGCCAGCCAGATGCTTGTTTCTGGCGTTCAGCGCCAGCTCTTCTTCACTATGCATTTCTGGCGTCTGGACACCAGGATGCTGCTTGTTTCTGGCGTTCAACGCCAGAAACATGCTCTGTTCTGGCGTTGAATGCCAGACAGATGCTCCTTACTGGCGTTTAAACGCCAGTGAGATCCTCCTCCAGGGTGTGATTTTTCTTCTGCTGTTTTTGATTCCGTTTTCAATTTTTATATTTATTTTGTGACTCCACATGATCATGAACCTAATAAAAGGTATTAAGAACTTTCCAGGATCCTGTTTCTTCTGAGGCAATGTCAGTTGATCCAGATCACTCAGTTCATTGGTGAACAAGGGAGGTTCATCTTCCCAAGTCTCAATACCAAATAATTTGGCATTCAGCTTCATGATTGCACCAAGGTACTTGGTAACTTGCTCCTTGAAAAATGAAAAAGATTTGATTTTTGAAAAAGATTTTGAAAAAGATAAGATTTTTAAATTGAAAATTTGATTTGACTCATAAAAACAACTAGATTTTTAAAAAATTTTTTGAAAAAGTCAATCCAAATTTTCGAAATTTATGAGAGAAAAAGGGGAAGATATTTTTTTTGATTTTTGAATTTTTTTCTATGATGAGAGAGAAAAACTTGAAAATGATACAATGCATGAAAATTTTGGATCAAAACAATGAAGGCATGCAAGAATGCTATGAATGTCAAGATGAACACCAAGAACACTTTGAATGTCAAGATGAACATCAAGAACTTATTTTTGAAAATTCTTATATGCAAAGAAAACATGCAAGACACCAAACTTAGAAATCTTTCATGTTTAGACTTTATGAATGCAAGAATGCACATGTAAAAAAAGAAAAGACACAAAACAAGAAAATATCAAGATCAAACAAGAAGACTTACCAAGAACAACTTGAAGATCATGAAGAACACTATGAATGCATGATTTTTTCGAAAAATGCAAGATGAACATGCAATTGACACCAAACTTAAAATCTGACTCAAGACTCAAACAAGAAACACAAAATATTTTTTATTTTTATGATTTTATTAATTTTTTTGGATTTTTGTATATTATTTTCGAAAAAACATATAGTAAAAAGAAAATAAGGATTTCAAAATTTTTAATATGAATTCCAGGAATCTTATACTCTTAGTCTAAAGCTCCAATCTAAGGGTTAGGCATGGCTTAATAGCCAGCCAAGCTTTAGTATATAACTCAGACATGCCACAACTGACATTCCAATTAACTTGCCTCTATGCTGATGGTTGGAAGCCCCTATCCAAAAGAATTAGACATGGCTTTACAGCCAGCCAGGCTTCAACATGCTTCATGAAACTCTAGAATTCATTCTTAAAAATTTTAGAATAATTTTCGAAAACAGATGAGAAATTTTTGAAAGATTTTTGAAAAATTTTTGAAAACAAAACAAAAAGAAAATTACCTAATCTGAGCAACAAGATGAACCGTCAGTTGTCCAAACTCGAACAATCCCCGGCAACGGCGCCAAAAACTTGGTGCACGAAATTGTGATCTCAGGCAACGGCGCCAAAAACTCTGTACGCACGTCTTAATAAATCGTTTTTCATTCACAACTTCGATACAACTAACCAGCAAGTGCACTGAGTCGTCCAAGTAATAAAACGTTACGTGAGTAACGGTCGATCCCACGGAGATTGTTGGTATGAAGCGAGCTATGGTCATCTTGTAGATCTCAGTCAGGCAGATAATAATTGATTATGGAGTTTTCGAAAATAAATAATAATTAAACAGAAAATAAAGATAGAAATACTTATGTAGTTCATTGGTGAGAATTTCAGATAAGCGTATAGAGATGCTTTCGTTCCTCTGAATCTCTGCTTTCCCGCTGTCCTCATCCAATCAGTCTTACTTATTTATATGGCTGGCTTTATGTAAGGACATCACCATTGTCAATGGCTACTTTTAATCCTCTATGTAAAATGGTCCGATGCGCTGTCACTGCATGGCTAATCGTCTGGAGGCATCACCGTGGTCAATGGCTGCATCCCATCCTCTTGTGAAAATGGTCCAAATGCTCTGTCACAGCACGGCTAATCATCTGAGGTTCTCGATCATACTGGAATAGGATTCACCCTCCTTTTGCGTCTGTCACTATGCCCAGCACACGCGAGTTTGAAGTTCGTCACAGTCATTCAATCCCAGAATCCTACTCGGAATACCACAGACAAGGTTTAGACTTTCCGGATTCTCATGAATGCCGCCATCAATCTAGCTTATACCACGAAGATTCTGATTAAGAGATCCAAGAGATAATCATTCAATCTAAGGTGGAACGGAAGTGGTTGTCAGGCACGCGTTCGTGGGGGAATGATGATGATTGTCACGTTCATCACATTCATATTGAAGTGCGAATGAATATCTTAGAAGCGGAATAAGTTGAATTGAATAGAAAAACAGTAGTACTTTGCATTAATTCATGAGGAACAGCAGAGCTCCACACCTTAATCTATGGAGTGTAGAAACTCTACCATTGAAAATACATAAGTGAAAGGTCCAGGCATGGCCGAATGGCCAGCCCCCATGTCTAAGGAAAAACGTTCCAAAGATGTCTAATATAATAGTAAAAAGTCCTATTTATACTAAACTAGTCACTAGGGTTTACAGAAGTAAGTAATTGATGCATAAATCCACTTCCGAGGCCCACTTGGTGTGTGCTTGGGTTGAGCTTGAATGTTACACGTGTAGAGGTCATTCATGGAGTTGAACGCTAGTTTGTAACGTATTTCTGGCGTTCAACTCTGGCTTGTAACGTGTTTCTGGCGTTTAACTCCAGACAGCAGCATAGAACTGGCGTTCAACGCCCTTTTACGTCATCTAAACTCGGCCAAAGTATGGACTATTATATATTTCTGGAAAGCCCTGGATGTCTACGTTCCAACACAATTGTAAGCACGCCGTTTTAAGTTCTGTAGCTTTAGACAATCCACTTTAAGTGCAGGGAGGTCAGAATCCAACAGCGTCAGCAATCCTTCTTCAACCTCTGAATCTGATTTTTGCTCAAGTCCCTCAATTTCAGCCAGAAAATACCTGAAATCATAGAAAAACACACAAACTCATAGTAAAGTCCAAAAATGTGAATTTAACATAAAAACTAATAAAAACATCCCTAAAAGTAACTAGATTCTACTAAAAACATACTAAAAATAATGCCAAAAAGTGTATAAATTATCCGCTCATCAAGAAGCTTACTGTGCCTCTTTTCCATGTTTACAGAAGGATGACCTTGAGTTTTAAACACAAGGGAGTCCTCATTCAATTGAAGGACTAGTTCACCTCTGTCTACATCAATCACAGCTCTTGTTGTGGCTAGGAAGGGTCTTCCAAGAATGATGGATTCATCCTCATCCTTCCCAGTATCTAGGATTATGAAATCAGCAGGGATGTAAAGTCCTTCAACCTTTACTAACACGTCCTCTACTTGTCCATAAGCCTCTTTTCTTGAGTTGTCTTCCATCTCTAATGAGATTTTAGCAGCTTGCACCTCAAAGATTCCCAGTTTCTCCATTACAGAGAGTGGCATGAGGTTTATTCCTGATCCAAGGTCACATAGAGCCTTCTCAAATGTTATGGTGCCTATGGTAAAAGGTATTAGGAACTTTCCAGGATCCTGTTTCTTCTGAGGCAGTCTCAGTTGATCCAATGCATTTAGTTCATTGGTGAACAGGGGAGGTTCATTTCCCCAAGTCTCTTTACCAAATAAATTGGCATTCAGCTTCATGATTGCACCAAGGAACTTGGCAACTTGCTCTTCAGTAACATCTTCATTCTCTTCAGAAGAAGAATACTCTTCAGAGCTCATGAATGGCATAAGGAGGTTCAATAGAATCTCTATGGTCTCTAGATGAGTCTCAGATTCCTTTGATTCCTCAGAGGAAAACTCCTTGTTGATCACTGGACGTCTCAGGAGGTCTTCCTCCTTGGGATTCACGTCCTCCCCTTCCTCCTTGGATTCGGCCATGATGGTTATATCAATGGCCTTGCACTGTCCTTTTGGATTTTCTTCTGTATTGCTTGGGAGAGTACTAGGAGGGGTTTCAGTGATTCTTTTACTCAGCTGGCCTACTTGTGCCTCCAAATTTCTAATGGATGACTTTGTTTCATTCATGAAACTCACAGTGGCCTTAGATAGATCAGAGACTAAATTTACTAAGCTAGATGGATTCTGCTCAGAATTCTCTGTCTGTTGCTGAGTGGATGATGGAAAAGGCTTGCTATTGCTAAACCTGTTTCCTCCACCATTATTAAAGCCTTGTTGAGGCTTTTGTTGATCCTTCCATGAAAGATTTGGATGATTTCTCCATGAGGGGGTTATAAGTGTTTCCATAAGGTTCACCCATGTAATTCACCTCTGCTATTGCAGGGTTCTCAGGATCATAAGCTTCTTCTTCAGAAGATGCCTCTTGAGTGCTGTTGGATGCAGCTTGCATTCCATTCAGACTCTGAGAAATCATATTGACTTGCTGAGTCAATATTTTATTCTGGACCAATATGGCATTCAGAGTATCAATTTCAAGAACTCCCTTCTTCTGAGGCATCCCATTACTCACAGGATTCCTCTCAGAAGTGTACATAAACTGGTTGTTAGCAACCATGTCAATGAGTTCTTGAGCTTCTGCAGGCATTTTCTTTAGGTGAATGGATCTATCTGTAGAAGTATCCAATGACATTTTAGCTAATTCAGATAGACCATCATAGAATATATCTAGGATGGTCCATTCTGAAAGCATGTCAGAAGGACACTTTTTGGTCAGTTCCTTGTATCTCTCCCAAGCTTCATAGAGGGATTCACCTTCCTTCTGTCTGAAGGTTTGAACATTCACTCTAAGCTTACTCAGCTTTTGAGGAGGAAAGAACTTGGCTAAGAAAGCCTTGACCAGCTTATCCCAAGAGTTCAGGCTATCCTTAGGTTGAGAGTCCAACAATATTCTAGCTCTGTCTCTTACAGCAAATGGAAAAAGCATAAGCCTGTAGACCTCGGGATCAACCCCATTAGTCTTAACAGTATTACAGATCTACAAGAATTTAGTTAAGAACTGAAAGGGATCTTCAGATGGAAGTCCATGAAACTTGCAGTTTTGTTGCATCAGAGAAACTAGTTGAGGTTTCAGCTCAAAATTGTTTGCTCCAATGGTAGGGATGGAGATGCTTCTTCCATGTAAATTGGAATTTGGTGAAGTAAAGTCACCAAGCATTCTCCTTGCATTGTTATTATTTTCGGTTGCCATCTCCTCTTTCTGTTCGAAAATTCCTGTAAGGTTGTCTCTGGATTGTTGTATTTTAGCTTCTCTTAGTTTCCTCTTCAGAGTCCTTTCAGGTTCAGGGCTGCTTCAACAAGAATGTTCTTGTCCTTGCTCCTGCTCATATGAAAGAGAAGGGAACAGAAAAATAATAATAGGGATCCTTTTTACCACAGTATGGAGGTTCCCTTGTTGTGAGTAGAAGAAAAGAAGAGTAGAAGAGAAAAGAAAGGAGAATCCAAACAGAAGGGTGAGGAGAGCAGAGATATGAGATGAAGAGAAGTGTTAGTAGATGAATAAATAAATAGAAGATGAGAGGTGAGAGGATTTTTGAAAATTAAAAATTTAAATTTAAAGTTAAATTTTGAAAATAGTTTTTGAAAAAGGTTAGTAATTTTCAAAAATTAGGAATGAAATAAAATTAAAATAAAAAATTAAAATAATTAGTTAATTAAAAAGAAATTCTGAAAAAGAGGGAAGGGATTTTCGAAAATTAAAGGTAAAAAGTTAGTTGGGCAGTTTTACTAAAGATAAGAAACAAACAATCAATTAGTTAGTTGAAAGAGATTTGAAATTCAATTTTTAAAAAAATAAGAAGATAAGAAGTTGGAAAAGATATTTGAAAAAGATAAGATAAAAAGACATTTTTGAAAAGATATGATTGAAATTAGTTTTGAAAAAGATTTGATTTTTAAAATCACAATTAATGACTTGATTCACAAGAAATCACAAGCTATGATTCTAGAACTTAAAGTTTGAATCTTTCTTAACAAGTAAGTAACAAACTTGAAATTTTTAAATCAAAACATTAATTGTTGATGAAATTTTCGAAAATTATGAGATAAAATTAAGAAAAATATTTTTGAAAAATATTTTTTTTTAAATTTTTGAAAATAAATAAAAAAAATAAAAAAGATATGATTTTTGAAAAAGATTTTGAAAAAGATAAGATTTTTAAATTGAAAATTTGATTTGATTCATAAGAAACAACTAAATTTTAAAAAGTTTTGAAAAAGTCAACTCAAATTTTCGAAAATTTATGAGTGAAAAAGGGAAAGATATTTTTTTTTATTTTTGAATTTTTAATGAAGAAAGAGAAAAACATGAAAAAGACTCAATGCATGAGAATTTTAGATCAAAACAATGAATGCGTGCAAGAACACTATGAATGTCAAGATGAACACCAAGAACTTTTTGAAGATCAAGATGAACATCAAGACTTATTTTTTTGAAAATTTTTATTGAAAGAAAAACATGCAAGACACCAAACTTATAAATCTTTAATGCTTAGACACTATGAATGCAAAGATGCACATGAAAAATAAGAAAAGACACAAAACAAGAAAATATGAAGATCAAACAAGAAGACTGGCCAAGAACAACTTGAAGATCATGAAGAACACTATGAATGCATGAATTTTCGAAAAATGCATAAAATTTTTTTTTTGAAAAAATGCAATTGACACCAAACTTAAGAATTGACTCAGGACTCAAACAAGAAACACAAAATATTTTTGATTTTTATGATTTTATGAATTTTTTTTTGGATTTTTCGAAAATTAATGTGAAAAAGAAAAATAAGGATTCCAAAATTTTTAATATGAATTTCAGGAATCTTGTGCTCTTTAGTCTAAAGCTCCAATCTGAGGGTTAGACATGGCTTAATAGCCAGCCAAGCTTTAGTATGCTATTACATGCATTGAAGTGATTAGTTGAATCCTCAGTCCAAAGGAATTTAGACATGGCTTTATAGCCAGCCAAGAATCAACAAATCATCATGAAACACTAGAATTCATTCCTAAAAATTCTGAAGAAAAATATATTTTATTTTTTTGAAAATAATTTTTTTTATTTTTGAATATTAATTGGGAAAAACGAAAAAGAAGAAAATATTTTTGAAAATTTTTTTTTGAAAACTTTTTGGAAATAAAATAAGAAGAAAATTACCCAATCTGAGCAACACGATGAACCGTCAGTTGTCCAAACTCGAACAATCCCCGGCAACGGCGCCAAAAACTTGGTGCACGAAATTGTGATCCCTGGTAATGGCTCCAAAAACTTGGTGCTCTAATCTTAATTCATAATTTGTCACAACTTCGATACAACTGACCAGCAAGTGCACTGGGTCGTCCAAGTAATAAAACCTTACGTGAGTAAGGGTCGATCCCACGGAGATTGTTGGTATGAAGCAAGCTATGGTCATCTTGTAAATCTCAGTCAGGCGGATATCAAATGGTTATGGAGTTTTCGAATAATAATAATAAATAAACAGGAAATAAAGATAGAAATACTTATGTAATTCATTGGTGAGAATTTCAGATAAGCGTATAGAGATGCTTTCGTTCCTCTGAACCTCTGCTTTCC
Organism: Arachis ipaensis; assembly: GCF_000816755.2. NCBI lineage: Eukaryota > Viridiplantae > Streptophyta > Magnoliopsida > Fabales > Fabaceae > Arachis > Arachis ipaensis. The sequence goes on along the minus strand of NC_029786.2, from coordinate 34,728,617 downwards.
TGCTGTCTTCATCCAATCATTCCTACTCCTTTCCATGGCAAGCTTTATATAAGGCATCACCATTGTCAATGGCTACATCCCATCCTCTCTGTGAAAAAGGTCCAAATGCTCTGTCACGGCACGACTAATCATCTGGAGGTTCTCGATCATACTGGAATAGGGTTCACTCTCCTTTTGCGTCTGTCACTACGCCCAGTACTCGTGAGTTTGAAGTTCGTCACAGCCATCCCTTCCCAGATCCTACTCAGAATACCACAGACAAGGTTTAGACTTTCCGGATCTCAGGAATGGCCATCCATGGGTTCTAACTTATACCACGAAGATTCTAATATCTCGGACTCGGTCCTCTGTATTAGATATCTAAGAGATACTCATTCTAGCTTGTTTGCATGTAGAACGGGAGTGTTTGTCAGGCACACGTTCATAAGTGAGAATGATGATGAGCGTCACATAATCATCACATTCATCATGTTCTTGGGTGCGAATGGATATCTTAGAAGCGGAACAAGTTAAATTGAATATAAAACAGTAGTACTTTGCATTAAATCATGAGGAACAGCAGAGCTCCACACCTTAATCTATGGAGTGCAGAAACTCTACCGTTGAAAATACATAAGTGATGAAGGTCCAGGCATGGCCGAATGGCCAGCCCCTATGATCTAAGAACTAAACATCCCAAGATGTCTAATACAATAGTAAAAAGTCCTATTTATACTAAACTAGCTACTAGGGTTTACAGAAGTAAGTAATTGATACATAAATCCACTTCCAAGGCCCACTTGGTGTGTGCATGGGCTGAGCTTGAAGTTTACACGTGCAGAGGCTTCTTTTGTAGTTGAACGCCAAGTTGTAACGTGTTTTTAGCGTTCAACTTTGGTTCGTGACGTGTAGAACTGGCGTTCAACGCCCTTTTGTGTCGTCTAAACTCGGCCAAAGTATGGACTATTATATATTGCTGGAAAGCCCTGAATCTCTACTTTCCAATGCCATTGAGAGCGCGCCATTTGGAGTTCTGTAGCTCCAGAAAATCCACTTTGAGTGCAGGGAGGTCAGAATCCAACAACATCAGCAGTCCTTCTTCAACCTCTGAATCTGATTTTTGCTCAAGTCCCTCAATTTCAGCCAGAAAATACCTGAAATCACAGAAAAAACACAAACTCATAGTAAAGTCCAGAAATGTGAATTTAACATAAAAACTAACAAAAACATCCCTAAAAGTAACTAGATCCTACTAAAAACATACTAAAAACAATGCCAAAAAGCATATAAATTATCCGTTCATCACCCTATCTTTGAAAAATTTCACTAATTTAAATTGAAAAAAAAAACTTTTATGTTAAAACTTGTTTGAAGTTGTATGTGGAACATGGTTTTTGAGCCAAAGAACACACAACCTGTGAGATTTTGAGCTTATTTATATGGTTACATTATTTAACCATAAATATTTTATTCTTGTGTGTTTTCTTCTCTATAATTGCAATATTTGCTTTGTTCCATTCTATATGTCCATTATTTAGTATATTTACATGCTTGCACATGATTGAGGCCATTGTTTGATTTTAGCTCACTTATCCCAAATAAGCCTACCCTTTAAATCACCCTTGTCAGCCACTTTGAGCCTTTTAATCCCCATTTGTTCTATATTTTAGCACATCACTAGCCTTAAGCGGAAAACAAAGTTGATACATGATAAATAAGGGGACAAAATTACCCCAATGTTGAGTTAATGAAAAAATCAATGCACATGTGATAAATTAAAAAGAAAAAGTTGATACATGAGTATGTGATGTAAAAGTGGAAATCTTGGGTAGCTAGGTATGAATTAGAATTATATAGAGTATATGTATGTTAGGTGAAAGTTTAGGTTAATTAAAGATTCATATTATAGCTCACTTGGCCATACATATATCCTTACCTTCACCTTAGCCCCATTACAACCTTGAAAAGACCTCATGATGTTTGCATTGGTACATTAAATAATGTTGATTGGTTAGATGAAGAACAAGGTTTAGAAAGCATGACTAGAGAAGAGTAGAGTGAATAACCCTATACACTTGAGAGATTAGAGTGATATACACTACCAATGAGGGTTCAATGCTTGATTCTATGTTCCCTGCTTTCATGAGCTGTCCTCTTACAAGTTTACTTGCTTTTTATTGTATAATTTGAATTAGTGGAATTTGATTTATGTTTGTCTTGGAGAACTTAGTTACTTTTAACCAATTAGGTAGAAATATTTTGCATTCATATACATAGGATGCATTTCATACATTTTACCATTCCTCTTCACTTTTATAGTTCTCTCGAGCTTAGCATGAGGACATGCTAATGTTTAAGTGTGGGGAGGTTGATAAACCACTATTTTATGGTTTATCTTGTGCTCAATTGAGTGGTTTTTATCTACTCTTTACCCACTTATTCATACTATTTGCATGGTTTTACATTTGCCTTCCTAATTATGTGCTTTAATTGAAAACATGTTTCTTTGGACTTATCTTTGCTAATATTAATCCTCTCTTGTTACCATTAGATGCCTTGATATGTGTGTTAAGTGCTTTCAGAGATTACAGGGCAGGAATGGCTCAGAGGATGGAAAGGAAGCATGCAAAAGTGGAAGGAATACAAGAAGTTGAAGGAACTGCAAAGCTGTCAGCCTGACCCTCTCACACTCAAACGGCTGTAACTTTAGCTACAGAGGTCCAAAAGACGCGGTTCCAGTTGCATTGGAAAGCTAACATCCGAGGCTTCGATTTGATATATAATATTTCATAGTTCACCTGACGCTAGACGACGCGACCGCGTGCTCCATGCGGCCACGTCGCAGTGACAAAAAACCAGCGTGGCAGATTTCTCCTCCAGCGATTTCTGGGCTGTTTCCGACCTAGTTTGCGGCCCAGAAAACACAGATTAGAGGCTATAAAGTGGGGGAATGCATCCATTCATAATCAAGCTTTCATATTCACAATTTTAGGAGTAGATGTAGTTTTTAGAAAGAGATGTTCTCTCCTCTCTCTTAGGATTAGGATTTAGGATTTCTCTTAGTTTTAGGAGTGCCTCTAAATCCCAGGTTCAATGTTCTTTTACTTTATATTTATCTCTTATTTTTAGATACTTTAATGCTTATATTAGTTATGTTGCCTATTTGGCTTATGCTACATTCATGTTATGGTTTTCTTTGAATTGATATTATTTGAGGTATTTCAGTTATTATTGCTTTCTTTTATTTACATGATTATTGCTTCCCATCTGAAGGCATTTTTATTCCAGTAGATTTACTTTTTTCCTTTTGGTTTTGGTTAAGAAATCAGTAACTCAGGAGTTATCCAATTCAACAGCATAATTGATAATTGTTATCTTGCCAATTGAATTGAACTTCAATAATCTCAATCTTTTCTTAGGAAATAAATAGGATTCGAAAATCAAACCAATTAATCCCTTGACCTTCCTTTATCTTAGTAAAGGTTAACAAAAGTGGAATTAGGATTCAACCATCATCATCATTGATAAGGATAGCTAGGATAGAACCTCTAATTTCTCATACCTTACCAAGAGTTTGCTTTACAGTATTTATCTATTTTCAATTGCCATTTAATTTACTTGCCATTAAATTACCCGTTCCTCATTCTTGAAACCCCAATTTTACAATCTCCATAACCAATAATAAGAACATACTTCCCTGCAGTTCCTTGAGAAGACGACCCGAGGTTTAAATACTCATTTATCAATTTTAAAAGGGGTTTGTTACTTGTGACAACCAAAACGTTTGT
>NC_029786.2:34711633-34724143 GCF_000816755.2 Arachis ipaensis | reverse complement strand
GGTTAACAAAGTGGAATTAAGATTCAATTTTCATCATCATTGATAAGGATAATTAAGACTGGACTTCCAATTTTTCATACCTTGCCAAGAGTTTATTTTTATTATTATTATTTTATCTTTCATGTCATTCAACTAACTTTTTACCTTAATCCAAAACCCCAAAACACACTTTTTCATAACCAATAATAAGAACACCTCCCTGCAATTCCTTGAGAAGACGACTCGAGGTTTAAATACTCGGTTATCAATTTCAAAGGGGTTTGTTACTTGTGACAACCAAAACATTTGTATGAAAGGACTTTTGAAGGTTTAGAAACTATACTTGCAACGAGGATTTATCCGCAAATTTCTAGACCACGCAAAAGTTCTCTCATCAAGGAGGAACGACTGGAGGAGAAGAAACGGCAGTAGAAGACTGCGGAGGATCAACTAAACGGACCCGAGGAGTAGGGAACATCCTCCTCGGTCCAGGAGAGCTCGGTACAGATGGCTTTGACGGAACCTGAGAGGAGCCTTCCCCAGCCACCTTGGCCGAGATGTTTTGAGCCGCAGTAGCCTTCCTCACCTTCTTAAATGCTTTCATAGAGTCATTATTTTTGGCCATCTCTGAAAAACAAAAACAACCATAAAGCAGGTTACAAGCTGCTAAAAGAATGAAGCAAAGCAGAAACAAAGCAAAGACATATCAATTTTTAATACCCAATGCAGTTCGGACCAGGGACGGGTCCCCCAAAAATTTCTTAGTGTCAAGATGAGGAGGTTCCCCCCAAATATCCTCTAAAACATTTACAAAGGCCTGCTCGACTTCGTCAAGCATCTCCCACGTGTATCGAGACAGTACCACATTCTGTTGCCAACACAAGGGCAAGGCCGGCTCATCGTTCGCTTCTAGAAAAAACAGTCGAGTTCCCTCAACCGCTCGGATCTTAAAAAAGTAGTTCTTAAAATCCCTAAAGGACTCATCATACATGGCAAAAACTTTATGTCCTTGGGAAGATCTAAAGGAAATCCATGAGGCTTTCTTTTTTGAAGAAATCCTGGGCTTAGTTAAAACAAACAGATAAAGGAAGAGAGTCTGAGAAGGAGTAATGTCCAACTCTTGGCAAAGAAGCTGAATGATCTTGATAAAACCCCAGGAGTTCAGATGGAGCTGGGATGGAGCTACATTACACGACCACAGCAAATCGGTCTCAAAGGAAGTGAAAGGAAAAGTGATGTTCAACTGGCTGAAAAAATAGTCATAAGCATAAAAGAAAGGGCGCTCCCCTCGGATCAGAGCAGGAAAGCAAACCCTATCCTCGGAATCAGGTCTACCAATTTATAATTCCTTTCCTGATCTCTACTCTTACAGAGGCGGTGATGTTTCCTAAGCTCCACACAAAACTCAGCATTCACCACAGAAACACACATTAACATAAGGGAGTCCAACCAATCGGACATTCCCTTAGGAACCTTAGAAGATGTCTCTACAATATTTTTGCGAGAAGACATGGCCAACTAGTCCTACAAACAAGAAAAGAAAATGGATTACTAAAAAACATCTCAGACGAAATCAGAACAGCTCGGACAAGCATGACATAGAGCAATACAAGCAACAAAAGGAAACCCTAGGATCCACACTAAAGATCCAGGGGCATCCTTTGGAGGCAAGTTATGGAACAAGGACTCAGGAAAATCTACAAGTCTACATCTCTACACGTCCTAACAAGAAGATAATACCCCTTTTTTTTCAACAAAAGTGACACTCTGAGAAGAAAGCCACGAGCTACAAATCAAATAAAGTCATCAAAATAACTACCTCCCAAATTCACAGTCACAGCTCATCAACAAACGGAACTACCAAGCAACGAAAGTATCAAGAAGAAGTCATCAAAGACGCCACCTTTTTTAGAAAATAAACACCCCCCAAACAAACAAACGACGCGAAGAAAATCAAAACGAGCCACCAGAAAAATCGTTACTTTCTATAAAGGTTCATCAGTAAAATCATCAACATAGCGAAAGTCATCAAAAGAAGCAACCTTTTGGGTAAAGTAAATAGGTTCATAAAAACCAGAAAAACATGCAGCGCAGCAACAAGCGAGCACGACGACGCAAAAAGGTTCAAACTTTCCAAACATGCATTACCAAGAACCAAAGGCAAAGCAAAAGAAGTAAAGAAGCAAAAAGTAGAACCAACCTGGAAAAAGGAGAAAGCTTCGAAGGAAATTGAGGACGGAAAGATAGAATCTGGAATCACCTTTCAAAACAAAGAAAGCACCAACAATCACCAAACGACGTCACAGGGAGAAACCCAAAAATGCAAATTTCAGACAAAAACAGAAAGTGAGAAAGAAAAGGGAAGTTACGGTAAAGAAATAGAGAAGAGAAACCGTTTTTGTGAAAAAGTTCAAAATGAACAAAGAAACGGAGCATTAAAAGAATTAATGAGGTTATTAAAATCCTCGCGCATTCCCAAAGCAAGAGACGCGTGTTTTCAAAAGAATAAAAATTCAAAAAAGGAAACCTTTCGCATTCAAAGGAGAACTCTACAAAGATAAGGTCAAAAAAATGCTCGAGTTCGGCTTCATCAGAGAAGGATCGAAGTCCTAAAATTAAGACTCGACCTCAAAAGAAAGACCAAGCTCGAGCAGGGGCACTGTTCATATCCTGGGTCGAGCTGTCCGACCCGGGATGTTTAGCGACAAGGCAACCGACCTCTTCAGGTCAAACTATCCGACCTCTTCTTAAAGAGCTTGGCCAAATTGCCAGGAAAGCCCAATAAAGGGCCCAAATAGAGGAACACGACCCAAATCCAAAGGCAGCCCGAGCCTACAGAGATAAGGACGGTTCCCTTGAAGATAAGATGACCTCACTCAAAGGTAAGATAAGATAAGATAAGATAACTAACTTATCTTATCTAAAAGGGTCACTCCACACCATTATAAATACACCGGAGCACCCAGGTATAACTCATACTCTGATTCGACAAAAAATCTGTTTAATACCCTTGCTAACTTAAGCATCGGAGTCCCTTGCAGGTACTACCACCCTCCGGTGACAAAGGATCAGCAGCATAGCCAGTCCAACAAATCAGACGCAGTCACTCCAGCCACCATCCACCAGCCAGACACGTCATCTCCGACCAGTACAGAAGATCTCATCCGAGATCGACCTACAGTTTCAGGTAACCCTCGGAACATTCGGTCACTCCGGCCACCATCCACCAGCCGGACACATCAGCTCCGACCAGTACAGAAGATCTCATCCGAGATCGACCTACAGTTTCAGGTAACCCTCGGAACAGGTACTTAAGTGTAGGTTTATGTGATGAAATCCACTAAAATCAAGCCAAAATATATCGGAAAATATGGACACATCAATTCCCCCACACTTAAACAATAGCATATCCTCATGCTAAACCAAACATAGAGAATGATCAAGGGAAAACAACTTATTGAATGCAACTATCTAGATGCATGCAATTATACTATATAATATCTATACCTATCTATACTATCTAGTGTCCCATGAATTTGGTAAAAACAAACAAACAAATTTCCAAGCAAGAGTGTAGACTTTTAGGGCTAAGCAAAGAAATAATTCAACACAATCAATATCTAAAGAATTGATTTAATTCATCAAAATGAAGCAACTTGCAAGAATACATGATAAGGGGTGCGGAAACAAAGAATTAAGTAATTGAACCCTCACTTGGTGTGTATACACTCTAGTCACTCGGTGTTTAGGGTCAATTCACTCAAGTCTCCTCCTAATCATGCTTTCAAGGATTTGCTTTTTATCTAACAATCAACAAATATATGATGCATGAGTGCAAGTATCATGAGGTCTTTAGAGGGTTGTAATGGGGTTAGGGTTAAGGTAGGATAAATATGGCTAAGCGGGCTAAGGAATTGGATCTTTGATTAGCTCAAGTGTCTGACTCAACCTATATTAACCAAATAACAAAATAAGCATCCTAACCACCCATTACTTCTTTTAACACACATTCATGCCTTAGTTTCTATTCAAAACACATATGCATTCCTTATTCATTTTTTTTCTTTTCTTTGGGGCAACCTTTGTCCCCTCTTATTATTTTTTCCACTTCATTTTTTTCTTTTCTATTTCTTCTTTTTTTCTTTCTCTATGACAAATGCACTTGGTTAAAACAAATTGACACATGAATGTATACCCATTTTCCAAAGTTTTCAATAAAATACCAAAAATAAACTTTTTCATTCACTACCAATGTTTTCCGCAACGTCCCCCACACTTAAATGGAACACACACCTTCAACCTAATCTAATCAAAGATGTAATTCAAGGTGATTCATGGTTTTACGCTTAGGGTTTTAATGTTGTTACAATTAGAACAAAGGGGATTAAAAAGCTCAAAAGGGGTTAACAAAGGTAGATGCAAGGGTAGGTCCATATGGGTGAGTGAGTCTAATTCAAAAATGGCCTCAATCATGCTAAATGCATTCAAAGCATCAAATATTGGACATAAAGAATCAAGCAAAACCAATATTACAATCGTAGAAGGAGTATAGCATACAATGAACAAAAATAGTGGTTAAAATATGTAACCACTCATTAAAGCTCAAAAACTCACAAGGTATTTTGTTCTATCTCTCTTCTATGTTCCATATAAAAGAAAATCATTCAAGCAAGTGTAAAAATAGTTTTCCAAATCAATTTAATAGAACGCCCTAAAAACAAAATTCTTGGAAATCTTTGTTGTTTTTCACCAAAATTATTTCCTATATGTATGTATGTATGTGATGGATGCAATTTTCAAAATTTTCCGAGTTCTATTCCTAATTTTCAACAAACGAAAATTTATATGAACAATTAGGACAAAATTGGACTAGGTGCTATACTATTCACACCATCTAATCACAACTTCTATCTATAAATATATACCATGCAAAAGCAAAAAAGCCAAATGCAATAACTAGAAATAGACTAAGATATACATACCAAAAGAAAAATGCAATGCAGCAGTTAAAAACACTCAAAATATCTACAAGAAACATAATAAAGGAGAACAAAAATTTAAGTGCAAATTGTTCGGAAAACGAAATTTTGCGCCCCAAAAATGACGACTCCTCCCCACACTTAAGCGTTGCACGGTCCTCCGTGCACGAACACGATCCGAGGGAATGGCTCTGAAGAGCTCCACCTTTAGTTGGTGGATGCGGGGGGCTCCGGGTTGCTGTACACACAAGTAAACAACAATCGAGGAAAATGTCATATGAGTGTGGTATAATAAAGACAATGTGTCTATTCTAAGTGTGCGCACACTTTAGAACATACACATTGGCCCGGTAAAGCTGTATCCACACAATCAAAAAGTAAGCATGTGTTCCTCAATTAGATGGCTTAGGTTGCAATTAAAGAATAAGCAAGAGATGAGGCACAAACAAACCTAGTTAACCACAAAAGTGAATTGAGTATTTGATATTGGATATTTGAAATTGTGCCAGTGAAAACACAAAATTGGTATAGAATAGCACAATAAACAACAACCAATCCAATAATAAGCACAAAATTCCTTATTCATCATGAAACATAAAGAAAAGGGTCACATGATAAAGATATTTGTTGCAAAAAGTAACAAGCTTGATAAGAGTCAAGTTGAGTCACTCAAACGAATGCAAAGCATTAACAAGGAACAAGTACCAGTCATGTGATGAATTTAATATGGAAATCATGATCAACAAGTAAGTTTCCACTGAATTCACGTTATTCAATTCACTTATATAATTTGTCCTAGTGGTACAATCAAAACATGAGTTATCAAACCCACTATGTACTAGTAAATTAAGGCAAAGTATAAGTGTATTGATGAAATTCAATCAACAAGCAACTCGATCAACATCAAGCAAACACTTGCAATTTATTCAATTATCAAACAACTAAACAAAAACTAACATAATTACTAGAATGAAAATAAAATTTTCACCAAAATTATTTCCTATATGTATGTATGTATGTGATGGATGCAATTTTCAAAATTTTCCGAGTTCTATTCCTAATTTTCAACAAACGAAAATTTATATGAACAATTAGGACAAAATTGGACTAGGTGCTATACTATTCATATATAAATATATACCATGCAAAAGCAAAAATGCCAAATGCAATTACTATAAATAGACTAAGATATATATATATATATACCAAAAGAAAAATGCAATGCATCAGTTAAAAATACTCAAAATATCTACAAGAAACATAATAAAAGAGAACAAAAATTTAAGTGCAAAGTTTTTGGAAAACAAAATTTTGCGCCCCAAAAATGACGACTCCTCCCCCACACTTAAGCATTGCACGGTCCTCCATACACAAACACGGTCCGGAGGAATGGCTCTGAAGAGCTCCACCTTTAGTTGGTGGATGCGGGGGGCTTTGGGTTGCTGTACACACAAGTAAACAACAATCGAGGAAAATGTCATATGAGTGTGGTATGATAAAAGACAATGTATGTATTCTAAGTGTGCACACACTTTAGAACATACACATTGGCCGTGTAGAGCGGTATCCACACAATCAAAAAGTAAGCATGTGTTTCTCAATTAAATGGCCTAGGTTGCAATTAAAGAATAAGCAGGAGACGAGGCACAAACAAACCTAGTTAACCACAAAAGTGAATTGAGTATTTGATATTGGATATTTGAAATTGTGCCAGTGAAAATACAAAATTGGTATAGAATAGCACAATAAACAACAACCAATCCAATAATAAGCACAAAATTCCTTATTCATCATGAAACATAAAGAAAAGGGTCACATGGTAAAGATACTTGTTACAAAAAGTGACAAGCTTGATAAGAGTCAAGTTGAGTCACTCAAACAAATGCAAAGCATTAACAAGGAACAAGTACTGGTCATGTGATGAATTTAATATGAAAATCATGATGAACAAGTAAGTTTCCACTCAATTCATGTTATTCAATTCACTTATATAATTTGTCCTAGTGGTACAATCAAAACATGAGTTATCAAACCCACTAGATACTAGTAAATTAAAGCAAAGTATAAGTGTATTGATGAAATTCAATCAATAAGCAACCCAATCAACATCAAGCAAACACTTGCAATTTATTCAATTATCAAACAACTAAACAAAAACTAACATAATTACTAGAATGAAAATAAAATGCGAACAAAACTAACAAAAATAAGTAGAAAAAAGGGCAAAAGGGGGAGAAGAGAGGGATGGAGGGGGTGGAAGTACTTTAGGGTTTAATTGAAAGTGCATTAAAAATTTTGCCCAAAACAGCACTTGTGTATATGCACAAGTATGTGTGCGTACACACACTAGGTGAAACAGGGGAGGGTGTGCGCTCGCACCAGGTGTGCGAGTGCTCCAAACAGAAAGGTGATCCAGATATGTGCGTACGCACCAGGGTGTGCGTACGCACAAAACACACTTTTTTTAAGACAAGGATCATGTGTGCGCGGGCACAAGAGTCCGTGCGCACGCACAGAAGCAAAAATAGATGGGGTGTTCACGCGCACTAGGTGTGCTAGTGCTCCCACCAGAGGGGTTGTAATGACGTGTGCGCGGCACAACTTGGTGCGCATGCACAGGTCGCAAAACACAAGGAGACGCGCGCGCACAAGGCATCCGAGCGCTGCCAATAGAGGCTTTGTAAGGTAGTGTGCATACGCACAGCTGGGTGAGTACGCACAGGACGCAAAATGTAGTGGTTTTGTGCACGTGCACAAGTATGTGCGCACGCACAGATGTCCTGTTTTTCAAAAAAATTTCCATTTTCTCGGGCACTTTACCTTAGCTCAACACATATTTCAACCCCAAACATTTAAAAATCCACACATTCATGATCCATATACAGATCAACCTACTAAACTCAAAATTAAACTAATCCTAAGCTAACCAAGACAAACAAAAATGAAATAAACTAAGACTATAAACTAAGACAAAGGTGAGAAAGATGTTACCATGTTGGGGTGTCTCCCACCTAGCACATTGGTTTATAGCCCTTAAGTTGGACTTGTGGAGGAGACTCTTACTAGGGTGGCTTGTGTTTCCACTCCTACTTGAACCTCCATCCAAGCTTGGTTCTTAAGGGTCCTCCGGGATCCCCTATTTGAGTTTCCCATTCTCCTTCTTGTGGATTTCTGTGCTCCAAATCGGATGGACAAGCTCCTAATTGAACCTTATAGTACCCCAACATTCTCCGGGAACCACTCAATTGTACTCTACATCCCAGTTGAACTCCAATTCTTGAATTAGTCTTCTTGAAAATCCTTGGACTCCTTTGGCAACCCACACTCCTTCCTCCACCATATACCAACCCAAGAAGGACCTTGAGTTGGTAGTCCATCTCCAAGATCGCATATTGATGGGGGCCAATGAAGCTCATAGGTGAAATTGCCACCCACTCAATATGTTCTTGGTTGTCAACTGCTTCCTCACTAACTTCCTCTTCCCCATCACTCACATCATAACAAGGAAGTTGTGAGAAGTCTACTTTCATGTCTCTCTGAAGCTCAATGGGAAGAGGCTTATTTGGATCATTGAGGGGATTGACCAAGGAGGACAAAAAATCATCAATGATGGAATCCTCATCTTGATCAGTCTCCCTCAATTCTCCCTTTCTTTCCTCCGGTTCAATTACTCCACTCGCTCCCTCTTGTTGTACTTCAAGATCTAACCCTTCTTCTTTTCTTTGTGGCTCCATGCTCTCCTCTTCACTACAAGCCTTAGTTGATCCTTTACATTCCTCAAGAAGAATTCCTTGATTGGATGAGTGAAGTAGAATCAAGCGGTTCACCGCTTCGCCTATGGTAGTCATGAAGTGTCCTTGTGTCCTTCGGAATCCTTCTTGCTCTTGGAGAAAGGCTTAAAGGTCTTGATGGTCTTGGGCTAAGGGTGGGAAAGCTTCACATTGGGGTAAAAAATAAGGTTCATAAATTAGGAGAAAGTTTGTATGTGTGGGAGGTGACTCATGTTGGTAAGTGTTTAGAGGTAGTATGTAAGAATGTGGTTGTTGGTAGTGGTGTGGTGTTTGAAAATGTGGTGATTGAGGGTTATGTTGGGGTATGGATCATAGGTATATGGTGGTGGAGGTGTATAATCAAGATAAAATCCACCATATCCTTGGTTTGGCAATGCATATTGGGGAGGGTTTTGCTCATTGTAGTATAGAGGAGGTTGCTCCTCCGAAAATAGATGTTCCAATCCCATGATGAAATCCACAATTGAAGTTATCAAACCCTACAAAATGATCACAACCAAACTCCAAACCAAGAGCGTGATAACTCATAGAGAAAATAGAAAACAAAAATAAAAGACATCAAATAACAAAAGAGGCAAAAATCCTAAGTAATAGAAAAAAAACAAGCAAGCAACCCAAAAAGTATCTATTCACACTATGGACATATTTACAACAACCAAAATATAGCACTCATGATGCTAACTCCCCGGCAACGGTGCCAAAATTTTGATAGAAGACCAAACATGGTTTCGGATTTTTCACAAATTAGATTTTCGTTGTAAGTATAGCTCCGAACCAACAATTGATCCTAATCAAAATTCAATCCAAAAGATGTCACAATTCAATACAAAATTATATACCGAGAGTATTTAGACTCCTGGGTCGTCTTTCCTAGGAACTAATGCCAATGAGCGCACACAATTTTGGTTGCGAGAGAGAAAAGGGATTTTCAATGATTGAAAGCAAGAAATAAAGAGATAAAAGAACGAGACAAAATTACAATTAAAAACTAATAAAGGAATAAAAGAACTATGTATGTAATATAAACAAGTAAGACTCAAAATTGATGGAAAGGTGGTTCAAAACATAAATGAAACCTTGACTTGGGATGAGTTATGGAATCCCTTCCTTGCCATAACCACAACTATGATGATTATGATAGATTAATCTCACTAAGTCAACTCTTAACATCAAAGGATAAGTTAAGTGAGCATAATTGTTGTTAATCCACATATCCTAACTAACTTACCAAATTAATTGGTAAAAAGCTAGCGTTAGTGAAAACAATAACAACTAACAACCCAAGAATTATCACTAAATGTTGGACATTATAGCTCTAGTAGTCCATAAACTTATTTCCCCCAAGCCAAGGGGTGGAAATTACCCCATAATCAAAATTGGCATTTCATCAAACACATAGTGGGCATAAACATAAAATATGGCAAAATTGGTAAATTAAAGAAAGATATGAACCACAAATGCTCAAAATCAATAATGGCAACTCAAACAAACATATAAGAGCCATCAAACATCAAATTAAACAACTAAGAATCCAAAATTGCAAAACTATGTAAATATTGACAAGAGAGATGAAAATAAAAGCAAGTGTAGAATAAGTGGTATAATAAAGAGAGAATTAAAGAAATTCTTACAATAAAATTGCTATAATCCCAAATCAAAACTTGAAGTATAAAATTCCACAAACCCTAAGAGAGAATTGAGAGAAAACCTAACCTAAACTACCCTAAAACTATTCCTATTATGTGTTTTCCAATTCTAAGATGGCTCCCCTTGTTATGTGTTGACATGCCCTTAATATAGCCTCTCAAACCAGCCTTCAGCACTTCAGAAATGGGCCTAGAGACCCCAAAATCGATCAGCACGTGACTTTTTAATGGAGGCATGCTGACCATGTCCCCCAAGGGTGTATTGGTAAAGATTTTCTTCAATAAGATCGTGTTGCAAGTATAGCTCTACCAACAACAATCCTCAGGTGTCAAATTTAGAAGAGGAATTTAGTTGTCACAAGTTCAATCCCAATAGAAATAACTGAAGTATTCAAACCTCGGGTCGTCTCACATGGAATGGGCAAACATGTGCTTCAATATTGGTTAGAAATCCGGGGTTGTGAGTTATGAGCATGAAAATAAATGGGAATCTTAACAAGCAAGTAATCTTAAATTGCAACAAATTAATTCAATTAACTAAGCGAAACATGAGCAATTCCAATGAACAAGTAACATTCCACTTAATTCTATTATAAACCAAACAAGTAACTATAACTAAGGCAAAGAGTTAAGAAATTTGGTTTTCAGATATGAATAATAAAAGCAACTCTTGGCTAGGCATGGGAATTGGGGTCACCATCCTTGTCCAACAACCATATCTTGACAATTATGAGGAACCAAGCTCATTAAGTCTACTTCCAAAAGTCTTAAGTACGTAATATCTACTCCTAGACTTGAAGTATGTCAAATGGCTTTGATCACATCAACTCATAAGTCCCAACCTACCTACTAATTAGATTAGTAGTGGGTTGGCGTCAATGAGTATCAAATTGACCACCAAGGGCTCCCAAATCATCAAATCCATCAGACCCAATGACTCAAGTTTACCCAATTCCCTTGACCTAGGCCAAGAGTAAAGAAGACTACTCCATAATCAAAGTAAACAATTCATCAAACACATGGTAAGCATTAACAAAAGACATGTTCAAAATAGCCATTAAATTGAAATCTACAAGTACCCACTAACAATTATCAACATACAATCATCCAAACAACAAAGCTAAATATAGAAATCATCAATGTAACATCAACAAGTCAAGATTCACAACATTCATGAAATGGGTATAAAATGTCAATTAACAAGGATTCATAAAACTATCACTAGATATAAGCAAAATTGTAACAAGGAATTCAAATTGAACAATTAAAACTAGTAATTAACAAGATTTAATTCACAATCCAACAAGGGAAGATGAAATTAAAACTAGATCGAGATAGGAACAAGGGTTTCTCTTTCTAGAATAACCAAAGAACCAAAAAAACTCTAAAATTGTGTCTTAGTGTAAAATTGATTGATCCCCCCCTTTCCCCCTAGCATCCTTGGGTCTTTTCCATGCAGAAACAGCTTGAAATTAGGCCTGATGAGCCTCAGAAATCGCCAGGCACGATTTCCTTTAATGAGGTCACGTGCAGCTTCCCACGCATGCGCGCCATGCGTGCGTGCATGCCGATTACTTTTGCGATCCACGCGTGCGCGCCAAGCGTGCGTGCGCGTCGATGAGAATCTTTTGATCCGCGCGAATGCATCCATCCTTGCGCGCCGTTTCCAGCCAACTTCATCCGCGCTTGCGCATGGAGTGCGCGGGCGCGCCAATGCTGCTTCTCCCAAGATTTCAATTCTTCATGTTCCTCCCTTTTTGTACATGCTTTCTCCCTCTCTTCTAAGTCATTCCTACCCTATAATTCCTGAAATTACTCAACAAATACATCACGTTATCGAATGGCAATAGAAGAGGATTAAAATATGGCAATTTTAAGACAGAATAAGCATGTTTTCCATCATGGAGCAATATTGAGAAGTGAACACAAAACTATGCATTTCTTGCGAATAAGTGTGAGAAATATTGATAAAATCCCCTAAAATAAGCACAAGATAAACCACAAAATCGGGGTTTATCAAATCTCCCCACACTTAAACCAAGCATGTCCTCATGCTTAAAATAAAAAGACCAAAGATCATGGTGAGAAAGGGTTTATGAAATGCAAACTACCTAA
>NC_029786.2:34702973-34709249 GCF_000816755.2 Arachis ipaensis | reverse complement strand
ATGGAAATTTTAAGACAGAATAAGCATGTTTTCCATCATGGAGCAATATTGAGAAGTGAACACAAAACTATGCATTTCTTGCGAATAAGTGTGAGAAATATTGATAAAATCCCCTAAAATAAGCACAAGATAAACCACAAAATCGGGGTTTATCAAATCTCCCCACACTTAAACCAAGCATGTCCTCATGCTTAAAATAAAAAGACCAAAGATCATGGTGAGAAAGGGTTTATGAAATGCAAACTACCTAAATGGATGTATGCAACTAATGTAATATCATCTACCTACTTGGTCAAGAGTTAATCTATCCTCCAAGAATACATGTGAGCATATAGGGTGAAAATAGTATGTAATTCATGAATCCTACCAAATTGAATACCACTAAGGAGTGCATATAACTTGCTAAACAAACGCTTGTGAAAGCCCGGAACAAGCATTGAGCGTCGAACCCTCACCGGAAGTGTATCCGCTCTATTCGCTCAAGTGTATAGGGTTCATCACTCAATCTTTTCCTAATCATGCTTTCCAAGATTTGTCTTTCATCTAACAATCAACAATTACTTAATGCATGCTTACAAGTATCATGAGGTCTTATTCATGGGTTGTAACGGGGCTAGGGTGAAGGTAAGGATGTATATGGCCAAGTGGGCTTAAAATTTGAGTCCTTGATCAACCTAGGATCCACTAGACACATAAAACAACCTATACTACTACAATACATTACCTAGCTACCCTTGACTTTTGCTCTTTTTGCATATTCATACATTCTTTCCAATTCACACCCATATGCATTGTTTTTGTTACTTTATCTTAGGGCATCTTTGTCCCCTTTCATTGCTTTCTCTCTCTTTTTTTTTAAACCCCTTTTCTTGGGGTTTCTTTGTGAACAAAAGTTTCAATGCATACAGTTTAATCATTCAACACATGAGTATGTTCCCAAATCCTAGAATTTCCAATTACACTACAATTACACACCTATATATCTACCCTAATTCCCCAAGTATACCCTCCTATTTGAATGATACACATCCTAACTTACCTAAGCTAATCAAGGATCCAAATTCAGGGACATTCATGGTTTTTTACTCAGGGCTGTTGATGTGCTCTATCTAAGAACAAAAGGGGGTTTATCATAGGCTCAAAATTGGTTAGCAATGGTAGATAAAAGGGTTAAGGCCATTTGGGAAAAGTGACTATTAAAATGATGCCCTCAATCATGTAAATGCATTCATACACAAAGCAATGGACATATAGAATCAGACAAAGTAAGGATCACAATCATAAAGAGAGAGATATGCACACAAGAATGGAAATAATGGTTAGAGGATGTAACCATGCAATAGGCTCAAAACTTTCATGCTTGTGTTCTTAGCTCAATCACTATGTTCCAAAATATATTCTTAAAGCAAGTTTACTGCAAAAAAATTTTCAGAATTTTGGTAGGTCACCCAAAACACAGTTTCTTGGAAAGGAAGTTATTGTTTTGACCAAGTAACTCTATAGAAACTAACTATCATGCAAAGGGTATTTATAAGCAAAACTAATTACACATGCAATATACTAACTTCTAGGCAAAAATAAATCCATGGGTATCGAAGGGAAGAGATTGTTACCCATGGAGATCGGTCGAACGACCTCCCCACACTTTAGAAATTAGCGCGGTCCTCCGTGCTACGAATAATACGCAAGGACGGTCGGGACCGGAACTTTCACTATCCCCTTCATCAGAACTCCCATCACTTGGATTTGAGGTGGATGTGAATATTTTGGGTTCCTCCATGCTAGGGGTAATATAACGCAGAAGCTTCTTGATGTAAGTATATCGGCGGTGGTTGCGCCGCTCATATCTATCAAGCTTCCAGTGAAGATCTTCTATCCTTTGATGTGTGGACCTCAGTGGTGGTGATGATGAGCTAGAAGAAAAAAGAAGTGGCAGGGCCATGTCGAGGCTTGGTTTGTTCATGGGAAGGTGTAAGTATTTTCCGCTTGGGACCACATCGGCCTTAGCCGGAACTATAATCTTTTTGTCCTTGGCTTCCCAAGAAACACCCACAGCAGCAACTAAATCAGATACCAATGCTGGAAATGGTAAATTACCCTGGTCGTGAACTTGACTCATCGCTTGCTTGACAAGAAGCGGAATGTTCATCGGCTTCTCCGTGAGAACACACCAAACAAGCAAGGCGAGGTCTGCCATGAGGGACGACTTGTGGGTGCTAGGTAGCACATAGTGAGATAGGATCTGGGCCCAAGCTCTAGCTTCTACAGTGAGGAAGCGAGCGTCAATGCTCTTGGGCCTCATCCGCAGTCGACCATGGATCCAAAATGCCTCTGGTTCAGCAATGACTCGGAGGATCGAGTCCCAATCGAATCCAAACTTCTCTCGCTGACGTAAGACTTCTTGGTAGCCATCCATGTCACTTGATACCGGTAGAACATTAAGCACTTGCTGAATAGCCTCTTCTGAAACCGAGACTTGCTTCCGGCGCATGTATACCAATTGAGGAGAGGGAAGATGGTAGTTAGTGTAGAATTCTTCCACCCAGGAGAGGTTGATTTCCCTTGGTTTCCTCAAGAGAAACTCCCATCCTCACTGTTCAATACGGGGCAAAATATAAGGAGCAACCTTGTCCGGCGGAGCGAGTAGATGCTCAAGATGATAGTTCCTTATAGCTATGGAGGGGAACATAAGTTCATAGAAGCAGTTGGGAAACCTTGAAGAATCTTTCACCGATTTGCCCTTGTCATTCTCATCAATAGGAGCGGGTGTCTTCCCTTTTTTAGATAGGGGTTTGGCTCCTAATGAAGAGCGCGCCTTAGAGTTTGACCTTTGGGGTGCCCTTTTTGCGGTCGGTTTCCTCGAAGCTATCTCCTAGCCTTTCTTGGTGGCCATCCTAAAAAGGAAGGGAAGGAAGGAAAACATTAAACCCAAGAATCAATTTGACAAAAACATGCAAGTAACTTGTAGTGATGATGAGCGGATAATTTATACGCTTTTTGGCATTGTTTTTACTTAATTTTTAGTATGATTTAGTTGGTTTTTAGTATATTTTTATTAGTTTTTAATTAAAAATCACATTTCTGGACTTTGCTATGAGTTTGTGTGTTTTTCTGTGATTTCAGGTATTTTCTGGCTGAAATTGAGGGAGCTGAGCAAAAATCTGATTCAGGCTGAAAAAGGACTGCTGATGCTGTTGGATTCTGACCTCCCTGCCCTCAAAGTGGATTTTCTGGAGCTACGGAACTCCAAATGGCGCTCTCTCAATTGCGTTGGAAAGTAGACATCCAGGGATTTCCAGCAATATATAATAGTCCATTCTTTGCTCAAGGATAGACGACGTAAACTGGCGTTCAACGCCAGTTCTATGTTGCAGTCTGGCGTCCAGCGCCAGAAACAAGTTACAAGTTAGAGTTCAACGCCAGAAACAGGTTACAACCTGGCGTTGGACACCCAAAACAGCCCAGACACGTGAGAAGCTTAAGTCTCAGCCCCAGCACACACAAAGTGGGCCCCAGAAGTGGATTTCTGCGCTATCTATCATAGTTTACTCATTTTCTGTAAACCTAGGTTACTAGTTTAGTATTTAAACAACTTTTAGAGATTTATTTTGTATCTCATGACATTTTTAGATCTGAACTTTGTACTCTTTGACGGCATGAGTCTCTAAACTCCATTGTTGGGGGAGAGGAGCTCTGTAGCGTCTTGATGAATTAATGCAATTATCTCTATTTTCCATCCAAACACGCTTGTTCCTATCTAAGATGTTCATTCGCGCTTCACTATGAAGAAGGTGATGATCCGTGACACTCATCACCTTCCTCAATCCATGAACGTGTGTCTGACAACCACCTCCGTTCTACATCATATTGAATGAGTATCTCTTAGATTTCTTAATCAGAATCTTCGTGGTATAAGCTAGAATTGATGGCGGCATTCATGAGAATCCGGAAAGTCTAAACCTTGTCTGTGGTATTCCAAGTAGGATTCAAGGATTGAATGGCTGTGACGAGCTTCAAACTCGCGATTGTTGGGCATAGTGACAAACACAAAAGAATCAAGGGATTCTATTCCGACATGATTGAGAACCAACAGATGATTAGCCGTGCTGTGACAGAGCATTTGGACCATTTTCACTGAGAGGACGGGAAGTAGCCATTGACAACGGTGACACCTCACATACAGCTTGCCATGGAAGGAGCCTTGCGTGTGTGAAGAGGAGTACAAGAGAAAAACTGAAATAAAGAAGACAAAGCATCTCCAAAACCCCAACATATTCTCCATTATTGAGTAACAAGTATTTGTTTTATGCCCTTTGACTTTTTACAATTAAAACTAAGAATTATTATTGATATTATATCCTGACTAAGAGTTACAAGATAACCATAGCTTGCTTCAAATCAACAATCTCCGTGGGATTCGACCCTTACCCACGTAAGGTATTACTTGGACGACCCAGTGTACTTGCTGGTTAGTGGTACAAGTTGTGAAACGTGTGATTCACAATTCGTGCACCAAGTTTTTGGCGCCGTTGCCGGGGATTGTTTGAGTTTGAACAACTGACGGTGAATCTTGTTGCTTAGATTAGGAAATTTTTGTCTTTTGGGTCAGAGTCTTTTATTTTCTTTTCAAAAATTTTTTCAAAAAAAAATATTATTTTTCTTGTTTGATCTTTAATTTTTCTTGTTCTGTTTCTTTTCTTGTTTTTCTTGTGCCTTTTCAAAACATTAATTTTCAAAAAAAAATTTACTCCTTCAAAACAATTGTTATATCCATAACTCAGTTGGCTAGAGCATTGGTCTATGTTCTTGGTAATTGGGTATTTTCTTTTCAAAATCTTCTTTTTCAAAAAATAATTTTTCTATTAAATCTTGTACCAAACTTTAAGTTTGGTGTTTTCTTGTTGATTTTTCTTTATTTTTCGAAAATTTTAGCTTGGTTTTCTAAAAATTTTAAGTTTGGTGTTCCTTCTTCATGTTCTTGTTGTTCTTGTGAGTCTTCAAGGCGTTCTTGAGTTTTCCTTGTGTCTTGATCTTAAAATTTTTAAGTTTGGTGTTCCTTGGTGTTTTCCCTCCAAAATTTTCGAAAACAAGGAGTATTAGATCTAAAAATTTTAGATCTTGTATTATTTTATTTTTTTTCTCTTTCCTTATTAAATTCAAAAATATCTTTTCCCTATATTTTAAAGCAATTTTTCGAAAATCAATTTTAAAATTTAGATTTTTTATTTCAAAATTTAAAACCCTTTTCAAAAAAAAAATCATATCTTTTTCAAAACTTCCTAACCACTTTCTCTCTCCTCATTTTTTAGAAAAATTCCTGAATCAATACTTTCCTCCAAAACGGATGACACAGCTAAGGCTGGACATCCAAGGCTTTAAACAAGGAGATAATGAATCTCTTTATGATGCCTGGGAGAGATACAGAGAGATGCTAAGAAAATGCCCCTCTGAAATGTTTTCAGAGTGGCTTCAGCTAGACATCTTCTATTATGGGCTTACAGAAAGGGCTCAGCTTTCTCTAGATTACTCAGCTGGTGGATCTATCCACATGAGAAAGACAATTGAAGAAGCTCAAGAGCTCATTGATACAGTTGCCAGAAATCAGTATCTGTACCTAAGTAGTGACCCTTCCATGAAAGAAGAGGTTAAAACAGTAATTGCTGAACTCAATCCTGCAGAACAAGCTGCTGAATTCAATCAGCAATTGGATTTTCTAACAAAACAGTTAGCCGAAATCAAGGAGAGACTACAAGAGACAAGGATGGCTAATATAAATATGGAAGAACAATTAAAGCAAACAAAGCAGCAGCTGTCAAAACAAATAACAGAAGAATGCCAAGCAGTTCAATTAAGAAGTGGGAAAACATTAAATACCCCACCTCAAGGTGGCAGGAAGCCAAGAAATGAGCAAACTACCCAAATTCCATCTAAGGACAGTAAGAGCCCGGGGAAAAATAATTCTGGCGCTAAAACGCCAGAAATTGGGTGGAAGGCTGGTGCTGAACGCCCAAACCATGCTC
This sequence comes from Arachis ipaensis, assembly GCF_000816755.2. Classification (NCBI taxonomy): domain Eukaryota; kingdom Viridiplantae; phylum Streptophyta; class Magnoliopsida; order Fabales; family Fabaceae; genus Arachis; species Arachis ipaensis. The sequence continues at coordinate 34,703,229 of NC_029786.2, read as the reverse complement.
AAGACTGGCGTTCAACGCCAGAAACAAGCAAGGAACTGGCGTTGAACGCCCAAAGGAAGCACAGTTCTGGCGTTCAGACGCCAGGAACTGATGAGGAGTTGGCGTCTAACGCCACTCCAGCATCCAACCCTGGCTTTCAAATGCCAGTGAGGGATCAGACACCTGCAAGTGTTGATAATAAATCCCTCAAGAAGGCTTCTCAACCTACCTCTGTAGGAAATAAACCTGCAGCAACTAAGGTTGAGAAATACAAAGC
>NC_029786.2:34695162-34701941 GCF_000816755.2 Arachis ipaensis | reverse complement strand
ATTAAATACCCATCAGGCATAATTGAGGACATGATTGTCAAGGTTGGGCCATTTGCCTTCCCTACTGACTTTGTAGTGCTGGAAATGGAGGAGCACAAGAGTGCAACTCTCATTCTAGGAAGACCATTCCTAGTAATTGGACGAACCCTCATTGACGTCCAAAAAGGGGAGATAACCCTGAGAGTCAATGAGGATGAGTTTAAGTTGAATGTTGTCAAAGCTATGCAACATCCAGACACATCAGACGACTGCCTGGGCATTGATATTATTGACTCCCTGGTGGAAGAGGTCCATATGACTGAGAGTCTCGAATCAGAGCTAGAGGACATTTTTAAAGATGTTCAGCCTGATCTGGAGGAACCAGAGGAAATAAAAGAACCTCTAAAAACTCCTCAGGAAAAGGAGAAACCTCCTAAACCCGAACTCAAATCACTACCACCATCCCTGAAATATGCATTTCTGGGAGAAGGTGACACTTTTCCTGTAATCATAAGCTCTGCTTTAGGGCCACAGGAAGAGAAAGCACTAATTCAGGTGCTAAGGACACACAAGACAACTCTTGGGTGGTCCATAAGTGATCTTAAGGGCATTAGCCCAGCCAGATGCATGCACAAGATCCTATTGGAGGATGATGCTAAGCCAGTGGTTCAACGACAGAGGCGGCTAAATCCCGCCATGAAGGAAGTGGTGTAGAAAGAGGTCACTAAATTACTAGAGGCTGGGATTATCTATCCTATTTCTGACAGCCCCTGGGTGAGCCCTGTCCACGTTGTCCCTAAGAAGGGAGGAATGACAGTGGTTCATAATGAAAAGAATAAACTGGTTCCTACAAGAACAGTTACAGGGTGGCATATGTGTATTGACTACAGAAGGCTCAATACAGCCACTAGGAAGGATCATTTTCCTTTACCATTCATAGACCAGATGCTAGAGAGACTAGCAGGTCATGAATATTACTACTTTTTGGATGGCTATTCAGGTTACAACCAAATTGCAGTAGATCCTCAGGACCAAGAGAAAACAGCATTCACATGTCCTTCTGGAGTGTTTGCCTACAGAAGGATGCCTTTTGGTCTGTGTAATGCACCTGCAACCTTCCAGAGGTGCATGCTCTCTATCTTCTCTGATATGGTAGAGAAGTTTCTGGAAGTCTTCATGGATGACTTTTTAGTATTTGGAGACTCATTCAGCTCCTGTCTTAACCATTTAGAACTTGTTCTGAAAAGATGCCAAGAGACCAACCTAGTTTTAAACTGGGAAAAATGTCACTTTATGGTGACTGAAGGGATTGTCCTTGGGCATAAAATTTCAAACAAGGGAATAGAGGTGGATCAAGCTAAAGTTGAAGTAATTGAAAAATTACCACCACCTTCCAATGTTAAGGCAATCAGAAGCTTTCTGGGGCATATAGAATTCTATAGGAGGTTTATAAAGGATTTTTCAAAAATTGCAAAACCTCTGAGCAATCTGCTAGCTGCTGACACGCCATTTGTGTTTGACACAAAGTGTCTGCAGGTGTTTGAGACCCTGAAAGCTAAGCTGATCACAGCACCAGTTATTTCTGCACCAGACTGGACATTACCATTCGAACTAATGTGTGATGCCAGTGACCATACCATTGGTGTAGTATTGGGACAGAGGTATAACAAGCTTCTCCATGTCATTTATTATGCTAGCAGTGTTTTAAATGATGCCCAAAAAAATTACACAACCACAGAAAAAGAATTACTTGCAGTGTTTTATGCCATTGACAAGTTTAGATCCTACTTAGTAGGATCAAAAGTGATTGTGTACACTGACCATGCTGCTCTTAAATATCTACTCACAAAGCAGGATTCAAAGCCCAGGCTCATAAGATGGGTTTTACTTCTGCAAGAGTTTGATATAGAAATAAGAGACAGAAAAGGGACAGAGAATCAAGTAGCTGATCACCTGTCCCGGATAGAACCAGTAGCAGGAGCATCCCTCCCTCCTACTGAGATCTCTGAAACTTTTCCAGATGAGCAATTGTTTACTATTCAGGAAGCTCTGTGGTTTGCAAACATTGCAAACTATAAGACACAAGGTTCTCCTTCTGTAACCATGGAGAGGAAGCATGAAAAGCTTCTCTCATTGCAGAGTCAACCAAAGCCCCCACAGTCAAAATCTAAGTTTGGTGTTGGGAGGCCACAACTAAACTCTAAGTTTGGTGTTGAACCCCCACATTCAAACTCTAAGTTTGGTGTTGGGAGGTTCCAACCTTGCTCTGATTATCTGTGAGGCTCCATGAGAGCTCACTGTCAAGCTATTGACATTAAAGAAGCGCTTGTTGGGAGGCAACCCAATGTTATTTAATTATATCTATTTATTTTCCATGGCTATTTTATGTTTTCTTTAGGTTGATGATCATGTGAAGTCACAAAAACAAATGGAAATTCAAAAACATAATGAAAAACAGCATGAAAAATAGCACACCTTGGAGGAAGATCATTCTGGCGTTTAAACGCCAGAAACAAGCATCTGTCTGGCGTTTAACGCCAGAAACAGGCAGCAGTCTGGCGTTAAACGCCAGGATTGCACAGTAAGGGCATTTTGTACGCCTAATTGGAGCAGGGATGCTAAATCCTTGACCCCACTGGATCTGTGGATCCCACAGGATCCCTACCTACCTCACCATTCAAATTCAAACCATTTTCCTCCCAAACCCACCCATTCACACACTTCCATCTCCTCCATCTTCTCCACTTCTTTCTTCTTTTGCTCGAGGACGAGCAAACCTTCTAAGTTTGGTGTGGTAAAAGCATTGCTTTTGTTTTTCCATAATTCAGTGGTAGAGCAATTGACTGTAGATCAAAGAGCTTTGAGGAAAGAGCAACAAAGGCAAGGAAGAGACATAGAAGAGCTCAAGAGCACCATTGGTTCTTCAAGAAGAGGAAGACGCCACCCTCATTAAGATGGACCCATTCCTTAATCTCCTTGTTCTTATTTTCCTGTTTTTCGTTTACTATGCTTCATGTTTAATTATGTTTGTGTCTTTACTATATGATGACTAGTACCTAAGTGTCTATGTCTTAAAGATATGAATGTCCTATGAATCCATCACCTTTCTTAAATGAAAATTGTTTTCTGAAAAAGAAAAAGAAGTACATGAATTTCAAATTTTAAAATAGTTTAATTATTTTGTTGTGGTGACAATACTTTTTGTTTTCTGAATGAATGCTTGAACAGTGCATATGTCTTTTGAATTTGTTGTTTATGAATGTTAAAATTGTTGGCTCTTGAAAGAATGATGAAAAAGGAGAAATGTTATTTGATAATCTGAAAAATCATAAAAATGATTCTTGAAGCAAGAAAAAGCAGTGAAGAACAAAGCTTGCAGAAAAAAATACGAAAAAAAAAAGAGAGAGAGCAAGAAAAAGAAAAAGCAAGCAGAAAAAGCCAAAAGCTCTTTAAACAAAAAGGCAAGAGCAAAAAGCCAATAGCCCTTAAAACCAAAAGGCAAGGGTAATAAAAAGGATCCAAGGCTTTGAGCATCAGTAGATAGGAGGGCCTAAAGGAATAAAATCCTAGCCTTAGCGGCTAAACCAAGCTGTCCCTAACCATGTGCTTGTGGCGTGAATGTGTCAAGTGAAAACTTGAGACTGAGCGGTTAAAGTCGAGGTCCAAAGCAAAAAAAAAAAAACAGAGTGTGCTTAAAAACCCTGGACACTTCTAATTGGGGACTTTAGCAAAGCTGAGTCACAATCTGAAAAGGTTCACCCAGTTATGTGTCTGTGGCATGTATGTATCCGGTGGTAATACTGGAAAACAGAGTGGTTAGGGCCACGGCCAAGACTCATAAAGTAGCTGTGTTCAAGAATCAACATACTGAACTAAGAGAATCAATAACACTATCTAAATTCTGAGTTCCTATAGATGCCAAAACTGTTCAGAAGCAAAAAGCTAATAGCCCGGCTCATCTAATTAACACTGATCTTCATAGATGTTTTTGGAATTCATTGTATATTCTCTTCTTTTTATCCTACTTTGTTTTTAGTTGCTTGGGGACAAGCAACAATTTAAGTTTGGTGTTGTGATGAGCAGATAATTTATACGCTTTTTGGCATTGTTTTTACTTAGTTATTAGTATGATTTAGTTGGTTTTTAGTATATTTTTATTAGTTTTTAATTAAAAATCACATTTCTAGACTTTACTATGAGTTTGTGTGTTTTTCTGTGATTTCAGGTATTTTCTGGCTGAAATTGAGTGAGCTGAGCAAAAATCTGATTCAGGCTGAAAAAGGACTGCTGATGCTGTTAGATTCTGACCTCCCTGCACTCAAAGTGGATTTTCTGGAGCTACAGAACTCCAACTGGCACGCTCTCAATTGCGTTGGAAAGTAGTCATCCAGGGCTTTCCAAAAATATATAATAGTCTAAACTTTGCTCAAGGATAGATGACGTAAACTGGCGTTCAATGCTAGTTCCATGTTGCAGTCTGGCGTCCAGCGCCAGAAACAAGTTACAAGTTGGAGTTCAATGCCAGAAACAGGTTACAACCTGGCGTTGAACGTCCAAAACAGCCTAGGCACGTGAGAAGCTTAAGTCTCAGCCCCAGCACACACCAAGTGGGCCCCAGAAGTGGATTTCTGCGCTATCTATCATAGTTTACTCATTTTCTGTAAACCTAGGTTACTAGTTTAGTATTTAAACAACTTTTAGAGATTTATTTTGTATCTCATGACATTTTTAGATCTGAAAACCATAGCTTGCTTCAAATCAACAATCTCCGTGGGATTCGACCCTTACTCACGTAAGGTATTACTTGGACGACCCAGTGCACTTGCTGGTTAGTGGTACAAGTTGTGAAACGTGTGATTCACAATTCGTGCACCAAGTGCCCATTATGAATGTAAAAGCAAGGGTCATGACACTTGGCATGGGATGCAAGAGGAAGTAAAGCATGCAATGGCATGAGAAGAGCAATCTCAAGCATTCATAATAAAGAGCAAGTCATGTTCAATTAATATCTAATTGGCAAGTATGAACTTTAAGCACACAAATTAGACTCAATGCATTTAAGAGAAAGCAAGTGAACGAGGAAGGAGCACTAATTTGAAAGTATATGACTAAAATGAACCAAAATGATATGTGTACATTTCCTCGAACACTTGGCGTGCAATAATCAAGCAATGAGCAATTATGAGATGCTAAACCAATTCAAAGCCCAAAATAGAACATCAATCATCACATAAACATCACACAATGGCAAAGGTGAGAAAAATAATGACAAAAGATCTATTAATACAAATTAAGCTCAAATTCAACATCCATGGAGAAATAAGGAAAAAGAAAAAGTAAGCAAACAAAAAGCAAGAAACATCATCATGCAAGTAAAAGAGAAACTAAGTAAGGCAATAAGAAGCATCTAACTAGAAGAAATAATGCAAAGAAAAATGGAAGTAAAGAAATGGAAGAAGTGAAACATTGAAAAGTATGAAGGAACAAGGTTGAATCTTCTTTTGTGAAGATGAGAGAGAAAATAGGAGAAGTGTAGTGCCACCGGAAAAGGTTGTTGTCACCAGTGAGTGGCCGGAGACAGTGGTGGTGGGTTAGGGAAGAAGAAGAAGAGAAGGGAAATGATGGAGGAAGAAGGAAAAGAAACTAAGAAAGAAAAGGGGTTGAGGGAGAAAGAAAACAGGACCAGGCGCGAAAGTATAAAACTGACTCGCGCAACCGGCGCGCGCGCGCAAAATGCGTTGGCGCATCGGTGAGGGTACTAGCAGATGACGCGTGCGCGTCAGTGGCGCGTGCGAGGGAAGTCGTGCCTCAGGCACAGAAGTGGCACAAAGTTGGCTCAGGTCTCTGGTTTTTGTACCAGAGTGAATCAGGGAGGCAGGCGCGTGGACGCACACCTTGCGCGGACGCGTGCTTGAGGTATATCGCGACTAGCACGGACGCGTCAATTTTGGCATAAGGTTGGCCCAATTGTGGCACAACTATCTGGTTTTTGTACCAGAGAGTCCACATATCTCCATCGGCGCGCGCGCGCACCGTGCGCTTGCACGTCGATGGTTAAATTGTAATGGTGTGCGCAGGCGGCATGTACGCGAACACGTGGGTGCCTGGCGCGAGTTGGGCACAAAGTGGGCATGACTCTCGGGTATTTGGCCCAAGAGTGGAATTGCGCTACCGGCACGCGTGCACACTGTGCGCTGGCGCGTCGGTGCCCTTCTTCAAAGAAATTCTTTTGTTTTCTTTTTCCTTTTTCACATCCTATCTATATGAACATCCTATCTATCCAACAAAATCAACAAAGCTAGCATTCCTATGCACTCAATCAATCATCAAGAGATCACAAAATTCACAAGAAACTAAGGATACAAATAAGATGGTATAAACAAGGAAGATCTTACCACGGTGGGGTGCCTCCCACCAAGCACTTTTCTTTAATGTCCTTAATTTGGACGGTCCTTTTCTTAAGCTTCCTCTCTCCTTGGTGCATCCTCCAATATGTACACATCTAGCTCTTTTGGGGGCTTGCAACCATGATACTTCTTCACTCTATGTCCATTCACTTTAAAAGTTGCTTCACTCTTGGGATCAAACAATTCCACCACTCTGTAGGGCTTCATCTCCTTCACCTTGAAAGGTCCTTCTCATCTGGAGCGAAGCTTGCCAGGCATGAATCGGAGCCTTGAGTTGTAGAGGAGGACCTCATCACCTTCTTGAAAGTCCTTCTTCCGGATGTGATGGTCATGGAATGCTTTACTCTTTTCCTTGTAGATTCGGGCATTCTCATATGACTCGTTCCTCAAACA
>NC_029786.2:34656957-34692904 GCF_000816755.2 Arachis ipaensis | reverse complement strand
AAGATGGTATAAACAAGGAAGATCTTACCACGGTGGGGTGCCTCCCACCAAGCACTTTTCTTTAACATCCTTAAGTTGGACGGTCCTTTTCTTAAGCTTCCTCTCTCCTTGGTGCATCCTCCAATATGTACACATCTAGCTCTTTTGGGGGCTTGCAACCATGATACTTCTTCCCTCTATGTCCATTCACTTTAAAAGTTGCTTCACTCTTGGGATCAAACAATTCCACCACTCTGTAGGGCTTCATCTCCTTCACCTTGAAAGGTCCTTCTCATCTGGAGCGGAGCTTGCCAGGCATGAATCGGAGCCTTGAGTTGTAGAGGAGGACCTCATCACCTTCTTGAAAGTCCTTCTTCCGGATGTGATGGTCATGGAATGCTTTAATCTTTTCCTTGTAGATTCGGGGATTCTCATATGACTCGTTCCTCAAACACTCAAGCTCTTCTAGTTGTAACTTCCTAGCTTCACCCACCTTGGCCAAATCCATGTTGCACTGCTTTACCGCCCAATAGGCTCGATGCTCAATCTCCACCGGAAGGTGGCATGCCTTACCATAGACGATCCAGAAAGGACTCATCCCTATCGGAGTCTTGTAGGCCATTCTATATGCCCATAGTGCATCTCCTAACCAGAGGCTCCAATCCTTTCTTTGCGGATTGACCACTTTCTCCAAGATTCTCTTGATTTCCCGGTTGGACACTTCCGCTTGTCCATTTGTTTGCGGATGATAAGCAGTAGCAACCTTATGCGACACTCCATAGCGCTTGACAATGCTTCTACCTTCCTGTTACAAAGGTGGGATCCTTGGTCGCTCACGATTGCTCGTGGCGACCCATAACGGCATACAATGTGATTCCTAATGAAAGAAACAACGGTATTGGCATCGTCAAGGCGGGTAGGTATGGCCTCCACCCACTTTGACACGTAGTCAACCGCTAACAGAATATATAGATACCCACTAGAGTTGGGAAACGGTCCTATAAATTCAATGCCTCATACATCAAATATATCACAGAATAACATAGGTTGCTGAGGCATTTCATCCCTTTGGGATGCGTTTCCTGACTTCTGACACTGATGGCAAGATACACAAAATCGGTTAGCATCCTTGAATAAGGTTGGCCACCAGAATCCGCAATCCAACACTTTTTTAGCGGTCCTTTGTGGGCCAAAGTGGCCACCACATTCGGACGAATGACAAGCTTCAAGAATTGGTTGGAATTCAGACTCCGGGACACATTTTCGAATTACTTGGTCCACGCCCCTCTTCCACAAAGTGAGGGTCATCCCAAATATAGTATTTGGAATCACTCTTCAACTTGTCTCTTTGGTTTTTCGAAAAGTTGGGAGGGAAGATTTTTGCAACCAAGTAGTTCGCCATTGGGGCAAACCAAGGAAAGCTATCCGACACAACATGCAAACTATCCAATGGGAATGAGTCATTGATCGGAAATGGATCAATTTTTAAATTCTCAATACGACTTAAATAATCCACAACCAGGTTTTGAGATCCACTCTGGTCCCTAATCTCAATGTCGAATTCTTGCAAAAGCAAGATCTAACGTATGAGTCTAGACTTTGACTCATTCTTTGTCAATAAGTACTTTAAAGCTGCATGATCCATGTATACCACTATCTTTGAACCTAGCAAGTAAGATCTGAATTTATCTAAAGCATGAACAATAGCCAGGAGTTCTTTTTTAGTAGTGGTATAGTTGGATTGTGCTGCATCTAGCGTCTTAGAAGAGTAAGCAATGACAAAGGGGAGTTTACCATCGCACTGTGCAAGCGCGGCACCTACAGCATGGTTTAACGCATCGCACATTATCTCAAATGGCAACGTCCAGTTGGGGCCTCGCACAATTGGTGCCGTGGTAAGAACTCTCCTTAGCTTTTCAAAAGCTTTTACACATTCACTATCAAACTCAAAATCCACATCTTTTCGGAGTAGGCGCGACAATGGCAAAGCAATCTTGCTGAAGTCCTTGATAAAGCGCCTATAAAATCCTGCATATCCCAAAAACGAGAGAACCTCCCTCACGGATGAGGGGTGAGGCAAAGTGGTGATAACATCGACCTTGGCTGGGTCTACAGAAATGCCTTCATGAGATACTACATGTCCTAACACTATACCTTGTCGTACCATAAAGTGACATTTTTCAAAATTTAAGACAAGGTTAGTGTCAATACATCTAGCTAAGACCTTGGCCAAGCTCTCTAAACAACAATCGGATGAAGTACCATAAACGCTGAAGTCATCCATAAAGACTTCCAGACAATTCTCCATTAGATCGGAGAAGACACTCGTCATGCACCGCTGAAAAGTAGCGGGTGCGTTACATAGTCCGAATGGCATCCTTTTGTAGGAAAAGGTGCTAAATGGACAAGTAAACGTGGTCTTCTCCTGATCTTCAGGAGAAATATGTATCTGGAAGTAGCCAGTAAATCCATCAAGAAAGCAGTAATGAGATTTATCTGCCTAGCGGTCTAGCATTTGATTGATGAAGGGTAAGGGGTAATGGTCCTTCCGTGTGGCGGCGTTCAATCTTCTGTAGTCAATACATATTCGCCACGCATTTTGTACTCTTTTAGTGACCATTTCACCGTCGTCCTTCTTGACCGTTGTGATGCCCGACTTCTTGGGGACAACCTGAACTGGGCTCACCCACTCACTATCGGAGATTGGGTATATGATATCCGCATCCAGTAATTGGGTGACCTCTTTCTTCACTACATCGAGGATGGTTGGATTGAGCCTCCTTTGCGGTTGCCTAATCGGCTTAGCTCCATCTTGGAGAAATATCCTATGCATGCACTTGCGGGGTCAATTCCCACAATATCCGCTAGGCTCCATCCTATTGCTTTCTTGTACTTTCTTAGAACATCTAGGAGCTTTCCTTCTTCTTCACTTGAGAGCTTACTAGCAATGATGACCGGAAGCCTTTGGTTATCCTCTAAGAAAGCATACTTCAAATGAGATGGAAGAGGCTTCAATTCACTTTTTGTCTCAAGATGAGGTTCCTTTTCATCAAGCTCATGGGACTCATTTTTGACAACTTCTTCATGTTCATCCTCTTGGTTATCTGTCTCCTCAACAATGGGTAGCACAACTTGTCATGGTCTTCTTCTTGCACTTCCGCTACCACTTCATCAATCACATCATATCGAAGCACGGAATGTTCTTCGGGAGGATGTTTCATGGCTTCCTCTAAATTGAACTTGATAATCTTGTCTCCAACCCCAAAGGAATATATACCGATGAAGGCATCCAACTTGAATTTGGAGGTTTTGAGGAAGGGTCTACCAAGTAGAACGGAGGATGAGCTTCTATTTTCTGGTGGAGGCATTTCAAGGATGTAAAAGTCAACCGGAAAAACCAAATCCTTAATTGCCACAAGTACATCTTCCGCTATCCCCATCACTGTGATTACACTTTTATCAGCTAAGGCAAACCTCGCCGCCGACTTCTTCAATGGAGCTAAATTCAACCGCACATAGATAGAAAGTGGCATGATGCTTACACAAGCTCCCAAGTCACATATACAATCATGAAAAGTGTGCCCACCAATACAACAAGACACTAAGCACGGCCCAGGGTCACCACATTTTCTTGGAATAGGTTCCATCAAAGAAGAAATTGAACTACCCAAGGATAACGTCTCCAATTCTCCTATCTTATCCTTGTGTGTGCACAAGTCTTTCAAAAATTTTGCATACTTTGGAGTTTGTTGAATAGCATCAAGGAGTGGTATGGTTACCTCAACCTTTTTGAACACTTGAAGCATGTTTAAATCAAATTCCGGGGTTTTCTTCGCCTTCTTCACCATGGAGGGAAATGGGATAGGAATGGACTCATCCACTCTAGCTTTCCTCTTGGGTTCCTTGAGGTTAACTCCCTCTTCCTCATGCCTTTTGTCTACCACCTCTTCTTCATGTGGAGCTTCAACAACTACCTCTTCCTCATGAATTTTTCCCATGACCCTTGGAGGTATCTCCTCTAATGTAGTCCCCGACCATAGAGTGATAGCGTTGAGACCGCCTCTTCGGTTTGGTTGGGGTTGGGATGGAAGGTTAGAGGAACTTGAGGGTTGGTTGGTGTTGTTATTGGGGGTTGGTGGTTGGCTTGACATGTTCATCTTTGAAAGCATGTTGGTGAGGTTGGCCAATTGAGTATTCAAGGCCTCGAATTGAGCCTTGTTGCTCTCATCTCGTTTTTCCATGGCGGCTCTAAGCTCATCAAATTGATTGTTGGAAGATGGAGGAGTTTGGTTTTGGTTTTGTTGTGTATGGTGTGGTGCTTGGTACTTGGTGTAGTTGTTTTGGTTTTGGTTGGAGTGGCTGATAAACCACTATTTTATAGTTTATAATGTGCTTAATTGTGTGGTTTTATCATGATCTTTACCCACTTATTCATATGATTAGCATGCATTTATATTTCCTTCCTAAAATTATTACATGATTGAAAACTTGCTTCCTAAGAGACTTTTAATTATGTATTTTAATTCTCCTTTATTCCATTCGATGCCATGATCTGTGTGTTAAATGTTTCAAGCTTTATAGGGCATGAATGAATTGGAGATTGGAAAGGAAGCTTGCAAAAATGGAAGGAACACAAGAAATTAAGGAGATGACCAGCGAGAAGTGACGCGGCCACATGGCTCACGCGACCGTGCGAAAGAGAGGAAATCGCAGTGACGCGGCCGCATGGCTCACGCGACCACGCGGATCGAAATAGCATAAGTGACGCAGAGGCGTGGATGACGCGCCCGCGTGGCAAAGCAAAACGCTGAATGACGCGTCTGCATGAATGATGCGATCGTGTGACGTGCGCCATCTGTGTAATCTGCAGAATTCGCTGGGGGCAATTTTGGGCCCTGTTTTGACCCAGTTTTCGGCCCAGAAAAGCAGACTAGAGCCAGAGAACATGCAGAAACCAGAACAACATTCATTCTACACAATTTTAGTCTTTAGATCTAGTTTTACTCCTCCTCTAGGTTTTTCTCTCTACACATTCATAGTTCTTAGGATTTTTATTTCTATTGCTTTTTGCATTGGGATATTGAGAAGAGTTATTACCTCATCAAGACTTCGTCATTCTAGTTTGTTTTCTTTACCTGACTTTACTCTTCCATGTCCTTTAATTTACTCAATTTTACTATTAGATTATTTTAGAATTTATTGATACAAGAATTACTTTTATTTTTAATTGATTCCTTTGAGTTTTATTTATCATGTCTTTCTTTAATTCCCTTTCCTATGTTATGAGTTCTACATTCACAATGAGCGAGTAGTTCCCTACGTTGATGGGGAGCTGATTGAAAGGAACCCTTGAGTTGGGATACTTAAAAGGAAAATTGTAATTGGGTTTATTGTTGGAATGCTCTCTAGTCACTGACACTAATCCTTTTCAATTGAGCGGATTGGAACTTGTGAATAGAAACAGCATTCCAACTTGTTTAACTTTCCCTTACCTAGTAAGGGATAACTAAACAGAACAACCTTCAATTATCAATTAATCTTGAGAGTACTTCAATAAGAATAGGGCTTCCAACTAATCTACTCCCAGTCAAGGCTTTTATTTAAATTATTTAATTTCTCTAATTTAAATTCCTGTTTATTCAACTCAAACCCTTTTTGAAAACATCTGATTAATAAAATAGCACACCTTTCTGCAACTCGTTGGGAGACGACCTGGGATTCATACTCCCAGTATTTTAATTTTAATTTTTGTAACAACCCTTCTAAATTGATAAGCGGATTTCTGGTTGGTTAAGAACTATACTTGCAACGCATATCTTATAACAATTCTTGACTCGCCAATTTCCGGCACGTCAATTTTTGGCGCCGTTGCCGGGGAGTTGCAATAGAGTGCTAAAGTTATTAATTAGAATTTATTTATTTGCATTTTATTTTATCTTGCTACTATGAGCTGCTTGTTTCTTTCGCTAGATGACGCGTTCACTTCCTGATCCAAGCTTGCCAGTATTCGATCCTGAGATTGAAAGAACTATTTCACGAATAAGGCAAGCTCGGCGTCAGTTAGTCCTCTCTGAGGGCGGATCTGAAACGTCATTTGAGGAAGAAACCAGCCCCCGTTCTACTGATTCAGTTGATTTACGTGTAGGTGACATGGCAGAACCTAGGAGAGTTACTATCCAGGAGGCTGGAGCCCCTGATTTTACAATGCAACAGTTTCAAGTGCATCACCCAGCGGTAGCTACAGACTTTGAAATAAAGACTACACTGCTCAATTTGATGCCCAAGTTTCATGGCTTACCTGCTCAAGAGCCTATCAAGCACTTGAGAGATTTTCAAGCAGCCTGTTCTACTGTCAGGTGATGACAAGTCATCTTAGCCTAGTTTTACTAGTCTTTTTCTTTGTTTTTATTAGGTTTTATGCACTTTCTTGCATTGTAAGTTAGCAATTTGGAGTGGAATTGTATGATCTCTTTGAATCAATCAACCACCCTTTAATTGATACAAAATCATGAAGTTTAAACTAAAATTAATTAGTTTTAAATGAATTTTAAGCTTTGTGAATTTTGTGATACTTTGATTGGTTGTTTTGATTACTTGTAGGTGAAGAAAAGAAAAAAAATAAGAAAAGCGTAGCCTAAGGAGCATGATCTAAGCAAAGAAAGAAAGCGTGGCACAAGAAAAAGAAGCGTGGCTCAAAGAAGGAGAAGCATGGGTGCATTCAAGAAACAAGGGTATAAAGCTCTTGCCAAAAGCTTTAAAGCTCTTGTGGAGAGCTTTCTTTCAAAGAATCAAAAGCCAAGCTCTTGCCAAGAGCTTTGAAGTTCTTGCCAAGAGCTTTATCAAGAGCACATGGATGAAGGAAACAAGAGCCAAGCTCTTGCCAAGAGCTTTGAAGCTCTTGCCAAAGAGCTTTTTCGGGCATGCCTTGGAGAAAATCAAGAAGGAAAAGCTCACTAATGCACTCACCAAGACTTGAACCCATGACCAAGGGGAGGGGGCCAGCGCTACTTCACAAGGAAAAACAAGCCAAAATTAGCTTGTTTTCACTCACCAAGGTTCGAACTAGGCACCTCAAGGAAGCAAGGCCTTGTGCGCCACTCATTTGCCAAGGAAAATGACCAGCAACTTCCTTCACCAAGGATTGAACCGGGCACCTCAAGGAAGCAAAGCTTTAGGCGCTCTTCTTGTGCCAAGGAAATTAGCTCCACAAGTGCTCCACCCAAGACTTGAACCAAGGACCTCAAGGACAAGTAAAGCTCTTGCCAAGAGCTTTCAAGCTCTTGCAAAGAGCTTTCTTCTCTTGTCACAAAGGACCGTGCGCAACACATTGGAAGGAAAGGGAACCAAAGCTCTTGGCCAAAGCTCTTGCAAAGAGCCGAACCTTCCCCTGGGAAATGCATTTTAGGCCAAAATTCACTAAAAATTCAATTTAATTCATTTCTTCACCAAATTTAAAAGCCCACGCAAATTCTTAGATCTAAATTAGGAAGTGTATAAATAGGTATTAGTTTGATTTAGAAGGGACTTTGATCATCTAGCATTTTTTACTTTCACTTTTGGCTTTCTTTGAATTTCCATTTTTTTGTAATTTTGAGCTTTTACTTTGAACTTGGATCTAAGAGAATTGGGAAGGAGAATTGATCTCTCTTCTTCCTTGTTCTTGCTTGAGCACTCTTTTATTTTCTTGCTTTTGATCTTGGGTGAAGAATTGAAGAACTTCTATTTCAATCTCACCTTGAGATCTCTTGTTTACTTCTTCTGCATAATTGAATTTCAATTTATGTTTATTGCATCTTCATCTACTCTTCTGCAATTTACTTCTATAACTTACTTTTCATTTCCTTTTGCAATTGCTCTTGTTGGATCAAGGAAGGATTTGAGATCTAGACTTGTTTTCTAGTCTCTTCCACTCCTGAGATCTTCAACATTCTTTTAAATTGCTGCAACTAAGCATCAGTCAATTCCTCTTTTAATTCTTCAAGCACTTTAACTTCTCTGTTTGAGATCTATTTCAATTCAATTCATCTTTTGCTCTTCTGTTTGTTGCAATTTACTTCTGCTTGTTTAAATTCTGTAATCCCAACTCCCAATCCCTTTTATAATTCCAGCAATTTACATTTCTTGCACTTTAAGATTCAGTTATTTACATTTCTTGCAATCTAAGTTTCTGCAATCTAATTTACTTGTTCTTTAAGATTCAGCACTTTTAATTTCTGTTCTCTTTAATTCATTGCAATTTTTCCCTCTCTCTTTACAATTCATACAATTTAGTTTCTGCCAAATACAAATCACTCAACCAATACTTGATTTGCTTGACTAAATCAACCACTAAACTAAAATTGCTCAATCCTTCAATCTCTGTGGGATCGACCTCACTCATGTGAGTTATTATTACTTGATGCGACCCGGTACACTTGCCGGTGAGTTTTGTGTTGGATCATTTTCCACACATTAAGTTTTTGGCGCCGTTGCCGGGGATTGATTTAGATCAACAATAATTAAGTGGGTGAGAGGTCTAGATTAAGCATTTTCTTTATTTTTGTTTTCTGTTTTAGATTGAAACCAAGGTGTTTGAGTTTTTGCCTCACTAAGAAATTCTCATCTCTGATATGAGTAATTTCAATTTTCCTTGGTATTGTGTTTTCTAAAATTCAAATGGAGTTCAACTCATCTTATGATCAAACAAATTTTATGGGATATTACCCATCATTACCAATCTCTAATGGTGGCTGGGAATATCACCAAGAAAATACAAATTCTAAGCACTCCAATTCATGGAGAATTGCTTCAGAAACACAAGATGAGAAAGAAAATCATATGGAATATTTTCTTCAACCACAAAATGATTCAAGTCATTATTCCAATGGTGGCTGGGAGTGTTTCCAAGAAAATGCAAGTCCTGAGCAGTCAACTCACATGAAAAATTGCCCAACCTCACCTCCCACTTCTACATTTGAAAATTCTTCATCACCTAAATATGCCTCAACACAAACCTCCACAAGCCGAAGACTCTCAAAACTTGAGTCCATGTTCAACAGAATGATGGAGGAATATCAACAATCCCGGAGGGAACTAGAAATCCTTTCTCAGGAGACGGATGAGCAATTGGAGGACACAGATAAACACTTAGAACTACTAAGCAAGGAAAATGAAGACCAATTGATGGATGTGAAGGATAAAGTGGAAGAGCAAGATGAGGAGGTTACTGCATCAAGTGAACTTTCAATAAAGAATGAGGTGGTTGAAAATGAAACTGCACCTGAGGTGACAAAGAAACATGAAGACTCCCAACTCTCACAAACCTCCCTGACCCAAAAACTCTCAACAATTGAATCTGTGATTGAAAAATATGAAGAGGAGATGAAGAAATATTGGGAAGATCAACAAATCTCCTCAATGAAAAAGCTATTAAGTCAAATGTTGGGTGCAAAGAAAGGAGTGGAGGAGCAAGAAAGTGAGAAAGACAACCAAAGAATTCCAAACTCAAGTGAAGCAGAGAAGTACATAGAGGAAAAGCTCATGGAACCACCAATTCAAAAGGCTCTGGATGAATACAAAACTCTAATAATCACACAGCAACCAAGTCTTGAATCCAAAGAAGTGAAGGCAACTAGCAAGAACACCAATTCTGTCCCTAATCCAGCAAGCAAGATCAACCAAGCCATTTGCCAAAAGAAGCTTGCTGAGGAAAGGCCAAGACAAGGGACACTAGCTGAATCTTTCCCTCCTTTGAGGTCATTCCTCTTAGCAAACTGGAAGAAGAGGAAGAAAGTGAAGAACAACATGTCAAGCGAATGACACTAAAAGAGCACTTGTTGGGAGATAACCCAACCGTAGGTAACATTTCTTCTCTGCTTTGTTTTCGTTCTTTGTTTTGTTTAAATTCAATAAATTGGCATATGGTTACATTCTAAGTTTGGTGTTGCCTTGCAACAAATTGTTTTCAATCTTTTTGGATTATTGCATCAAATCAAAAATGAAAGTGACACACCAAGATTCTAAGTTTGGTGTGCCACTTATTTTCTATGCAATTCATTCAAGCAACACTACTTGTCTGCATAATCATAATGCCTCTGCAGTTTTATTTCTTTCTTTTAATTTGACACTTTTTCATTCTACTTTATTTAGTCATTTCTTTTGTTTTTAAATGCTTTCATTTTAGTTTGCTTATCCACTGTGTTTGTTAATACATCACCAAGAGAGCTTTATTCATGACAGATTCTTAACTTGGTGATTGTACTTAACAAATAACAGTTTCATTTGCTTAGTTTTAATTCAAATAAAATGGATTGCATTCTAAGTTTGGTGTTGCTATGCAACAAAATTTGGTTCCAATCCTTACTAGATACTTGCATTAATTCCAAGTGAAAGTGTCACACTAATTTTGGTGTGCCACTTATCTTTTATGCAATGTATTGTGCACACCTTCTTATATATGCAATCAAAAATGTCTCTGTCTCTTATGCCTTGATTATTATCTTTAATTTTGCTTGCTTAAAACACATGTGCTACTAACATTTCATTGTATAAGACATTCATGATCCATCTTAGCCCCATAGCTATTGTTCTAATTGTTGCTTGAGGATGAGAAAGCATTCTGAGTTTGGCAAGGGAAAGGGAAGAATAAGAGGAAAATGATAACAATAGAGAAGATGACTACAAGGTTGTAGAGTTCCTTTTCTTCTCATTTGTTTCCAGCACTTAAATTGCATGATTGTCTTCATCTTTTCTGTTTACATGTGTGTATGAATAAAGCATAGCTTGAATCTTGATTTGTAACATGTTGCCATGCCATTATGACTACCAACTTGAGTTTTGTAAAGCTTAAAGCAGTAAAGTATCATGATCATAAACAAACAAGGAATTAAAGAAGAGTTTAGCATGTGCATACAAATTTTGGAAAGCTAGTATGGTTAATTGTTGCTCAATTGCATTAGATTTTATTTAATTGAAGTTTTCATCTAGGACATTTTGTGAAATCTTTTGAAAATTATGAAAACCTTGAAGAAGCAAATACAATTAAAGCAAGAAAAGAAAAAGGGAAAGAATGAGAAAGCTGAAGGCTCTGAGTACCAATGGCAATTTATTTGTTAAGTACTTGTGGTGTTTATGTATCAAGCCAAATGCTTGAAAACAAAACACTTAGAAGTCAAGGCTAGGCTCAAGTGCAAAAGCACTCTCTCAAAGCTCAAGGCTCTGAGCATCAATGATTAGAGAGTTAAGAAAAGAAACAAATGAGCGTAATGAAGTCCTCTAATTAAATGCTTGTGGTGCTTATGTATCAAGTGGTAATACTTGAAAACAAAGCATTTAGAAGTCGTAGCTTTGTTATCAACTCATGGGGCAAAGCACCCAAAAGGAGAAGATAATAAATCAAAAGCTTGTTTCAAGGAAAAATTATAAGAAAAAGATTTCAAGTGGCCCAAAGGAAGAAAAGCGTGGCTCAAAACAAGGAGCAAGAGCACAAAGCTCTTGCCGAGAGCTTTAGAGCTCTTGTGGAGAGCTTTACTTCAAATAATCAAAAGCCAAGCTCTTGCCAAGAGCTTAAAAGCTCTTGCCAAGAGCTTTTTCGGGCTTGCCTCAAGGAAAATGAGCATTGGAAGCAAATTTTCTCTAAGTTAAAATCTGGGTGCTCACAACATGACCATGCCTCCTTCAAAGGGCTATAACTTGAGCTACAAAAGTCCGATTGATGTGCTTCCAGTTGCGTTGGAAAGCTAACATTCAGAGCTTTCCAACGATATATGGCAATCCATATTTGGCATGAAATTGAGGCACGAGTGAAAGACATCTTTAAGGACTAAAAATCAGCAAAAATGAATCAAAGTGGCTTCCCCAGGATTCGAAGAGGGATACCAAGGGAAGCAAGGAAGTAGCGCTCTCCTCATGAAAATGCATGAAAAAGGGCTCACTAAATACTTCCATCATGGTTCAAACTTGGAGTTTCTCTCCAAAACAAAGGGGTGCTTCCAATAGAGCTCTTACAGAGAGCTTTAAAGCTCTTGGGGGAGAGCTTTGCCCTGGAGTGTGACCCATGGTCCAAAAATCAAATTAATTCAATCCTGCACCAAAATTTAAAAGCCCATGGACATCACTTTAAGGCACAAGAACAAGTTTGCTTAGGAATTTATTTTTAATTGTAATTTGTTTAGAATTTCATTTTTCATTTTAATTTTCATTTTGTGAAAAGCCTATAAAAAGGCATCTGCTTCATTTCTTTAGGGAAAGGGGGCTCCATTGAGAAGGCTAGCTCCAATAGGGAGTTTTGCACTCTTTAGTTTTCATTTTGCTTTCTCTCTTAGTTTTCTTCTATTTTGAAATTTTGGATTGAGATTGGAAGGAATTCTGTTTTCATTCTCCATCTGCAACTTCTCTTGTTATTTCTTTGCATAATTCAAGAAATTGTGATTTGAACCAAAGCTTTCATTTACTACTTCCATTTGTCTTTATTCTTCAATCTGTTTGCTGTTGGATCAAGGAAGGAATTGAGATCTAGACTTGTTTTCTAGTCTCTTTGATTTCCTGAGATCTTCAATTTCATTTTGCAATTAAGCTGAATTTCATCTCTGTTTAGCTTTTCTCAAGCAATTTTGCTTCGCTGCTTTTTTTACTGTTTCATTGAAATTGTTGAGTGCTCTTTAAGATTTCAAAATTGATTTAAGTCTTCTTGTTGATTTCCTTTTCTGCTACAATTTCCTTCTCTGCAATTTTTACTTTCTGCTCATATTGCTCCCAATTTACTTTCCTGCACGTGTGTTCCTCTGCACTTCACATTTGAGCCACTGTGATCTGAATTTATTTTCATGCAATTTTAATTTCCTTACAATTGTTCTAAGCTTTGATCTACTGCTTTCATTTAATTTCCCTGCTCCCACTCCCCTTTACATTTGATGCAATTTACATTTCTTGTCATTTAAGTTTCTGCAATTTACATTGCTTGCTCTTTAAGTTTCAGTTCCATTTACTTTCTGCAATTTAAATTTTCTTGTCATTTACTTTCTGCTGCATCAATTTCACCCAATCACTCAATGTTAGCTTGACTAAACTAATCACCCACTAAAGTTGCTTGATCCATCAATCCCTGTGGGATCGACCTCACTCTTGTGAGTTATTACTACGTGATGCGACCCGGTACACTTGCCGGTTAGATTTGTGTGTTTGGAATTCGTTTTTCCACAAAAACACCATCAAGTTTTTGGCATCGTTGCCGGGGATTGAATTAGATTGACAATGATTAAGTGAAGTGGAGATCTAGATCAAGCATTTTTTTTCTTTTCTGTTTCCTTATTTTTCGACTAACCCACTAACTGTTTGAATTTTTGCTTAAGCTAACTAAAACCCCACTTTAGCAATAGAGTGGAGTTCTTCTGGTTTTTCTGGCTCTGTGTGAATCCTATGACATTGCTTGATTGAATATACGAGAGAAACAATTTTCTCCTATTGGTCTTTCAAGTCTATTAACTGTTTGACATATTGTGTCAACTAACCCTCTGACCATATTTTGGTATGAGTATATTCAATCTTCATTTAGACTATTTGTGACTGTGCAGATCATGAAGGAAACGTCAATGAATCCTAGCTACTGTGGGAGTAGTGTCCTCACCCCAGATAACAATGCAACACAGGAATTGAAGCATCCGCTCATTACCATGAATGATGTTGCTCAATGGCTTGAAGCCTTCCCACAAGGAAACATAATCGGATGGGAGGATCTAATGAGTGAATTCCTAGCCAAGCTGAAACAACCCCAGGGAATTGATACACTAAAGGTAGAAGTGCAATCATTCACACAAGAGAAGGGAGTAGTGGAAATTGAAGGTGTTAGTGCAATCATGGCCCAAAGCAAGCAGATACATCAACAGCTTCAGCAACAACTAGAACTGATGGACAGAAAAATCGATGAGCTGCGAACTGCTTTGGTAAATGCACATAACCTACCTTAAAATCCCCATGGGTGGAATCATTCTGAAAAAGGTTTTGGAGCAATTAACTGTGGGCAACAAAATCATGAGCAATCACACTCTCCAAGTAGTACCTCAAGCATGTTCCAACATAAGTTCCAAGGTGATGTGTACAACCCACCCTGGAGGACTCATTACAACTGGAGGAGGAGTGAGCACCAAAATCAAAGACCAAGGGACTTCAACCACAACAATCCCAATTTCCCAAACCAGCAAAAACACCACCATACCAACATCAACCACTACACACCACCACCACAACACTCACCCTTCCAACCTCAGATACTTCACAACCAACCAATCTCACAAGATTTTCAGAGGATCTCCAACTTGGAGATATTGATGGAAAAGATGATGAAGCACCAAGAGATAATGATGGAGAAACTCATGAAAAATCAAGAGATGGTAAAACAAGATCAGGAAGCAGCAAGGAAAGATCAAACCATAACAAGTAAAAACCAAGGAGCTTCAATAAAAAATCTTGAGATGCATATAGAATAAATACCTAAACAAATTACAGAGATGGGTGAGAAGCAACCGAATGCATCCCCTAGCGCCACTCAAAACCACCCAAAGGACAAAGGAAAAGCTACAAAGTGGGAGGAGTGCAAAGCAATCATAAAGGCAAATGAGAAGAGGGCTACAGGAAAAGAAGAAATCATCAAAGAAAAGCACCACAAAGAAGTTCCTCAAGAAGAAATGGAAAAAAGAAAGCCCACAGTAAAAGGAGAAAATCAAAGAAAATAGAAGCTTCAACTTCCATGATCAGAGGATGGAGGATGTCAAGCTAGTGACAATAAAAGAGCGCTTGTTGGGAGGCAACCCAACCTGAGGTAGTTTTCTTTTCATAACTATTTTAATAAAAAGGTTAATTAGCTTTATCTATATTGCAAGAAGCTAAGTTTGGTGTTGCACACCAAAACAATATAAGGGAGAATGAAGGATTCTAAGTTTGGTGTTCCACCAAAATCTCATCATAAAACGCATTCTCACCTTCTGCATGAGGCTAGCTTCAAGCATTTAGATTAACTAGTTAACTATTCCGCTGTTTCCTAGTTTTTAGTTCTATTACCTGTAGCAAGGAAAAAGAGTTTTACATATGGTTCATTTGATGCATGAGAACCACTGGCAAGGTACTAAGTTTGGTGTTCCCACACCAAAGTAAGTTCAAAAGCCCACAAATAACTCATGCATGCTAACCATTTTTCAAGTGCTTGGGAAACAAGCAACTTTCAATATCATTGCAGAGGTTCATACAAGTTTTTGGAAAGATTAAGCATCATCAACCAAAGAGATGAAAGAGGAATGTGAGGACCAGCAATGATGATGAGGAGGAAAGCAAGTAAACTCCAAAAGGTTGTATTGTTGAGTGATTATTTTGCATCACTGCTATGATTGAAAGTGATAATATACCCCTAT
Organism: Arachis ipaensis; assembly: GCF_000816755.2. NCBI lineage: Eukaryota > Viridiplantae > Streptophyta > Magnoliopsida > Fabales > Fabaceae > Arachis > Arachis ipaensis. Next base: position 34,677,545 of record NC_029786.2, on the reverse strand, counting down.
CTGTCTTCCTGTCTAGAATAGTTTCTCTGTAATTCAATAATTAAGATGCTTGATCATTCACAATCCTATAATCTCCAAACTTGTTTGCACTCAATATCTCAAAAATGCACCATATGAAAGTTCTTTGAAAAGAAGGATTGAGGAATTAAACGATTTTAAGGCAAGCAAAAGATTAGGAGAAGTGGTGGTTCTAGTTGTACGATTATGCATTGAGGTTGCATGCTTATGAAAACTTGCATGGGAGCTCATAGGCAGGACATAGATTTCAAAGAAGTATTGTGGAGATTCTCAAACATTTATTGATCCAAGAAGCAGCAAACAAGAGAAAATAAAGAAAATACAAAAACAAAAGAACATGGCCCAAGGCTCTGAGCATCAATTATTAGGCAGAAAAGAAGAAAGAAACAAGAACTCAAAGAGTTGTTATCCTAGTAAATGCTTGTGGTCGAATGTGTCAAAGAGAGAGGCTTGAGCAAGTAAATCCTTAGGGGTGCTTTAACACCTAATACCGTAAAACCAACTGGTTTAAGAGTATTGATTGAAAGCTTATCTAAAGAGCCACTTTGAGACATGACACTTAGAGTCAAGGTCAAAACATAGAAATCATAAGCTGCTTCAAGGTGATTACATATAAAGAGATCTCCATGATACCATTTGGATGAAAGCCCTAAGACCTAAGACTTCCATGATGTAGGGACTAGTAAGGACTGAAGCCCTTGTATGAGCATATAATTTAGAGTTCACACCACTGTCACTTAATCACTTCACTCACAGGACAGTACAAGTTATTCATCAATCCATTCCAGTTGAAAGAACCTTTGAGCATAATTATCTTCTTGCTTGTGGACAAGCAAGTTTTAAGTTTGGTGTTGTGATGACAAGTCATCTTAGCCTAGTTTTACTAGTTTTTTTCTTTGTTTTTATTAGGTTTTATGCACTTTCTTGCATTGTAAGTTAGCAATTTGGAGTGGAATTACATGATCTCTTTGAATCAATCAACCACTCTTTAATTGATGCAAAATCATGAAGTTTAAACTAAAATTAATTGGTTTTAAATGAATTTTAGGCTTTGTGAATTTTGTGATACTTTGATTGGTTGTTTTGATTACTTGTAGGTGAAGAAAAGAAAAAAAATAAGAAAAGCGTAGCCTAAGGAGCATGATCTAAGTAAAGAAAGAAAGCATGGCACAAGGAAAAGAAGCGTGGCTCAAAGAAGGAGAAGCATGGGTGCATTCAAGAAACAAGGGTATAAAGCTCTTGCCAAGAGCTTTAAAGCTCTTGTGGAGAGCATTCCTTCAAAGAATCAAAAGCCAAGCTCTTGCCAAGAGCTTTGAAGTTCTTGCCAAGAGCTTTATCAAGAGCACATGGATGAAGGAAACAAGAGCCAAGCTCTTGCCAAGAGCTTTGAAGCTCTTGCCAAAGAGCTTTTTCGGGCATGCCTTGGAGAAAATCAAGAAGGAAAAGCTCACTAATGCACTCACCAAGACTTGAACCCATGACCAAGGGGAGGGGGCTAGCGCTACATCACAAGGAAAAACAAGCCAAAATTAGCTTGTTTTCACTCACCAAGGTTCGAACTAGGCACCTCAAGGAAGTAAGGCCTTGTGCGCCACTCATTTGCCAAGGAAAATGGCCAGCAACTTCCTTCACCAAGGATTGAACCGGGCACCTCAAGGAAGCAAAGCTTTAGGCGCTCCTCTTGTGCCAAGGAAATTAGCTCCACAAGTGCTCCACCCAAGACTTGAACTAAGGACCTCAAGGACAAGTAAAGCTCTTGGTTCAAGCTCTTGCAAAGAGCTTTGTTCTCTTGTCACAAAGGACCGTGCGCAACACATTGGAAGGAAAGGGAACCAAAGCTCTTGGCCAAAGCTCTTGCCAAGAGCCGAACCTTCCCCTGGGAAATGCATTTTGGGCCAAAATTCACTAAAAATTCAATTTAATTCATTTCTTCACCAAATTTAAAAGCCACCCAAATTCTTAGATCTAAATTAGGAAGTGTATAAATAGGTGTTAGTTTGATTTACAAGGGACTTTGATCATCTAGCATTTTTTACTTTTACTTTTGGCTTTCTTTGAATTTCCATTTTTATGTAATTTTGAGCTTTAACTTTGAACTTGGATCTAAGAGAATTGGGAAGGGGAATTGATCTCTCTTCTTCCTTGTTCTTGCTTGAGCACTCTTTTATTTTCTTGCTTTTGATCTTGGGTGAAGAATTGAAGAACTTCTATTTCAATCTCACCTTGAGATCGCTTGTTTACTTCTTCTGCATAATTGAATTTCAATTTCTGTTTACTGCATCTTCATCTACTTTTCTGCAATTTACTTCTGCAACTTACTTTTTATTTCCTTTTGCAATTGCTCTTGTTGGATCAAGGAAGGATTTGAGATCTAGACTTGTTTTCTAGTCTCTTCCACTCCTGAGATCTTCAACATTCTTTTAAATTGCTGCAACTAAGCATCAGTCAATTCCTGTTTTAATTCTTCAAGCACTTTAACTTCTCTGTTTGAGATCTATTTCAATTCAATTCATCTTTTGCTCTTCTGTTTGTTGCAATTTACTTCTGCTTGTTTAAATTCTGTAATCCCAACTCCCAATCCCTTTTATAATTCCTGCAATTTACAATTCTTGCACTTTAAGATTCAGTTATTTACATTTCTTGCAATCTAAGTTTCTGCAATTTAATTTACTTGTTCTTTAAGATTCAGCACTTTTATTTTCTGTTCTCTTTAATTCATTGCAATTTTTCCCTCTCTCTTTATTATTCATGCAATTTAGTTTCTGCCAAATACAAATCACTCAACCAATACTTGATTCGCTTGACTAAATCAACCACTAAACTAAAATTGCTCAATCCTTCAATCCCTGTGGGATCAACCTCACTCATGTGAGTTATTATTACTTGATGCGACCCGGTACACTTGCCGGTGAGTTTTGTGTTGGATCATTTTCCACACATCATCAGGCGTGATGGTACAGATGAAACTTCAATTTTGTTGAAAGCTTTCCCGTTTTCTCTTGAGGGAAAGGCAAGAGAGTGGTACTACACTCAACCCGTAGCAACTATATCTAACTGGGATACACTTAGAAGAGAATTTTTGGAAAAGTTCTTTCCAGTTGAAGTTACTGATAAACTGAGGAAAGACATTTCTATGATTGTTCAGGACGAATCTGAGACTCTCTATGAATACTGGGAGCGTTTCAATAATCTTCTGGAAGCATGCCCCCACCATATGATTGACAAGATAGTGTTACTCGGTTACGTCACACAGGGCATGAGACCCCAAGATAAAACCACATTGGAAAGTGCTAGCAATGGGTCTATGAAAAACTACAAGACCACTGATGAGGCATGGCAACTGATCAGCGACTTAGCTGAATCTACTCAGAATCACAGGCAAAAATGAGGCCGTTCAAAAGCCGTCACAGAAGTATCCTCTAGCAGAGAGACTGCTGCTCTAACTCAGAGTATCTGTGAAATGACTAACTTGCTGAAGCAGATGCAATTGAATCAACAACAAGTTCAGCAAGCTCAACCTTCTCCACCACAGCAAGGCCAACAGTTAGTCCCATAGAGAGTTTACGAAATCTGTGCTGATTATAGCCATTATACTGATGAATGTCTGCAGCTCCAGCAGGAAGACAACACCATGGCAGCCACTCATAACTTCTATGACCGCCCCAACCAAGGGTATAATCAAGGTGGCAATTACAGCCATGGATGGCTGAAGAGCGGATAATTTATACGCTTTTTGGCATTGTTTTTAGTATGTTTTAGTAGGATCTAGTTACTTTTAGGGATTTTTTTATTAGTTTTTATGTTAAATTCACATTTCTGGACTTTACTATGAGTTTGTGTGTTTTTTTGTGATTTCAGGTATTTTCTAGCTGAAATTGAGGGACTTGAGCAAAAATCAGATTCAGAGGTTGAAGAAAGACTGCTGATGCTGTTGGATTCTGACCTCCCTGCACTCAAAGTGGATTTTCTGGAGCTACAGAACTCAAAATGGTGCACTTCCAATTGCGTTGGAAAGTAGACATCCAGGGATTTCCATACTTTGGCCGAGTTTAGAGGATGCAAAAGGGCGTTGAACGCCAGTTCTATGCTACAGTCTGGAGTTAAACGCCAGAAACACGTCACAAGCCAGAATTGAACACCAGAAACACGTTACAAACTGGCGTTCAACTCCAAGAATGACCTCTCCACGTGTAAACTTCAAGCTCAGCCCAAGCACACACCAAGGGGGCCCCGGAAGGGGATTTATACATCAATTACTTACTTCTGTAAACCCTAGTAACTAGTTTAGTATAAATAGGACTTTTTACTATTGTATTAGACATCTTATGATTTTTAGTTCATCTTTGGATCATATTGATCACACATGGGGGCTGGCCATTCGGCCATGCCTGGACCATTTCACTTATGCATTTTCAAACGGTAGAGTTTCTGCACTCCATAGATTAAGGTGTGGAGCTCTGCTGTTCCTCAAAGATTAATGCAAAGTACTACTGTTTTTCTATTCAATTCAACTTATTCCGCTTCTAAGATATTCATTCGCACTTCAACCTGAATGTGATGAACGTGACAATCATCATCATTCCCTACGAACGTGTGCCTGACAACTACTTCCGTTCTACCTTAGATTGAATGAGTATCTCTTGGATCCCTTAATCAGAATCTTCGTGGTATAAGCTAGATTGATGGCGGCATTCATGAGAATCCGGAAAGTCTAAACCTTGTCTGTGGTATTCTGAGTAGGATTCAGGGATTGAATGACTGTGACGAACTTCAAACTCGCGAGTGCTGGGCGTAGTGACAGACGCAAAAGGATAGTAAATCCTATTCCAGTATGATCGAGAACCTCCAGATGATTAGCCATGCAGTGACAGCGCATCAGACCATTTTCACAGAGAGGATGGGATGTAGCCATTGACAACGGTGATGCCTCCAGATGATTAGCCATGCAGTGACAGCGCATTGGACCATTTTCACAGAGAGGATGAGATGTAGCCATTGACAACGGTGATGCCCTTACATAAAGCTAGCCATGGAAAGGAGTAGGACTGATTGGATGAAGACAGCAGGAAAGCAGAGGTTCAGAGGAACGAAAGCATCTCTTTACGCTTATCTGAAATTCTCACCTATGAATTACATAAGTATTTCTAACTTTATTTTATGTTTATTTATTTTTATTATTCGAAAACTCCATAACCATTTGATATCCGCCTGACTGAGATTTACAAGATGACCATAGCTTGCTTCATACCAACAATCTCCGTGGGATCGACCCTTACTCACGTAAGGTTTTATTACTTGGATGACTCAGTGCACTTGCTGATTAGTTGTGCGAAGTTGTGAAGTTATGTTTGGACCATGGTACTGTGCACACGTTTTTGGAGCCATTGCCAGGGAGAGAACGAACAACAAATTTTACAACCTCAGAGTAACAATTTCACATACCAAGTTTTTGGTGCCGTTGCCGGGGATTGTTCGAGTTTGGACAACTGACGGTTCATCGTGTTGCTCAGATTGGGTAATTTTCTTCCTATTTTATTTTCAAAAAGTTTTCAAAAATTTTTCAAAAATATTTTCTTCTTTTTCGTTTTTCCCAATTAATATTTGAAAAAAAAATATTTTCAAAAAAAATAAAATATATTTTTCTTCAGAATTTTTAAGAATGAATTCTAGAGTTTCATGAAGCATGTTGAAGCCTGGCTAGCTGTAAAGCCAGGTCTAATTCTTTTGGATAGGGGCTTCCAACCATCAGCATAGAGGCAAGTTAATTTGAATATCAGCTGTTGCATGCCTGATTTATATCCTAAAGCTGACTGGCTATTAAGCCATGTCCAACCCTTTGATTGGAGCTTTGGGCTAATATTGAAAGATTCCTGGAATTCTTCTTAAAGATTTTGGAATTCTTATTTTCTTTTTCACATTAATTTTCGAAAAAATCCAAAAAAATCATAAAATCATAAAAATCAAAAAATATTTTGTGTTTCTTGTTTGAGTCTTGAGTCAATTTCAAGTTTGGTGTCATTTGCATTTTTTTCTAAAAAAAAAAATCTTTGCATTTTTCGAAAATTCATGCATTCATAGTGTTCTTCATGATCTTCAAGTTGTTCTTGGCCAGTCTTCTTGTTTGATCTTCATATTTTCTTGTTTTGTGTCTTTTCTTGTTTTTCACATGCATTCTTGCATTCATAGTGTCTATACATGAAAATTTTCTAAGTTTGGTATCTTGCATGTTTTCTTTTCTTGAAAATTTTTCAAAAAAATATGTTCTTGGTGTTCATCTTGACATTCAAAGTGTTCTTGGTGTTCATCTTGACATTCATAGTGTTCTTGCATTCATCACATGTTTTGATCCAAAATTTTCATGCATTGAGTCTTTTTCATATTTTTCTCTTTCTTCATTAAAAATTCAAAAATCAAAAAAATATCTTTCCCTTTTTCACTCATAAATTTTCAAAAATTTTGAATTGACTTTTTCAAAACTTTTTAAAATTTAGTTGTTTCTTAGGAGTCAAATCAAATTTTCAATTTGAAAATCTTATCTTTTTAAAAATAATTTTCAAAAATCAAATCTTTTTCATTTTTCTTATTTATTTTAAAAAATTTTAAAAATATTTTTCAAAAATATTTTTCTTAATTTTATCTCATAATTTTCGAAAATATCATCAACAATTAATGTTTTGATTCAAAAAAAAATTTCAAGTTTGTTACTTACTTGTTAAGAAAGATTCAAACTTTAAGTTCTAGAATCATATCTTGTGATTTCTTGTGAATCAAGTCATTAATTGTGATTTTAAAAAATCAAATCTTTTTCAAAACTAATTTCAATCATATCTTTTAAAAAATATCTGTGTATCTTATCTTTTTCAAAATCATATCTTTTTAATCATATCTGTTTAACATATCTTTTCCAAAAATTTGATTTTAAAATATCGTCTCTAACTTCTTATCTTCTCATCTTTTCAAAAATTGATTTTCAAATTTGTTTCAACTAACTAACTAACTTTTTGTTTGTTTCTCATCTCTTTCAAAACTACCTAACTAACTATCCCTCTCTAATTTTCGAAAATCCCTCCCTCTTTTTCAAAAATTCTTTTTAATTAACTAATTGTTTCAAATTTTAATTTTAATTTATTTCTTCTTTTAATTTTCGAAAATCCCTCCCTCTTTTTCAAAAATTCTTTTTAATTAACTAATTGTTTCAAATTTTAATTTATTTCTTCTTTTAATTTTCGAAAATCACTAACCATTTTTCAAAAATAATTTTCGAAAAACCTCTCTCTCTCTCATCTCCTTCTATTTATTTATTCATCTACTAACACTTCATCTCACTCAAATTCGAACCCTTTCTTCCATCTGTGTTCGAATTTTCTCTTCTTCCCTTCTTTACATTACATTCTTTTCTCCTTCTACTCACACAGGGGAACCTATATACCTGGGTAAAAAGGATCCCTATTATTATTATTTTTCTGTTCTCTCTTTTTCATATGAGCAGGAGCAAGGACAAGAACATTCTTGTTGAAGCAGACCCTGAACTTGAAAGGACTCTGAAAAGGAAACTAAGAGAAGCTAAGATACAACAATCCAGAGATAACCTTACAGAAATTTTCGAACAGGAAGAGGAGATGGCAGCCGAAAATAATAATAATGCAAGGAGGATGCTTGGTGACTTTACTGCACCTAATTCCAATTTACATGGAAGAAGCATCTCCATTCCAGCCATTGGAGCAAACAATTTTGAGCTGAAACCTCAATTAGTTTCTCTGATGCAGCAGAACTGCAAGTTTCATGGACTTCCATCTGAAGATCCTTTTCAGTTCTTAACTGAATTCTTGCAGATATGTGATACTGTTAAGACTAATGGAGTAGATCCTAAAATCTACAGGCTCATGCTGTTCCCTTTTGCTGTGAGAGACAGAGCTAGAATATGGTTGGACTCTCAACCTAAGGATAGCCTGAACTCTTGGGATAAGCTGGTCAAGGCTTTCTTAGCCAAGTTCTTTCCTCCTCAAAAGCTGAGCAAGCTTAGAGTGGATGTTCAAACCTTCAGACAGAAAGAAGGTGAATCCCTCTATGAAGCTTGGGAGAGATACAAGGAACTGACCAAAAAGTGTCCTTCTGACATGCTTTCAGAATGGACCATCCTGGATATATTCTATGATGGTCTGTCTGAATTAGCTAAGATGTCATTGGATACTTCTGCAGGTGGATCCATTCACCAAAAGAAAACGCCTGCAGAAGCTCAAGAACTCATTAACATGGCTGCTAATAACCAGTTCATGTACACTTCTGAGAGGAATCCTGTGAGTAATGGGACACCTCAGAAGAAGGGAGTTCTTGAAATTGATACTCTGAATGCCATATTTGCTCAGAATAAAATATTGACTCAACAAGTCAATATGATTTTTCAGAGTCTGAATGGAATGCAAGCTGCATCCAACAGTACTCAAGAGGCATCTTCTGAAGAAGAAGTTTATGATCCTGAGAACCCTGCAATAGCAGAGGTAAATTATATGGGTGAACCTTATGGAAACACCTATAACCCCTCATGGATAAATCACCCAAATTTCTCATGGAAGGATCAACAAAAGCCTCAACAAGGCTTTAATAATGGTGGAAGAAACAGGTTTAGCAATAGCAAGCCTTTTCCATAATCCACTCAGCAACAGACAGAGAACTCTGAACAAAATACCTCTAATTTAGCAAACTTAGTCTCTGATATGTCCAAGGCCACTATAAGTTTCATGAATGAGACAAGGTCCTCAATTAGAAATTTGGAGGCACAAGTGGGCCAACTGAGTAAAAGGATCACTGAAATCCCTCCTAGTGCTCTCCCAAGCAATACAGAAGAAAATCCAAAAGGAGAATGCAAGGCCATTGACATAGTCAACATGGCCAAACCTAGAGAGGAAGGGGAGGACGTGAATCTCAAGGAGGAAGACCTCCTGGGACGTCCAGTGATCCATAAGGAGTTCCCCTTNTCCCTGCTGATTTCATAATCCTGGATACTGGGAAGGATGAGGATGAATCCATCATTCTTGGAAGACCCTTCCTAGCCACAGTAAGAGTTGTGATTGATGTGGACAGAGGAGAATTGATCCTTCAATTAAATGAGGACAACCTTGTGTTTAAAACTCAAGGATCTCTCTCTGTACCCATGGAGAGGAAGCATAAAAAGCTTCTCTCACTGTAGAGTCAACTAAAGCCCCCACAGTTAAACTCTAAGTTTGGTGTTGGGAGGCTACAACCAAACTCTAAGTTTGGTGTTGAACTCCCATATCCAAACTCTAAGTTTGGTGTTGGGAAGTCTCAACAATGCTCTGAACATCTGTGAGGCTCCATGAGAGCCCACTGTCAAGCTATTGACATTAAAGAAGTGCTTGTTGGGAGGCAACCCAATTTTTATTTAATTATATTTTTTATTAGTTATATGTCTTCATAGGTTCATGATCATGTGGAGTCACAAAATAAATAGAAAAATCAAAAACGGAATCAAAAACAGCAGAAGAAAAATCACACCCTGGAGGAGGATCTTACTGGCATTTAAACGCCAGTAAGGAGCATCTGGCTGGCGTTCAACGCCAGAACAGAGCATGGATCTGGCGTTGAACGCCAGAAACAAGCAGCATCCTAGCATTCAGACGCCAGAAATGCACACTGAGGAAGAGCTGGCGCTGAACGCCAGAAACAAGCATCTGGCTGGCGTTCAACGCCCAATATATGCTGCATCTGGGCGCTGAATGCCCAGAACAAGCATCAAGTCAGGGTTTAAACGCCAGAATTGCATGCAAAGGCATTTTACATGCCTAATTGGTGCAGGGATGCAAATCCTTGATACCTCAGGATCTGTGGACCTCACAGGATCCCCACCTACCACCACTCACTCTCTTCCCTCTTCTCAATGTTCATCCTCTCTTCCCCAAAACTGTTCACCAATCACCTCAATCTCTCTTCCCTATCACCACTTCACCACTCACATCCATCCACTCTTCCCCATAAACCTACCTCATAAACTCCACCTACCTTCAAAATTCAAAATCAATTTCCCACCCAAACCCACCCTATATGGCCGAAACTAACCCCCTCCCCTCCTATATAAAGCCTTCCATTCTTCCTCATTTTCACACAACACAACCCTCTTTTCCCCTTCTTGGCCGAATACACCTCTCCCTGATGCCAGGGCATCTTGGCCAGTTTCACTGACCTTTTCTTTACTATTTTTAGGTTAGTTTCATGCATTTCCTTAGGAAATAAGCTAGTTTTGGGTAGATATTCACTTACACCTTGACTCAAGCATACATTGTGCATTTTATATTATTTCATGAGGATTTTGCATAAGTTTAGTGACAAATTGTATGTTGCATTGCCCATGACTTGGACTAGAACTTTGATGCACTCTATTGCTTGATTTCAGGACCAAAGGAAGCAAGGAAAGGGAGGAAACTTGCAAGGTTAATGAGAAAAGTGATTGCCAATGACACTCTCATAGCCATCATTGCCCACATTAAGCGTCACGTTAACTAAGTTAACGTGAACTCTAACGTGGAAAAGGGAAGTTGAGCCAACGTTAGTGACACTTAACATTGTCACTAACATTGGCAAACACTCATGAGTGGCCACGTTAGAGCCCACGTTAACCTAGTTAACGTGGCCTCTAACGTTAAAGGGGGAAGAGAAGCCAACGTTAGTGACATTCAACATTGTCACTAACGTTGGTCTAAGGATGCAACACACCATGTTAACTCCCACGTTAACCAAGTTAACGTGGGAGCTAACGTAAGAAATGAGAGTTATCGCCAACGTTAGTGACACTCAACATTGTCACTAACGTTGGAAGCAACCACACAACCCCCCAAGGAGCCACGTTAACTTCCACGTTAACTTAGTTAACATGGAAGCTAACGATGAGGAATGAATGATGAGCCAACGTTAGTGACACTCAACATTGTCACTAACGTAGGGATGGCTAAGAATGGCCACGTTAGAAGCCACGTTAACCTAGTTAACGTGGACTCTAACGTGAGATCTAGGGGCACATTGGAACGTTAGTGACAATGTTGAGTGTCACTAAAGTTCTCGAAGGTTGGCAAGGCCACGTTAGAAACCACGTTAACCTAGTTAACGTGGAGCTTTAACGTGAAGCAAAAAGGGGCACACTGGAACGTTAGTGACAATGTTGAGTGTCACTAACGTTCTCGAAGTTTGGCAAGGCCACGTTAGAAGCCACGTTAACATAGTTAACATGGGCTCTAACGTGAGGCAAAGGGGTACATTGGAACGTTAGTGAAAATGTTAAGTGTCACTAACGTTCTCGAACTTATACTTTCAATAAATGTTAACACCCCTAACGCCCTGAGCTGAAGTCTCTGCCCACTTAGCACTTTCTCTCTGCAAGTAAAGCCAAGCCCAAATGAAGAAAAGAACTGCTTCAAACTCAAGATCCAAAGGCCCAAGACTTGAAGAGCAAACTAGAAGCTGAGAAGAGTAATATATATAGGAGTAGCTTTGAATTGTAAAAGGAGTTCTAGAGGCTGGAAAAAGAGAACTACTCTCTGCATTTTACTTTCTCTGCATTTTCTAGTATTATGATGTATTCTCCATCTTTGTTTTCATTTTCAAGAGCTATGAACAACTAAACCCCTTTCATTGGGTTAGGGAGCTTTGTTGTAATTTGATGGATCAATACTAATTTTCATTATTCTTCTTCTATCTTTTCTCTTGATTTTACTTGAAAGCTTTCGATCTTCATCCAATTGAGTAGTTATCTTGGAAGAGAATCTATTCAAACTTGGATCTCTTTTAAACCTTGAAAGAGGAATGAAGAGATCAAGCTAGAAATGCTTTCTCATGCTGGACCAAATTGGGTTTGGATGGGTATGTGACTATAACCCTCTCAATACTTGATTTGGGAAATGCATGTGGTATAATCAGTGACCATACTTTATCTCTTCTCATGAGCAATTGACCAAGGAATTGGCAATTGATCAAGATTTGAGAGATTGAATTGCAAGAAATTGTAATTCAATCACTTAAGATTGCCAAGGAGATCAATGAGTGCATTGATTGAGGAAGAGATTAAAATGAACTTGATCCGGAGAATTGTAACATCTCCTAAGCCCAATGAACTCCCCATCTCTGATCTTACCCATTTTCTTTAATTTCTGCCATTTACTTTTATGAGCAAATCCCCCATTCCCATTTACAATTCTGCAATTTATTTTCAGTCATTTACTTCCAGTCCTTTAATTCTAGCATTTACTTTTCTGTTATTTACATTCCCGCCATTTTATTTTCTGCAACTCTCAACCCAAATTCTGAATTCGCTCAACTAGAACATTCTTCTAATTAAAGTTGCTTGATCAATCAATCCCTGTGGGATTCGACCTCACTCTATTGTGAGTTTTTACTTGACGACAAATTCGGTACACTTGCCGAAGGGAGATTTGTTGAGAGACAAGTTTTCCGTGCATCACTCCCTCCTCTCCTCCATATTTTCTTCTTCTTCTTCATCTATTCTTTCTTCTCTTGCTCAAGGGCGAGCAAAATTTTAAGTTTGGTGTGGTAAAAGCATAAGATTTTTGTTTTTTCATTACCATTGATTGCACCTAAGACCGGAGAATCCTCTAGAAAAGGGAAAGGGAAGACAAAAGCTTCCACCTCCGAGTCATGGGAGATGGAAAGATTCATCTCCAAAGCCCATCAAGACCACTTCTATGATGTTGTGGCCAAGAAGAAGGTGATCCCCGAGGTCCCTTTCAAGCTCAAGAGAAATGAGTATCCGGAAATCCGACATGAAATCCAAAGAAGAGGTTGGGAAGTTCTAACAAACCCCATCCAACAAGTCGGCATCCTAATAGTTCAAGAGTTCTATGCCAATGCATGGATCACTAAGAACCATGATCAAAGTAAAAACCCGAACCCAAAGAATTATCTCACCATGGTTCGGGGGAAATACTTAGATTTTAGTCCGGAAAATGTGAGGTTGGCGTTTGACTTGCCTACAATGCAAGGAGATGCACGGCCCTACACTAGAAGGGTCAATTTTGATCAAAGGTTGGACCAAGTCCTCACGGACATATGTGTGGAAGGAGCTCAATGGAAGATTGACTCAAAAGGCAAACCGGTTCAACTTAGAAGACTGGACCTCAAGCCTGTGGCTAGAGGATGGTTGGAGTTCATCCAACGCTCCATCATCCCCACTAGCAACCGATCTGAAGTTACTGTGGATCGGGCCATCATGATTCATAGCATCATGATTGGTGAGGAAGTAGAAGTTCATGAAGTCATCTCCCTTGATCTCTACAAAATAGCCGAAAAGTCCTCTCCCTTGGCAAGGCTAGCTTTTCCTCATCTTATTTGCCATCTATGTTACTCAGCTGGAGCTTTCATAGAAGGAGACATTCCCATTGAGGAAGAGAAGCCCATCACTAAGAAAAGGATGGAGCAAACAAGAGAGCCCACTCATGGAGCTCAAGAAACGCATGTGGAAGCTCATCATCAAGAAATCCCTGAGATACCTCAAGGGATGCACTTTCCTCTACAGAATTTTTGGGAGCAAATCAACACCTCCCTAGGAGAATTAAGTTCCAACATGGGACAATTAAGGGTGGAACATCAAGAGCACTCCATCATTCTTCATGAAATTAGAGAAGATCAAAAAGCAATGAGGGAGGAGCAACAAAAACAAGGAAGAGACATAGAAGAGCTCAAGGACATCATTGGTTCCTCAAGGAGAAAACGCCACCATCACTAAGGTGGACTCATTCCTTGTTCTTACATTCTCTATTTTTTGTTTTCTTTATGTTAAGTGCTTATCCATGTTTGTGTCTTATTACATGATCATTAGTATTTAGTAACTTTGTCTTAAAGTTATGAATGTCCTATGAATCCATCACCTCTCTTAAATGGAGACTGAGCGGTTAAAGTCAAGGTCCAAAGCAAAAGAAGAGTGTGCTTAAGAACCCTGGACACCTCTAATTGGGGAGTTTAGCAAAGCTGAGTCACAATCTGAAAAGGTTCACCCAATTATGTGTCTGTGGCATTTATGTATCCGGTGGTAATACTGGAAAACAAAGTGCTTAGGGCCACGGCCAAGACTCATAAAGTAGCTGTGTTCAAGAATCAACATACTGAAATAGGAGAATCAATAACACTATCTAAACTCTGAGTTCCTATAGATGCCAATCATTCTGAACCTCAATGGATAAAGTGAGATGCCAAAACTATTCAAGAGGCAAAGAGCTACAAGTCCCGCTCATCTGATTGGAGCTATGTTTCATTGATAGTTTGGAATTTATAGTATATTCTATTCTTTTTATCCTATTTGATTTTCAGTTGCTCGGGGACAAGCAACAATTTAAGTTTGGTGTTGTGATGAGCGGATAATTTATACGCTTTTTGGCATTGTTTTTAGTATGTTTTAGTAGGATCTAGTTACTTTTAGGGATGTTTTTATTAGTTTTTATGTTAAATTCATATTTCTGGACTTTACTATGAGTTTTTGTGTTTTTCTATGATTTCAGGTATTTTCTGGCTGAAATTGAGGGACTTGAGCAAAAATCAGATTCAGAGGTTGAAGAAGGACTGCTGATGCTGTTGGATTCTGACCTCTCTGCACTCAAAGTGTATTTTCTGGAGCTACAAAACTCAAACTGGCGCGCTTTTAATTGCGTTGGAAAGTAGACATCCAGGGCTTTCCAGCAATATATAATAGTCCATACTTTGGCCGCGTTTAGATGACGGAAAAGGGCGTTGAACGCCAGTTCTACGCTGCAGTCTGGAGTTAAACGCTAGAAACACGTCACAAGCCAGAGTTGAACGCCAGAAACACGTTACAAACTGGCGTTCAACTCCAAGAATGACCTCTCCACGTGTAAACTTCAAGCTCAGCCCAAGAACACACCAAGTGGGCCCCGGAAGTGGATTTAGGCATCAATTACTTACTTTTGTAAACCCTAGTAACTAGTTTAGTATAAATAGGACTTTTTACTATTGTATTAGATATCTTATGATTTTTAGTTCATCTTTGGATCATATTGATCATGCATGGGAGCTGGCCATTCGGCCATGCCTGGACCATTATCACTTATGTATTTTCAAACGGTAGAGTTTCTGCACTCCATAGATTAAGGTGTGGAGCTCTGCTGTTCCTCAAAGATTAATGCAAAGTACTACTGTTTTTCTATTCAATTCAACTTATTCCGCTTCTAAGATATTCATTCGTACTTCAACCTGAATGTGATGAACGTGACAATCATCATCATTCCCTACGAACGCGTTCCTGACAACCACTTCCGTTCTACCTTAGATTGAATGAGTATCTCTTGGATCCCTTAATCAGAATCTTCGTGGTATAAGCTAGATTGATGGCGGCATTCATGAGAATCCGGAAAGTCTAAACCTTGTCTGTGGTATTCCGAGTAGGATTCAGGGATTGAATAACTGTGATGAACTTCAAACTTGCGAGTGCTGGGCGTAATGACAGACGCAAAAGGATATTAAATCCTATTCCAGTATGATCGAGAACCTCCAGATGATTAGCCATGCAGTGACAGCGCATCGGACCATTTTCATAGAGAGGATGGGATGTAGCCATTGACAATGGTAATGCCTCCAGATGATTAGCCATGCAGTGACAGCGCATCGGACCATTTTCACAGAGAGGATGAGATGTAGCCATTGACAACGGTGATGCCCTTACATAAAGCTAGCCATGGAAAGGAGTAGGACTGATTGGATGAAGACAGCAGGAAAGCAGAGGTTCAGAGGAACGAAAGCATCTCTATACGCTTATCTGAAATTCTCACCTATGAATTACATAAGTATTTCTATCTTTATTTTCTGATTATTTATTTTTATTATTCGAAAACTCCATAACCATTTGATATCCGCCTGACTGAGATTTACAAGATGACCATAGCTTGCTTCATACCAATAATCTCCATGGGATCAACCCTTACTCACGTAAGGTTTTATTACTTGGACGACCCAGTGCACTTGCTGGTTAATTGTGCGAAGTTGTGAAGTTATGTTTGGACTATGGTACTGCGCACACGTTTTTGGAGCCATTGCTAGGGAGAGAACGAACAACAAATTTTACAAACTCAGAGTAACAATTTCGCATACCAATGGCAGGACAATTCTAACCAGAATTGGAGGGACAATAACAACAGAGGAGGCAGAGACAATCAGGGAAATCAGAGGTAGAATAACAACAACAATAGGCAGTGGAACCAGAACCAGCCTTATAGAGCACCTCACCTGAGGCAATCCCAAGGACCACAGAATACCTAATAGCAGACCTCTCAAATTACTTATCCTTCTTCATCCGCTAATGATGACTTACTACAATCTATTGATCAGAGACAACAGACCATGGAAAATAACCTTTATGCTACACTAAATGGTCTGAACTCTACCCTGCAAGCTCTTGTCTCATAGATTGGATCAATGAATAACTCCAATAACCAGCCTTTGAGCTCCAGTGGAATTCCCTCTCAACCATTACCCAATCCAAAGGGTGGCATTAATGCCATCACCCTAAGGTCCGGAACCACACTGCAGAAAAGGAATCAGGAGGAGCCAAGCCCACCAGAACACGCCTCAGTTGAAGAGGTAGTGGAAATAGAAGATGTTGAAGAGGAAGAGGACATATAGGACATAGATGAAAAAGAAGAAGTTCAACCACAGGAGGAAGCACCAAAGGGCGCAGACACTGTAGAAGACACCACTCCCATTCCATTTCCACAACTTGCAAGGAAGCCCAAGAAGCAGCTGGAACCTGATCCCAAAATGGTAGAGATATTCAAAAAGGTTGAGGTAACTGTTCCTCTTTTTGATGTTATTCAACAGGTACCTAAATATGCCAAGTTTCTAAAAGATTTATGTATACATAAAGACAAAATTAATGAATTAGAAACTATTCCTTTAGGTAGTTCCATATCTGCTTTAATGGGAGGTTTACCTGAAAAGTGTAGTGACCCAGGTCCATGTATGGTTAATTGTACTATTGGTGGTGTAGTATTTTCTGACTGCATGTGTGATTTAGGAGCATGTGTGAGTATAATGCCTTTGTCTATATATGATATTTTGAGGCTCTCTCCCTTAAAAAGGTCAGCAGCTCATTTTGTGTTAGCAGATAAAAGCATTATTACAGTGGCTGGAGTTGCTGAAGATGTATTAGTGGGCATTAAGGGGCTCACATTTCCCATTAATTTTTATATCCTGGAGATGCCCCAAAATGACTCAGAGAAGCCGTCATCAATCCTACTCGGAAGACCATTCCTGAAGACCTCGAAGTTCAAATTAGATGCTTTTTCAAGAACATACTCTTTTGAAATAGATGGCCGAGTAGTAATCTTCAACCTGAATGGAGTTATGAAGCATCCTACGGATGATCATTCTATCCTCCAGTGTGACATCATAGATGAAACCGTGGCTGAAGTTCACCAGGAGGAATTTGAAGAGAAGTACATAGGACAAGGTCCAAGTGTGGGGACATTCTCAGAGAACAATGACAGTGCTTTACCATTGTCACCAGTTCTAGACAACCCAGAGCCTGACCATGATCAGAAGTTAGAATTAAAACCCCTTCCTCCACACCTCAAATATGCTTACCTTGAGGACAAGCAGAAGTTTCCAGTTATCATTGCAAGGGAACACACTTCTCAACAGGAAGAGCAGTTACTTAGTGTGCTAAGGAGGCACAAGAAGGCAATTGGTTGGAGTTTGGCAGACATAGTAGGCATCAACCCTCAAGTCTGTGAGCATAGAATATTTTTAGAAGAAGGAGCAAGACCTGTCCGTCAACCCCAGAGAAGACTGAACCCCACTATCTTAGAGGTTGTCAAGAAGGAAGTGACCAGACTACTGGAGGCAGATATCATCTATCCCATCTCAGACAGTGAATGGGTAAGCCCAGTACACGTGGTGCCCAAGAAGTCTGGAGTCACTACAGTGAAGAATGAGCACGGAGAGCTCATTGCAACCAGAGTTCAGAATGCCTGGAGGGTCTGTATTAACTACAGACGCCTCAACCAGGCCACTCGTAAGGATCACTATCCTCTTCCATTCATTGATCAAATGCTGGATCGCCTGTCAGGTAAATCACATTATTATTTTTTAGATGGTTACACAAGTTATTTCTAGATTCATATAGCTCCTGAGGATCAGAAAAAGATCACTTTTACATGTTCTTTTGGGACTTATGCTTACAAGAGAATACCCTTTGGCTTGTGCAATGCACCAGCTACCTTCCAAAGGTGCATGATGAGTCTTTTCTCTAATCTTATTGAGGACTGTATGGAGGTTTTTATGGATGATTTTAGCGTTTATGGTGATTCCTTTAGTCTTTGCTTGGATTGTTTATCTAGAGTATTAGATAGATGTGTCCATACAAACCTTGTATTAAATTTTGAAAAATGTCACTTTATGGTTAAACAAGGTATTGTACTCGGACATGTTGTGTCTAATACTGGCATTTCTGTAGATCCAGCAAAGGTGGATGTTATTTCTAGTTTACCTTACCCCTCCTCTGTGAGGGAAGTCCGTTCGTTCCTTGGCCATGCAGGTTTTTACAGGAGATTTATTAAGGACTTCAGTAAGGTAGCACTTCCCTTATCCAGGCTACTGTAGAAGGATATTGAGTTCGAGTTCAGTGAGGATTGCAAACAAGCGTTTGATAAGCTGAAGACTGCCCTGACTCAAGCTCCAATTATGAGAGGACCAGGCTGGAGCCAGCCATTTGAAATAATGTGCGACGCCTCCAACCATGCAGTAGGAGCAGCACTGGCTCAGCATGAAGGTAAGGACCCCTTTGTTATTGCTTATGCGTCTAAAACTTTAGATGCCGCTCAGTCCAATTACATTACTACTGAGAAAGAGCTTCTTGCTATTGTTGTTGCTCTGGATAAATTCCGAGCCTATTTACTTGGTACGAAGGTAGTAGTGTACTCAGACCACGCACCTCTAAAGTATCTATTAGCTAAAAAGGAGTTCAAACCAAGGCTTATACATTGGATACTGCTATTACAAGAACTTGATTTAGAAATTAAGGATAGGAGTGGTAATCAGAATTTAGTGGCGGACCACTTGAGTCACCTTGAGCACATTACAGATGACTCCACTCCTATAGCTGATAATTTCCCATTTGATAACCTGCAAGCAGTATCTGAGGTAGTCCATTGGTATGCACCTGTAGCTAATTATCTAGTTAGCCGCACCTTTCCTCCAAACTTTTCTAAGCATCAAAGAGACAAGCTGAAAAGCGAGTCTAAATATTATATATGGGATGACCCATATTTATGGAGATGTGGCGCTGACCAGGTAATTAGACGGTGTGTGCCTCAATCAGAATTCCAGTCCATCTTAGAGGCCTGTCACTCATCTGAGAGTGGAGGACATTTTGGCCCTCAAAGAACAGCTAGAAAAATCTTAGACTGTGGATTCTGGTGGCCTACACTTTTTAGAGACGCTGCTGAATTTTGTAGATCTTGTTTTCCATGCCAAAAATTTGGTAATATATCCAAGAGGGATGAGATGCCTCAACAAATTATGCTTTTCTGTGAAATTTTTGATGTTTGGGGCATTTACTTCATGGGTCCATTTCCAAATTCTAATGGTTATTTTTATATATTGTTAGCTGTGGATTACGTTTTTGTTCATACCCTGGGTCAAGCTGTCCGACCCGGGATGTTCAGCGACAAGCCGACCGACCTCTTCAGGTCAGACTATCCGACCTCTTCTCAAAAAGCTCGGCCAAATGACCGACATCTTCACAAAGAGCTCGGCTGAAACGCTACAGAGGCCCAATAAGGGCCCAAATAAAGGGACACAGCCCAATCTAAAGGCAGCCAAAGCCTAGAAGGATAAAGGCGGTTCCGTTGAAGATAAGCTGACCTCACCCAAAGATAAGATAAGATAAAATCAGATAACTAACTTATCTTATCTAAAAAGGTCACTCCACACCATTATAAATACACTGGAGCACCCAGGTATAACTCAAACTCTGATTCTACATAAAACCTGTTTAATACCCATGCTAACTTAAGCATCGGAGTCTCTTGCAGGTACCCCCCACCCTCCGGTGGCCAAGGATCAGCAGTACAGTCAGTCCAACAAGTCGGATGCGGCGGCTCCGGCCACCATCAACAAGTCAAACACAACAGCTCCGACCAGCACAGAAGATTTCATCCGAGATCGATGGTACGCAGAATCGTGATTACACTTTAATTATGTAAAATTCATTGCTCTTTCTTTCCCTGGAAATGGCGCCAAAAACATGATGCCAAGACCATGGTTCACAACTCCGTGTAACTAACCAGCAAGTGCATTGGGTCGTCCAAGTAATACCTTACGTGAGTAAGGGTCGAATCCTACGGAGATTGTTGGTATGAAGCAAGCTATGGTCACCTTGCAAATCTCAGTTAGGCAGATATAAATTGATAATGGTGTTTTCGAATAATAATTAATAGAATAGGGATAGAAATACTTATGTAATTCATTGGTGAGAATTTCAGATAAGCGAATGGAGATGCTTTCGTTCCTCTGAACCTCTGCTTTCCTGCTATCTTCATCCA
>NC_029786.2:34654534-34655972 GCF_000816755.2 Arachis ipaensis | reverse complement strand
GGCTAATCGTCTGGAGGCATCACCCTTGTCAATGGCTTCATTTTATCCTCTCAGTGAAAATGGTCAACGCACCCTATCACGGCACGGCTATTCATCTGTCTGTTCTCGATCATGCTGGAATAGGATTTACTATCCTTTTGCGTCTGTCACTAACGCCCTGCAATCGCGAGTTTGGAGCTCGTCACAGTCATTCATTCATTGAATCCTACTCGGAATACCACAGACAAGGTTTAGACCTTCCGGATTCTCTTGAATGCTGCCATCATTCTAGCTTACACCACGAAGATTCTGGTTAGGAGATCTAAGAGATACCCATTCAGTCTAAGGTAGAACGGAAGTGGTTGTCAGGCACGCGTTCATAGGGAATGATGATGATTGTCACGTTCATCACATTCAGATTGAAGTACGAATGAATATCTTAGAAGCGAAACAAGATGAATTGAATAGAAAATAGTAGTACTTTGCATTAATCCTTGAGAAACAGCAGAGCTCCACACCTTAATCTATGGAGTCTAGAAACTCTACCGTTAAAATTACATAAGTGAAAGGTCCAAGCATGGCCGAGATGGCCAGCCCCCAAAACGTGATCAATAGATCAAAAGATAATCCAAAGATGTCAAATACAATAATGAAATGTCCTATTTATAATAAACTAGCTACTAGGGTTTACAGAAGTAAGTAATTGATGCATAAATCCACTTCCGGGGCCCACTTGGTGTGTGCTTGGGCTGAGCTTGAGTGTTGCACGTTTACAGAAGTGTGTGCTTGGGCCCACTTGGCTCCTTTTCTGGCGCTGGACGCCAGATTTGGGCAGAAAGCTGGCGTTGAACGCCAGTTTACGTCATCTATTCTTGGCCAAAGTATAAACTATTATATATTGCTAGAAATCCTTGGATGTCTACTTTCCAACGCAATTGAAAGCACGCCATTTCGAGTTCTGTAGCTCCAGAAAATCCACTTTGAGTGCAGGGAGGTCAGAATCCAACAGCATCAGCAGTCCTTCTTCAACCTCTGAATCTGATTTTTGCTCAAGTCCCTCAATTTCAGCCAGAAAATATCTGAAATCACAGAAAAACACACAAACTCATAGTAAAGTCCAGAAATGTGAATTTAACATAAAAACTAATGAAAACATCCCTAAAAGTAACTAGATCCTACTAAAAACATACTAAAAACAATGTCAAAAAGCGTATAAATTATCCGCTCATCACAACACCAAACTTAAATTGTTGCTTGTCCCCAAGCAACTGAAAATAAAATAGGATAAAAAGAAGAGAATATACTATAAATTCTAAACTATCAATGAAACATAGCTTCAATCATATGAGCGGGACTTATAGCATTTTGCCTCTTGAATAGTTTTGGCATCTCACTTTAACCATTGAGGTTCAGAATGATTGGCATCTATAGGAACTCAGAGTTCAGATAGTGTTATTGA
>NC_029786.2:34652522-34653214 GCF_000816755.2 Arachis ipaensis | reverse complement strand
CTACTAATTACTAATGATCATGTAATGAAGACACAAACATAGATAAGCACATAACATAGAAAACGAAAAACAGAAGAAATAAGAACAAATCCACCTTATAGTGATGGTGGCGTTTCCTTCTTGAGGAACCAATGATGTCCTTGAGCTCTTCTATGTCTCTTTCTTGTCTTTGTTGCTCCTCCCTCATTGCTTTTTGATCTTCTCTTATTTCATGAAGGATGATGGAGTGCTCTTGATGTTCCACCCTTAGTTGTCCCATATTGGAACTCAATTCTCCTAGGGAGGTGTTGATTTGCTCCCAATAGTTTTGTGGAGGAAAATGTATTTGAGGCATTTCCGGGATCTCATGGTGATGAGCTTCATACGCCTCTTGAGCTCCATGAATGGGCTCTCTTGCTTGCTTCATCTTTTTTTTAGTGATGGGCTTGTCCTCTTTGATGAGGATATCTCCCTCTATGTCAATCCCAGCCGAATTGCATAGGTGGAAGATGAGGTGAGGAAAGGCTAACCTTGCCATAGTTGAGGACTTGTCAGCCACCTTGTAGAGTTCTTGAGGTATAATCTCATGAACTTCCACCTCTTCTCCAATCTTGATGCTATGGATCATGATGGCCCGGTCTATAGTAACTTCAGACCGGTTGCTAGTGGGAATGATTGAGCATTGAATGAACTCCAACCATCCTCTAACTATA
>NC_029786.2:34651043-34652499 GCF_000816755.2 Arachis ipaensis | reverse complement strand
TCTTCCCTTTCCCTCTTCTAGAGGATTCTCCGGTCTTAGATGCCATCAATGGTAATGGAAAAACAAAAAGCTTATGCTTTTACCACACCAAACTTAGAATTTTGCTCGCCCTCGAGCAATAAAAGAAAGAATAGATGAAGAAGAAGAAGAAATGGAGGAGAGGGAGAGTGGGAAGTGTTTCGGCCAAGAAGGGTGTAGAGGGGTATGTTGTGTGAATTTGATGAAGAATGGAGGGCTTTATATAGGGAAGGGAGGGGGGGAAAGGTTTCGGCCATATGAGTGGGTTTGGGTGGGAAATTGGTTTTGAATTTTGAAGGTAGGTGGAGTTTATGAGGTAGGTTTATGGGGAAGAGTGGATGGATGTGAGTGGTGAAGAGGTGATGGGGAAGAGAGTTTGAGGTGATTGGTGAAGGGTTTTTGGGGAAGAGTGTTTATGGGGTTGTGTGAAAGAGAGTGGTGAGAAGAAGTGAGTGTAGGTAGGTGGGGATCCTGTGGGGTCCACAGATCCTGAGTGGATCCTGTGGGTTCCACAGATCCTGAGGTGTTCAAGGATTTACATCCCTGCACCCATTAGGCATGTAAAAATGCCTTTGCACACAACTCTGGGCGTTCAGCGCCAGGTTGGTGGCCATTTTGGGCATTCAACACCCATTTGTGTGCCATTTCTGGCGTTAAACGCCAGAACCATACCTATTCTGGCATTCAGCGCCCAGAAGCTGCCCATTTTGGGCGTTCAGCGCCAGAACCATGCTCTGTTCTGGCGCTGAATGCCAGACAGATGCTCTTCCAGGGTGTGATTTTTCTTCTGTTGTTTTTTTATTCTGTTTTCAATTTTTCTATTTATTTTGTGACTCCACATGATCATGAACCTATAAAGACATGAAAAACAATGAAAATAAAAATTAGATAAATAAACATTGGGTTGCCTCCCAACAAGCGCTTCTTTAATGTCAATAGCTTGACAGTGGGCTCTTCATGGAGCCTCACAGCTGTGCAGAGCTTTGTTGAGACTCCCCAACACCAAACTTAGAGTTTGGATATGGGAGTTCAACACCAAACTTAGAATTTGGTTGTGGCCTCCCAACACCAAACTTAGAGTTTGACTGTGGGGGCTTTGGTTGACTCTGCTTTGAGAGAAGCTTTTCATCCTTCCTCTCCATGGTTGCAGAGAGAGATCCTTGAGTTTTAAACACAAGGGAGTCCTCATTCCATTGAAGGACTAGTTCACCTCTGTCAACATCAATCACAGCTCTTGCTGTGGCCAGGAAAGGTCTTCCTAGGATGATGGATTCATCCTCTTCCTTTCCAGTATCTAGGACTATGAAATCAACAGGGATGTAAAGGCCTTCAACCTTTACTAACACGTCCTCTACTTGTCCATAAGTCTGTTTTCTTGAACTGTCTGCCATCTCTAATGAGATTTTAGCAGCTTGCACCCCATAGATTCCCAGTTTCT
>NC_029786.2:34645473-34647245 GCF_000816755.2 Arachis ipaensis | reverse complement strand
ATCATATTGACTTGCTGAGTCAATATTTTATTCTGAGCCAATATGGCATTCAGAGTATCAACTTCAAGAACTCCCTTCTTCATAGGCGTCCCATTATTCACAGGATTCCTTTCAGAGGTGTACATGAACTGGTTATTTGCAACCATGTTAATGAGTTCTTGAGCTTCTGCAGGCGTTTTCTTTAGGTGAATGGATCCACCTGCAGAAGTGTCCAGTGACATCTTTGATAGCTCAGATAAACCATCATAGAATATATCCAGGATGGTCCATTTTGAAAGCATGTCAGAAGGACACTTTTTTGGTCAACTGTTTGTATCTTTCCCAAGCTTCATAGAGGGATTCACCTTCTTTCTATTTGAAAGTTTGAACATCCACTCTAAGAATGCTCAGCTTTTGAGGAGGAAAGAATTTGGCTAAGAAAGCCGTGACCAGCTTATCCCAAGAGTTCAGGCTATCTTTAGGTTAAGAGTCCAACCATATTCTAGCTCTGTCTCTTACAGCAAAAGGGAAAAGCATGAGCCTGTAGACTTCAGGATCTACTCCATTAGTCTTAACAGTATCACATATCTGCAAGAAATTAGTTAAAAACTGAAAAGGATCTTCAGATGGAAGTCCATGAAACTTGCAGTCCTGCTGCATCAGAGAAACTAATTGAGGTTTCAGCTCAAAGTTGTTTGCTCCAATGGCAGGAATGGAGATGCTTCTTCCATGTAAATTGGAATTAGGTGCAGTAAAGTCACCAAGCATCTTCCTTGCATTATTATTATTTTCGGCTGCCATCTCCTCTTCCTGTTCGAAAATTTCTGAAAGGTTATCTCTGGATTGTTGTAATTTAGCTTCTCTTAATTTTCTCTTCAGAGTCCTTTCAGGTTCTGGATCTGCTTCAACAAGAATGTTCTTGTCCTTGCTCCTGCTCATATGACAAAGAAGAGGGCACAGAAAAATAATAATAATAGAGATCCTTTATACCACAATAAAGGGATCCCTTTGTGAGTGGGAGAAAAGAGGGAGACAAAGAATGTAATGTAATGGAAGAAACACAACTGTGAGGAGGGTATAGATGTGAGATGAGATGTTAGTAAATGAATAAATAAATAGAATAAGATGGGAGAGGGAGAATTTTCAAAAATAATTTTTGAAAAAGGGTTAGTGATTTTCGAAAATAGTTTTTGAAAAAGGTTAGTAATTTTCGAAAAATTTTGAAATCAAAAATAAAAATAATTAGTTAATTAAAAAGAAATTTTTGAAAAAGAGGGAAGATATTTTCGAAAATTAGAGAGAGAGAGTTAGTTAGGTGGTTTTGAAAAAGGTAAGAAACAAATAAAAAGTTAGTTAGTTAGTTGAAACAAAAATCAATTTTGAAAAGATAAGGAGTTGGGAAGTTAGAGAAGATATTTTGAAATCAAAAATTTTTTTTTTGAAAAAAGATAAGATAAGAAGATATTTTTGAAAAGATATGATAGAAATTAGTTTTTGAAAAAGATTTGATTTTTAAAATCACAATTAATGACTTGATTCACAAGAAATCACAAGATATGATTCTAGAACTTAAAGTTTTAATCTTTCTTAACAAGCAAGTAACAAACTTGAAATTTTTGAATCAAAACATTAATTGTTCAGTTTAGTTTAAAAGTTAAACTTTTAGAATAGAAAAAGTTTTAGAAAAAGTTTTTAGTATGGAAAAAGTAATAAAAGCTTTTTAAGTTTTTAGAAAAAGTTTTATAAAAAGTTTTTAGAAAAAGAATAGAAATAGTTTTAAAAGCTTTTATTAT
>NC_029786.2:34642509-34645448 GCF_000816755.2 Arachis ipaensis | reverse complement strand
ACAGTCATTCATTCATTGAATCCTACTCGGAATACCACAGACAAGGTTTAGACCTTCCGGATTCTCTTGAATGCCGCCATCGTTCTAGCTTACACCACAAAGATTCTGGTTAGGAGATCTAAGAGATACCCATTCAGTCTAAGGTAGAACGGAAGTGGATGTCAGGCACGCGTTCATAGGGAATGATGATGATTTTCACGTTCATCACATTCAGATTGAAGTATGAATGAATATCTTAGAAGCGAAACAAGATGAATTAAATAGAAAACAGTAGTACTTTGCATTAATCCTTGAGAAACAGCAGAGCTCCACACCTTAATCTATGGAGTGTAGAAACTCTACCGTTAAAATTACATAAGTGAAAGGTCCAGGCATGGCCGAGATGGCCAGCCCCCAAAACGTGATCAATAGATCAAAAGATAATCCAAAGATGTCAAATACAATAGTGAAATGTCCTATTTATAATAAACTAGCTACTAGGGTTTACAGAAGTAAGTAATTGATGCATAAATCCACTTCCGGGGCCCACTTGGTGTGTGCTTGGGCTGAGCTTGAGTGTTGCACGTGTAGAGGTCCTTTCTGGAGTTGAACGCCAGCTTTTGTGCCAGTTTGGGCGTTCAACTCTGGTTTTGGCTCCTTTTCTGGCGCTGGACGCCAGATTTGGGCAGAAAGCTGGTGTTGAATGCCAGTTTACGTCATCTATTCTTGGCCAAAGGATGGACTATTACATATTTCTGGAAAGCCCTGGATGACTACTTTTTAACGCAATCCTTTTTATTTACCCTTGCCTTTTGGTTTTAAGGGTTATTGGCTTTTTGCTCTTGCCTCTTGGTTTTAAGAGCTTTTGGCTTTTTCTGCTTGCTTTTTCTTTTTCTTTCTATTTTTTTTTTCGCCTATATTTTTTTCTGCAAGCTTTGTTCTTTGCTGCTTTTTCTTGCTTCAAGAATCATTTTTATGATTTTTCAGATTATCAAATAACATGTTTCCTAGTCATCATTCTTTCAAGAGCCAACATATTTAACATTCTCAAACAACAACTTTAAAAGACATATGCACTGTTCAAGCATTCATTCAGAAAACAAGAAGCATTGTCACCACATCAATATAATTAAGCTAAGTTCAAGGATAAATTCGAAACTCATGTACTTCTTATTCTTTTCAATTAAAACATTTTTTTTTCATTTAAGAGAGGTGATGGATTCATAGGACATTCATAACTTTAAGACATAGTTACTACTACTAATGATCATGTAATGAAGACACAAACATAGATAAGCACATAACATAGAAAACGAAAAACAGAAGAAATAAGAACAAGGAATGAATCCACCTTAGTGATGGTGGCGTTTCCTTCTTGAGGAACCAATGATGTCCTTGAGCTCTTCTATGTCTCTTCCTTGTCTTTGTTGCTCCTCCCTCATTGCTTTTTGATCTTCTCTTATTTCATGAAGGATGATGGAGTGCTCTTGATGTTCCACCCTTAGTTGTCCCATATTGGAACTCAATTCTCCTAGGGAGGTGTTGATTTGCTCCCAATAGTTTTGTGGAGGAAAATGCATTTGAAGCATTTCTGGGATCTCATGGTGATGAGCTTCATACGCCTCTTGAGCTCCATGAATGGGCTCTCTTGCTTGCTCCATCTTTTACTTAGTGATGGGCTTGTCCTCTTTGATGAGGATATCTCCCTTTATGTCAATCCCAGCCGAATTGCATAGGTGGCAGATGAGGTGAGGAAAGGCTAACCATGCCAGGTGGAAGACTTGTCAGCCACCTTGTAGAGTTCTTGAGATATAATTAAATTAGAAGTATTTTGTTCAGAGTTCTCTGTCTGTTGCTGAGTGGATGATGGAAAAGGTTTATTATTGTTAAACCTGTTTCTTCCACCACTATTAAAGCCTTGCTGAGGCTTTTGATCCTTCCATGAGAAATTTGGATGATTTCTCCATGATGAGTTATAGGTGTTTCCATAAGGTTCACCTAAGTAATTCACCTCTGCTATTGCAGGGTTCTCAGGATCATAAGCTTCTTCTTTATAAGAAGCCTCTTGAGTACTGTTGGATGTAGCTTGCACTCCATGCAGACTCTGAGAGATCATATTGACTTGCTGAGTCAATATTTTATTCTGAGCCAATATGGCATTTAGAGTATCAACTTCAAGAACTCCCTTCTTCATATGCGTCCCATTATTTACAGGATTCCTTTCAGAGGTGTACATGAACTGGTTATTTGCAACCATGTTAATGAGTTCTTGAGCTTCTGCAGGCGTTTTCTTTAGGTGAATGGATCCACCTGCAGAAGTGTCCAGTGACATCTTTGATAGCTCAGATAAACCATCATAGAATATATCCAGGATGGTCCATTTTGAAAGCATGTCAGAGGGACACTTTTTTGGTCAACTGTTTGTATCTTTCCCAAGCTTCATAGAGGGATTCACCTTCTTTCTGTTTGAAAGTTTGAACATCCACTCTAAACTTGCTCAGCTTTTGAGGAGGAAAGAATTTGGCTAAGAAAGCCGTGACCAGCTTATCCCAAGAGTTCAGGCTATCTTTAGGTTAAGAGTCCAACCATATTCTAACTCTGTCTCTTACAGCAAAAGGGAAAAGCATGAGCCTGTAGACTTCAGGATCTACTCCATTAGTCTTAACAGTATCACATATCTGCAAGAATTCAGTTAAAAACTGAAAAGGATCTTCAGATGGAAGTCCATGAAACTTGCAGTTCTGCTACATCAGAGAAACTAATTGAGGTTTCAACTCAAAGTTGTTTGCTCCAATGGCAGGAATGGAGATGCTTCTTCCATGTAAATTGGAATTAGGTGCAGTAAAGTCACCAAGCATCCTCCTTGCATTATTATTATTTTCGGCTGCCATCTCCTCTTCCTGTTCGAAAATTTCTGAAAGGTTATCTCTGGATTGTTGTAATTTAGCTTCTCTTAATTT
>NC_029786.2:34628994-34641800 GCF_000816755.2 Arachis ipaensis | reverse complement strand
ATGCAATGCATGAAATTTTTAGATCAAAACAATGAATGCATGCAAGAATGCTATGAATGTCAAGATGAACACCAAGAACACTTTGAATGTCATGATGAACATCAAGAACATATTTTTGAAAAATTTTTTTAATGCAAGGAAAACATGCAAGACACCAAACTTAGAATTCTTTAATGCTTAGACACTAAGAATTCAAGAATGCATATGAAAAACAAGAAAAGACACAAAACATGAAATCATCAAGATCAAACAAGAAGACTTACCAAGAACAACTTGAAGATCATGATGAACACTATGAATGCATGAATTTTCGAAAAATGCAAGATGCATATGCAATTGACACCAAACTTATGACATGACTCAAGACTCAAACAAGAAACACAAAATATTTTTGATTTTTATGATTTTATGATTTTTTTTGGATTTTTTTGAAAATTAATTTGAAAAAGGAAAATAAGGATTCCAAAATCTTTTATATGAATTACAGGAATCTTGCCATGTTAGTCTAAAGCTTCAGTCCAGGAATTAGACATGGCTCACTAGCCAGCCAAGCTTTCAATGAAAGCTCCAGTCCAAAACACTAGACATGGCCAATGGCCAGCCAAGCTTCAGCAAGATATCAGAATATACTGCTCATTACTTATCAAATATGTAACTTGCCTCTATGCTGATGGTTTGGAAGCCTCAGTCCAAAAGAATTTAGACATGGCTTTGCAGCCAACCAGGCTTCACATGCTTCATGAAACACTAGAATTCATTCTTAAAAATTTTGAATCTAAAAATTTTTTTTTTCGAAAACAAAAGAAAAATTTTTGAAAGATTTTTGAAAGATTTTTGAAAACTTTTTGGAAAGAAAAGGAGGCATCACCCTTGTCAATGGCTTCATTTTATCCTCTCAGTGAAAATGGTCAACGCACCCTGTCACGGCATGGCTATTCATCTGTCGGTTCTCGATCATGCTGGAATAGGATTTACTATCCTTTTGCGCCTGTCACTAACGCCCCGCAATCGCGAGTTTGGAGCTCGTCACAGTCATTCATTCATTGAATCCTACTCGGAATACCACAGACAAGGTTTAGACCTTCCGGATTTTCTTGAATGCCGCCATCATTCTAGCTTACACCACGAAGATTCTGGTTAGGAGATCTAAGAGATACCCATTCAGTCTAAGGTAGAACGGAAGTGGTTGTCAGGCACGCGTTCATAGGGAATGATGATGATTGTCACGTTCATCACATTCAGATTGAAGTACGAATGAATATCTTAGAAGCGAAACAAGATGAATTGAATAGAAAACAGTAGTACTTTGCATTAATCCTTGAGAAACAGCAGAGATCCACACCTTAATCTATGGAGTGTAGAAACTCTACCATTAAAATTACATAAGTGAAAGGTCTAGACATGGCCGAGTTGGCCAGCCCCCAAAACGTGATCAATAGATCAAAAGATAATCCAAAGATGTCAAATACAATAGTGAAATGTCCTATTTATAATAAACTAGCTACTAGGGTTTACAAAAGTAAGTAATTGATGCATAAATCCACTTCCGGGGCCCACTTGGTGTGTGCTTGGGCTGAGCTTGAGTGTTGCACGTGTAGAGGTCCTTTCTGGAGTTGAACGCCAGCTTTTGTGCCAGTTTGGGCGTTCAACTCTGGGTTTGGCTCCTTTTCTGGCGCTGGACGCTAGATTTGGGCAGAAAGCTGGCGTTGAACGCCAGTTTACGTCGTCTATTCTTGGCCAAAGTATAGACTATTATATATTGCTGGAAATCCCTGGATGTCTACTTTCCAACGCAATTGAAAGTGCGCCATTTCGAGTTCTGTAGCTCCAGAAAATCCACTTTGAGTGCAGGGAGGTCAGAATCCAACAGCATCAGCAGTCCTTCTTCAACCTCTGAATCTGATTTTTGCTCAAGTCCCTCAATTTCAGCCAGAAAATACCTGAAATCACAGAAAAACACACAAACTCATAGTAAAGTCCAGAAATGTGAATTTAACATAAAAACTAATGAAAACATCCCTAAAAGTAACTAGATCCTACTAAAAACATACTAAAAACAATGTCAAAAAGCGTATAAATTATCCGCTCATCAATCGACCTACAGTTTCAGGTAACCCTCGGAACATTGTCGCCATTACTGGGGAACCTGGAAGTCATCCCATCACCATGGCGGACGAACAGGACAATGACCACGACTCAGATCTAGAGGACAGAACGCCGCACAAAAATGCGGACGCTACACCAAAAGATACTCCGGAATCTAACGGAGACAAAAACTCATCACATCCGGGAGTAATAGAAGCGCTTCAAGATCGCCTAAAGCAACTTGAAAAAGAAAGCCAGCATCAACGAGAAGTTGGCAAGGATCTACAAAGAGAAGTAAGGTGATGCCGCGAGTTAAAGGACAAGCTCCTAAAACTCAAAGCAGATCTCAAGGCCAAAACAACCCGATCCAGTCACGAAGACAGCCCCCACAAAGATCAAGACCCATTCACCAAGGAGATCATGAAAGCTAAAGTCCCAAAGGACTTCAAAGCTCCTAACATGACCCCATACGACGGCACATCAGATCCAAGTCATCATCTTAGCAATTTCAGAAGCAGGATGTATCTCACGGAGGCCTCAGATGCTTTCCGTTATTCTCCATCCAAAAAGATAAGGCTAAGAACGCCCCAAGTCTATTAGGAATCAAGCAAGGAGATTGGAAAAATCTCCGCAGCTACATGAAAAGATTCGACAAAGCATGCCTTGACACACAAAGTCTTCCAACAGAAGTAGCCATCATAGGACTCATCAATGGCCTAAGAGAAGGATCTTTCAGCCACTCAATATCCAAGAAGTACCCAACATCTCTAAAACGAGGTTCAAGAAAGGACGGAAAAATACATCAACATAGAGGAGAACTCTCGGCTAGGAGAGAGCTCAGAAACCGAATTCTCCTAACACAGGACAAGGATAAAGAGTCCAGGAAAAAAGAAGACCAACCCACTAAGAAACCTATCTCTTGTAGATGTTTAACGAGAAATACGCAACACTGAGAAGATCTCACCATCTCGCCCAATCAAAAGCAAAAAGGAGAAAGAGGTCGGACGAGTTGAAGATCCACCTCACACCAAAGAGGTCAGACAAGTTGAAGGTCCACCTCACACCAAAGAGGTCGGACAAGTTGAAGGTTCACCTTACACCAAAGAGGTCGGACAAGTTGAAGGTCCACCTCACAACAAAGAGGTCGGACAAGTTGAAGGTCCACCTCACAACAAAGAGGTCGGACGAGTTGAAAGTCCACCTCAAAACAAAGAGGTCGGACAAGTTGAAGGTCCACCTCACACCAAAGAGGTCGGACAAGTTGAAGGTCCACCTTACACCAAAGAGGTCGGACAAGTTGAAGGTCCACCTCACAACAAAGAGGTCGGACAAGTTGAAGGTCCACCTCACAACAAAGAGGTCGGACAAGTTGAAGGTCCACTTCACAACAAAGAGGTCGGACGAGTTGAAAGTCCACCTCAAAACAAAGAGGTCGGACAAGTTGAAGGTCCACCTCACACCAAAGAGGTCGGACAAGTTGAAGGTCCACCTCACAACAAAGAGGTCGGACAAGTTGAAGGTCCACCTCACAACAAAGAGGTCGGACGAGTTGAAGGTCCACCTCACACCAAAGAGGTCGGACGAGTTGAAGGTCCACCTCACACCAAAGAGGTCGGACGAGTTGAAGGTCCACCTCACACCAAAGAGGTCGGACGAGTTGAAGGTCCACCTTACACCAAAGAGGTCGGACAAGTTGAAGGTCCACCTTACACCAAAAAGGTCCTCACAACAAAGAGGTCGGACGAGTTGAACGTCCACCTCACACCAAAGAAGTCGGACGAGTTGAAAAGGACAACGGAGTGCGAACAAGCCTTCCGAGATTTCAAAATTCTTGGGGGCAACCAACCATTCTTTCCAGACCATGGGAAAGTGAAGAACTCATATTATACCTCGCAGTGGGAAGTCAGTCAATAGCCTCAGCACTAGTCAGAGAAGACGAAAGTGGGCAACAACCCATCTACTTCATCAGCAAAGCTCTACAAGGGGCCGAACTAAACTATCAAAAGATAGAAAAAGTTCGCCTACGCCCTCGTACTCACCTCTCAACGACTCCACCCATACTTTCAAGCTCACACTATCAGAGTTCGGACCAACCAGCCCATAAAAGGCATCCTACAGAAAACAAACTTAGTTGGAAGAATCCTACAGAAGACAGCTCGAATAATTCGGGGGACCCTGGACAAAACCAGAGAACATCTCGGACAATTCGGGGGACCCTGGATAAAAAGCAGAAAACAGCTCGGACAAATCGGAGAAAATGAAGTCCGACACATAGAATGCTCGAGCTGATGCATTTTCAAAACCAGCCAGCACCAACAGCTCAGACAATTCAGGGAATATAAAGTCTGACACATACCTCAGGAGCAGAATGTCCGAGCTGATACATTTTCAAAACTAGCCAACCAAGGGGCAATAACAGAAGCCTAATCCGGGCTACATTACAAGACCACAACAAATCGATCTCGAAGGCGGTATAAGGGATGTACTCAGGGTCAGCCACAGTAACACGCATTAAAACTATGAAATCCAGCTAATCAGACACGCTGTCCGGGATCTTAGTAGACATCTCAAAGACATAGGTTGACTATGGGATTACTACCAAACAATTCGGGCAAATAAGGAAACAACTCGGACAATAATAGTAGAACATCAAGTGAGAGACGTGGCAGTAAAAGGAAACCTCAGGACTCACACGAAAGTCCAGGGGCACCCTTTGGAGGCAACAACAGGGCAAAAACACAGAGAAAAGAAGTCGACAATCTATACCCAAACAGTCCGAACACCTCTCAAAAGGTCAAAACAAAAGCTAGAACTTTTGTACAAAAAGAGTCAGGCAACGATGAAAAGAAACAGGAACAGCGACCAAACCCTAAGCAAAGCACACATTCTTCTCAAAGGCGAGCGACAAAAGAAAGGTCACAACAAACGATCAAAAATGCAAACTTTTTGTGGAAAGAACCAAAGTTCTTCATAGCAAAAACCCAAATACAAAGTCAAAGCTTTACATCAAAAGCATGCCAACTTCCCTATAGCCCCACTAGAAGAGCTCCCACAAGTCCCATGGGCATATCGGACAACTCCATACTCCACTACAAAGGAATCACCCTTCCGATTAGCTTACAAAATAGAGGCAATGATCCCAGTGGAGGTCGAAGAAGGATCGCCCAGACTGATCTACTACAGTGAAGAGGCCAACTCCCAACTTCAAAAGGAAGAACTCGACCTACTTCCAGAAATCCGAGAAAGAGCTCAGACCAAGGAAGAAGCGTTAAAACGTCGAATGGCCTCAAGATACAAAGTGTCCGACCTCGAGGGGCGAGAGCTACCAAGGTCATGACATGCCTACAATCTAAGAAGGGCGCCAGACCAAGATCTAAGAGATTGCCCGACCTAGAAAGGTAAGTACTAACATGTACACACTCTTATCTTCATTTTATTGTTTAAAAGATTGCAGATTCCCTAAAAGGTTTCCTACCAAGACGCCCGACTACGGCAGGTCGGCAAGGTGAAACACCAAATTCACCGCCCGATCACGACAAAGTCGGCAAGATGAAAACAAAATTCATCGTCCGATTACAAAGCGACAAGTCGGCAAGGTGAAAACCAACTTCACCGCCCGACCACGATGAAAACCGAATTCATCATTTGATTTCGACAAAGGTCGACAAAGTGAAAACAAAATTCACTGTTATACCAAGACGCATTAATCTGAAACACAAATTTCACTGCCGGATCACGACAAGGTCGGCGGGGTGAAAACCAAATTCACCGCCCGATCACGATAAAAGTCGACAAAGATGAAACCAGAATTCATCGCCCGATTTCGACAAGGTCGGCAAAAAAAGTGAAAGCAGATTTCATCGTCCGATTATAAAGCAACAGATCGGCAAAAAGTGAATAACAATTTCACTACACGATCACGATAAAGACAATCGTCCGACAAAGGTGAAAACGCGATTCACCCAAAAGACGATCTAAAGATAGCAACCACCTTCTACAAATCGGCAAAGATGAACACAGAATAATGTTAGAAGTTATCGAAAGTGATCTAAAAAGGAACCTGACGAGGTCTTACGGATTGCTAAAATAATAACTTAAAGACTGGCCGACGTTAAGAAGTCGGACCAAGTCAACCCAAGTTATAAGTAAACCCTGGAAAGAGGTCTGGCCAACCCTATTAAAGAGGATTACTTTAACTTAGAAGGGCCTGACATGACAAAGTTAGCCCAAAATGAAAAGTTATAAAGGTAGTCCCTGAAAGAGACCTGACAAAGGTCCAAAAAAGAGGACTACAAAAATAACTTAGAAAGAGGACGATGCAAAGAAGTCGACCTCCTACAAACAAGTTATAAAAGTAATCCCTGAAAGAGACTTGAGAAAGGTCCAAGAAAGAGGATTACAAAAATAACTTAGAAGAGACCGATATAACGAAGTCGGACTCCTACTACTAAAAAGTTATAAAAGTAATCCCTGAAAGAGATCTGACAAAGATCCAAGAAAGAGGATTACAAAAATAACTTAGAAAAGGACGACATGAAAGAAGCCGATCAAAGCGACAAAAAGTTATAAAAAGTAATCCCTGAAAGAGACCTGACAAAGTTCCAAAAAAGAGAATTACTAAAAATAACTTAGAAGGGACTGACATGACGAAGTTGGCCCAACCAAGCTACAGATTGGACCGACAGGAAGAAGTCGGACCAACGAAAGTTACAGCTTGGACCGACAAGAGAAGTTGGACCAACGAAAGCTACAGTTTGGACCGACAAGAAGAAGTTGGACCAACAAAAGCTACAGTTTGGACCGACAGGAAGAAATCGGACCAACAGCTTGGACCAACAAGAAGAAGTCGGACCAACAAAAGCTATAGCTTGGACCGACAGAAAGAAGTCGGACCAACGAAAGCTACAACTTGAACCGACAAGAGAAGTTGGACCAACGAAAGCTACAGCTTGGACCGACAAGAAGAAGTCGGACCAACAAAAGCTACAGTTTGGACCGACAGGAAGAAGTCGGACCAACAGCTTGGACCGACAAGAAGAAGTCGGACCAACAAAAGCTACAGTTTGGACCGACATGAAGAAGTCGGACCAACGAAAGCTACAACTTGGACCGATAAGAAAAGTTGGACCAACGAAAGCTAAAGAAGGATCGACAAGAGAAATCGGACCAACGAAAAACGTGCGCTAAAAAGGGACATAGCTTTGCCCAAAAAGCCACGGCTTCACGACAAGGCTATCAAAATTGTTCAGACTAACTAAAAAGGTTCTACCAAGAACACTAAAAAGTTGTCAGACAAGTTAGCCCCAAAGGTCATCCCGCCTAAACAGAAGACGGACTAAAAAAAGATCTAATCAAAAAGAGGCTGGACAACAAAGTACCAACACTCTACAAAGATCCACAAAAGGAACAAAGACATCTCGCAACGGCCAGAGGAAGGCCAGGAATGCTTTGCTGAAAGCTACAAAGTCTTGAAAAAAGACACTACTTAAAAGGCAAAACCACAGATCAGAACGGCACTAAAAAGTCATCCAAACAAACTATAAAAAGGTTTCCCATACTACCTAAAAAGGTTGTTGGATTATGACTAAAAAGCCCGAGCAGTGAAGACAAACAAGTCGGAAGAAGGCTAAAAAGACCTCTCAACAAACTAAAAAGGGGCAATGCCAAACTCGCACAAGGAGAAACTACTTAAGATCGACCAAAGTCAGGATGCTTGAGCACGACTTCCCCAAAGAGATCAAAGCTCCGAAAGCAAGATCTCACGGAAAGGTCCAAACTCAAGCAGGGGCAAAGTCGTACAGGACGACGTCAGCTAAGAAGAGGCATAAGAACGATCTCAAAAAAGAACAAGCCAAAAGATTGAGAAACAACTTAAGGCTCAAATGTGCTTAGCTAAAAGGGATACAACTCCACTCAAAGAAGGCACAATCTCAAACAGGGATACGTACGTCATCCGAGACTAAAAAGGTTCAATATAAAGAACACTAAAAAGTCATTGGACAAGTCACTAAAAGCCCGGATATCAAGCCACATGGATAACTTCGCCAAAGCAGAGGAAGGCGTGATCCAGAAGGCAAGGGAAGAAAACCCACACTACTACTCAAAAGAGGTTGGACTGTGAAAGTACCAAACCTCTAAAAAATCTGCAAAAGATTGCAAAGCAATGAAGAAACAAGCCAGACAGATGCTTGAGCACGACTTCCAAAGAGATCGAAGCTCTAAAAAGGACAATCACACAGAAAGATCGAACTCAAGCAGGGGCACTGTTCATACCCTAGGTCAAGCTGTCCGACCCGGGATGTTTAGCGACAAGCCGACCGACCTCTTCAGGTCAGACTATCCGACCTCTTCTCAAAGAGCTCGGCCAAATGACTGACATCTTCACAAAGAGCTCGGCCGAAACGCTACAGAGGCCCAATAAGGGCCCAAATAAAGGGACACAGCCCAATCTAAAGGCAGCCAAAGCCTAGAAGGATAAAGGCAGTTCCGTTGAAGATAAGCTGACCTCACCCAAAGATAAGATAAGATAACTAACTTATCTTATCTAAAAAGGTCACTCCACACCATTATAAATACACTGGAGCACCCAGGTATAACTCATACTCTGATTCTACATAAAACCTGTTTAATACCCATGCTAACTTAAGCATCGGAATCTCTTGCAGGTACCCCCCACCCTCCGGTGGCCAAGGATCAGCAGTGCAGCCAGTCCAACAAGTCGGACGCGGCGGCTCCGGCCACCATCAACAAGTCGGACACAACAGCTCCGACCAGCACAGAAGATTTCATCCGAGATCGACCTACAGTTTCAGGTAACCCTCAGAACAGTTTTCAAATGGGTGGAAGCAATTCCTACCCGCACTGATAATGCTAACACTGTTGTTTCCTTTGTGGGAAACCACATTATTTGTCGCTTTGGATCACCACGAGCAATCGTGAGCGATCAAGGCACTCATTTTTGTAACAGGAGACTAACAGGATTAATGAAGAAGCATGGGATAATTCATAAGGTTGCAACAGCCTACCATCCTCAAACTAATGGGCAAGCCGAGGTGTCAAACAGAGAGATAAAGCGTATCTTGCAGAAGATAGTCAAACCTCATAGAAGAGACTGGAGCACCAGGCTACAAGATGCACTCTGGGCATACAGAACCGCATACAAAACACCCATTGGGATGAGTCCTTTCCACTTAGTTTATGGAAAAGCTTGCCATCTCCCTGTTGAAATAGAGCACAAAGCCTTTTAGGCAGTAAAGGAGTGCAACATGGGAATTGAGAAAGCTGGAGCTGAAAGGAAGTTGCAACTGCAAGAACTGGAAAGCCTTCGCCTAGAAGCTTATGAGAACTCAAGACTATACAAGGAGAAGATGAAGGCTGTACATGATCAGAACATCAAGAGAAAAGAGTTCCAACCTGAGGATTTAGTCCTCCTTTACAAATCTCGACTGAGGCTCATGCCAGGCAAGTTGAGATCAAGATGGTAAGGTCCATACAGAGTAGAGAAGGACGAACCATATGGAGTTTATCACCTAAGCCATCCTTCAAGCTCTGAACTTATCAAAGTTAATGGACATCGTTTAAAGCTGTACCATCGCGAGAAGCTGAAGAAAAACAAGGAGCTCGAGATCTTCCTCTTGGAAGATCACCACATAGCCGAAGCCTGACCTAGTGGAGCGTCCAACTTACGGACGTTAAAGCAAAGTGCTAGGTGGGAGACAACCCACCATGGTATGATCGTTCTTTTCTTTATTCTTAGTTTTCCCTTTTCAATAACTCTTCTCTTTATTAGTACATTTTGCGCATCTGCATTTACATACTTTTATTTTAAAAAAACAAAATTCACGCGACGCGACCGCCTCATTGACGCGTCCGCGTCGCAGGAGGTTGGAGAAAATAATAAAACGAACAGAGAGTCATGCGAGAGCGTGGCTGGAGGCGTGCCCGTGGCACAAATCGCCCCACGCGACCGCGTCGCCGACGCATCCGCGTCAAATGAGAACATTGGCCTTCCACGCGACCGCGTCACTCACGCGGCCGCGTGCCCTGGAATTCGACGTGAAAAGGGTGCACGATCGAAAGTTGTGCTAGAGTGGTGCTGGATTGGTACTGAACGCACAATTCTTCCCACGCGGCCGCGTGACCGACGCGACCGCGTCATATCCTTCTAATGGCCACTCACGCGATCGCATGCCCCACGCGATCGCGTCACCCAAAAATTTGGCAAAATAAGATTTTGAACAGAGAGTTGTGCGAATGCGAGGCTGCCCTCGCACCAGTAGCATAAAAAGGGTCACGCGACCGTGTGACTGACGCGACCGCGTCAATCAGTATAAGGGCAAGTCGCGCGACCGCGTCGCTTGCGCCGCACAGCTTCCCTAATTTGCCAATTATCTTATCTTTTTTTTCCCCAAATCCTATTTTCTCTTTTCCCTCCTTATTTCTTCTTTCTCCCTTCTTCCTTCTTTCTCACTTTCTACTCTCTCTCACTCCCATTAACAAGGTTTTCTTTTCTTCTTCCCCCCTTACTTTTCTATTATTCTTTTTATTTTTATATGTTATCTTCTTTTCTTTTCTTTTTACTTTCATTATCCGTATTTTCTTTTTCTTTCTTTTTCCTTTTTACTTGGTGTTGGAAATTTATTTGAGTCATTATTTCTCATTATATGCTTGTGGATTATTGTAAAATTGTTGACAATTATATATTACCTTTTTAAAAGGGTTCCTTGCATGTTCACTTTAATACTTTCTATACCTTATTTACCATGCATGCTATGTATTTGTGAAAAAGCCAATATGGCATTATGCATTTTTCTACGTTATTCTATTCTACTATTAAATGCTTGTTTTTCACAAAACCCCTTTCATATTTTATTCGTTGAAAATAATTGTCAATACAAACGTGATGGTTTGTTACGAGTGATGCTTGACCTATGCTACTAATGCCTTTGCCAGCATGCCAATAAACATCTTGCATCAAATTACCCAAACATGCACTTGCTTTATTCCCTTTGATGAACTTTTCACATCTAGTCATGACCATATGTTCACTTTATTCATATTTAATGTGCATTAATTGCCACCCATACCATCATATTCCTTGCTTTACCCCTTGACATTTTGACATACTTCCTCTTTTCTCCTTTTCAGGATGGCCACCAAGAAAGAAAAAGAGAAAGCTACTCACAAACCACTAGCAAGAAGAGGAACAAAAAGAGCATTAGTGGCAGAGCTCTCTTCAACTGCGGTTAAACCCTCAACAAAAAGAACTAAGAGGATTATAAAGGTTGATGATAAAGAAAAAGCCTTCCCAGCAAAGGACACTGCGCGATTTCCCAATCGCTACTATGAGCAGATGTTCCCCATCCTAGCAGAAAGGAGTTACAACAAAGAATACATTCTTCTCCTCCCAAATCATATTACTACCTTTGTTGAGCCGCAAATTGCACAAAGACAATGGGGTTTCCTACAGAGACAGCCGAGGCAGGTCAATCTTTCTTGGGTAGTCGAGTTCTACTCCAACTTCCACCTGCCAACCCTGCAGTCTGTCTTTGTCCGTCAGAAGCAAGTCCCCATTACAGAAGAGGCCATTCAAAGAGCTCTAGGTCTTCCCCCTGTTCCAGAAGGATTGGATGCCTTTCAAGAAGCCGCACTCAAGTGCCATATGTACCAATTTAACTGGGACACCATTCTCAGAGTTATCGTACTACGTGGCAGCCGTTGGATCTACGGATACCATCGTACCCGCCCTAAGGGAATGTCGGCTTCAATACTTACCTTGGAGGCTCGCGTATGGGCACAGATCATGTCCCATTACGTCTTTCCGAGCACTTACGAGTCCTCCTTCACTGCGGACATGGCCATCCTACTATGGTGCATCCTTACAGACCCACCTCTGAACCTACCAAGACACATCCGGAATGCCATGGGACACGTACAAATTGCGGGCAACTTACCTTTTCCCGCCTTGGTCTCAGATCTTGTCTCAGCAGCCGGAGTCTTCTACAGAGCTGGGGACACCAAAGCCATGCTTCCATGGGATGATCAGTATGTCCCTAATGGGAAATACATCCGACCTCTACCAGCCGCTGTAAATCATGTTGCTTGTATGCGAAGTTTGTATTCGTAGGTTTTGATGAATGACAAACCAACAAACGATATGAAAGACAAACCAACAAACAACTTGAATGAACAAGCATGTTGAAAGATCAACCAACATTCAATGTTGAGGAATGAAGAGTTGAAAGCAACACAACAACAACAAGAAACTCAAGTCCACAACATTTGAAGACAAGTATAGTGTCTTAGGACTTAGGTAACTTCTTGTTAAGAA
Source organism: Arachis ipaensis (assembly GCF_000816755.2). Classification (NCBI taxonomy): domain Eukaryota; kingdom Viridiplantae; phylum Streptophyta; class Magnoliopsida; order Fabales; family Fabaceae; genus Arachis; species Arachis ipaensis. The sequence continues at coordinate 34,629,385 of NC_029786.2, read as the reverse complement.
CCAATTGCTAAATCTCTCAACACACACTCACAAAATGTTTTGATGCACATCTTGCAATTCGATGCTAGCCAAATGGTTTAAAAAACTTGTTTTCAAAGGTACAAAAGCATAGGAATTGACTCCAACAAGTTTGAGATCAATCCTAAGTATTTTGAAGTGATTTTAAGCCATTCTTTAAGGTTTGCATCGATGCACACTCATCTTGCATCGATGCAACCTAGCTGAAAATTCAAATTTCAGCTTCAAAGACACATTTGCATCGATGCAAAGTGTTATGCATCGATGCAAATGATTCAAAAACATAAAAAAACGGCTAGTTTTAACAAAACGGCTCCATCCCATTAACTCCCCAACGTTTCTAAGGTTTGGGAAGTCTATAAATAGATGGATT
>NC_029786.2:34614002-34628750 GCF_000816755.2 Arachis ipaensis | reverse complement strand
TGCATAGGTTCTACAAGTGGCATCAGAGCTTAACCCTTTGAAAGACTTAACCGTTTAAGGGAAAAGATCATGGCAAGCACAAGCTTTAACAACAACAACACTAGTGAAGGTAACTCAACCGCTAGACCTCCTCTTTTTAGCGGAACAAATTACTCTTATTGGAAAAATAAGATGATAATTTGGATCCGTTCTCAAGATGTGAGAATTTGGAAAGTGATTGAGAATGGAAATCACATTCCAACAAAGACAACAAGCACTAAAGAAGGAGAAGTCGCCGTCTCAAAGCAAGTACCGAAAGGAGAAGATGAATATAGTGACGATGATTGGAAGAAAGTGGCAATGAATGATAAAGCCATCAACTTCATTCATTGTGCACTTAACGAGCATGATTATATGAAGATCTCTACATGTGAAACTGCTAAAGAGATTTGGGATAAACTCCAAATCACTTACGAAGGAACCGACCACGTTAAAGAATCAAAGGTATTTATGTTGGTTCATGAATGGGAAAATTTCAAAATGAAAGATGAAGAGAGCATTGAAGAAGCTCTTGAAAGACTCTCCAAGATCTTCAACAACCTAAGCATGCTTGGCACAAAATACAATGATAAACAAATTGTGACCAAGGTGCTTACAAGCCTTACACCAAAATGGAACTCCAAAGTGAACGCCATTGTGGAAGGAAGGCTCTATGATCAACTTACATTTGATCAACTACGAGGTAATCTTCTCACCTATGAGATGACTATGCTAAATAGACAAAAAGGTGAAGAAAGCAAGAAGAAAAGTCTCGCCCTTAAAACAACATCACTACAAGAAGAGAGTGATGATAATGAAGAAGAAAGAGATGAAGAATTTGCACTCTTATTAAAAAGATTCAATAAGGTTGCAATGAAGAAAAACTTCAAGAGCAAAACAAAAGTACCAAAATGCTATGAGTGTGGAGAAGTTGGACACATTAAACCCAATTGTCCAAAACTTCAAAAGGAGGACAAAAACAAGAAATTTAAGAAGAAGGAGAAAGCATACATATCATGGGAGAACGAGGATGAATCCAACTCCGATGACGATGAGGTTGCAAATCTTTGCTTAATGGCAAGCAAAGAAAAGGTACGTGTTGGAGCTAAGGATACAAATTGGTATGTTGATAGTGGATGCTCCAAACACATGACCGGCGATGAATCAAAGTTCACCGCAATAGAGCCTACAAACGGAGGAAACGTGATCTATGGAGACAACAACACCGGCAAAGTAATCGGCGTTGGAAAAGTTGGTAAAAATTCTTCTACCTCCATAGATAATGTTATACTTGTCAAAGGTCTCAAACATAATCTCATTAGTGTTAGCCAACTTTGTGACAAAGGAAACTTAGTCACCTTTGATTCAAAATGTTGTTTGATAAAAAGGCAAGACACTAATGAAATTGTGCTAATTGGGCACCGTGTTGACAATGTATACATGATTAATCTAGATGAAGTTTTCTCAAATGATGTGAAATGCCTTGTTAGTAAAAATGATGAAACTTGGTTATGGCATCGTAGAGTAGCTCATGCTAACATGGACCATCTTGGCAAGTTGGTCTCTAAAGAGTTAGTAATTGGCTTACCAAAGCTACGTTTTGAAAAAGACGTCCTTTGCGACGCATGTCAAAAGGGAAAACAAGTAAAGGCTTCTTTTAAATCCAAAAACATTGTTTCAACAATAAGGCCATTACAACTTTTGCACATGGATTTATTTGGTCCTTCTAGGACTATGAGCTTTGGTGGCAATTACTATGCTTTAGTTATTGTTGATGATTACTCTCGATTTACATGGACCTTTTCCTAGCAAACAAGAGTGATGCATTTCGAGCATTCAAAATATTAGCCAAAGTTATTCAAAATGAAAAGAATTTGCATATATCATCTATTAGAAGTGATCATGGTGGAGAATTTGAAAAAAATCTTTTTAAAACTTTTTGTGAAGAAAATGGCATTGAGCATAATTTTTCCTCTCCTAGAACACCACAACAAAATGGTGTGGTTGAAAGGAAAAATCGTCATTTAGAAGAAATGGCGAGAACTATGCTCAATGAGGCTAATATTCCTAAGTACTTTTGGGCGGATGCGGTTAGTACCGCGTGTTATGTTATGAATAGGATTATCATTCGACCTATTCTTAAGAAAACACCGTACGAATTGTACAAAGGAAGAAAGCCAAATATTTTCCACCTTCACGTCTTTGGCTGTAAATGCTTTATTCTAAATAATGGAAAAGATAACTTAGGAAAATTTGATGCTAAGGCTGATGAAGGAATCTTCTTAGGCTACTCTTTAACTAGCAAAGCTTTTAGAGTATATAATAAACGCATCACGACTATGGAAGAAAGTATTCATGTCGCCGCAAATTGGATAGGAAAAGCACTAGCGGCACTTGTCACTTGCTAGGAAACTCTCTTGTTTCATGGCATAGTAAGAAACAAGTAAGTGTAGCCTTGTCTACCGCCGAAGCCGAGTATGTAGCCGCCGGTAGTTGTTGCGCCCAAATTTTATGGATGAAACAACAACTTGTGGACTATGGACTCATGCTTGATCACATTCCTATCAAATGTGATAATACTAGTGCCATAAATTTAACCAAGAATCCGGTTCAACATTCAAGAACCAAGCATATTGAGATTAGACATCACTTCATAAGAGACCATGTTGAAAAGGGTGATGTGGTTATTGAATTTGTCGAAACTAGTAAACAACTAGCGGACATCTTCACTAAACCTTTATGCAAAGAAAGTTTTTTTAACATCCGAAATGAACTTGGTATCTTAGATTCTAATCTAATATGATTTGTTTGAATTCATTGTATTTATATTGCTATTTTTGTATCTAAGCTTTGCATCGATGCAAACACGACCAAATTGCACAAAAATACGTGAATTTGGCATTTTTGAGCAACAAAACCCCACTTTTTCTTCATCTTCAACCTCACAACTCATATCCCCACATTCAAACCTCCATAACCTCCAAAACAAGCTCACATATAGCTTCATACAACTCACAAAACTTAGATACCCACTACAAACAAATTACATATTTGAAATCCCCACATTCTCCTCTACAAAACCCATAAAACAAAAACATCCACAATGCCTAGAATCAAGAGAACCATCAAGAAGTCAAAAGGCTCTTCAAGTGTGGTTCCACCTCCAAATAATCATCCTTTGGCAAGGTACTTTGCTTCTAATGAAGATCTTCAATTCTATGAGGCAAGGCTCGCCGGAAGAAAGGAAATTCCTCCGAGGTATTTGGATCCGACCCTTCTTGTCATTCATAACTTTGATACTCTTAAGGCTATTCTAGTTCATCAAGGCCTCATGGATTTTGTTCAAATTAAGAGTAAATATTATCCAAATTTAGTTGCCATAGCCTATAGTACACTCATGCTTGAGATTAATGAGGAAGATGAATCAAATTTCACATTATTCTTCAAGATAGGAAGAAAGGATTATAGGCTAGATGGTGATGAGTTAGCCACCATTTGGGAGCTGCCAAATCAAGGTGACTTGTTTCAAGGTGGTAAAACCCCAATTGATGAATGGGGTTATTCAAAAGACAATGCCATGCATTTGTTCAACCTTGTACAAGGAGCTCACTCCAAAATTAGTTGCAATTCAATGAGTGCGGAACATAGAAACAGACCAACTGCTCCATCAGATACTCGAAAGGTTGGATCGGCAGGAACACAAAGCTAAGATGAGAGAGCGCCGTAACAAGCGCCGATTCACATACCTCAAGGAGCTGATTATGGGAAAATTCAAGGACTCAGACACCCCGGACTCCACTTCCTTTACCAGCACCGGAAGCCATGATGGTCCCGACTATGGAGATACTGTTACCAGCCCACCTTTGTTTCTGACAGATAGCACCGAGGACGGTGTAAAGCCTTAAGTGTGGGGAGGTCGGTCAGTACTTGACTTCCGGAGGTAATTTCTCTTCCCTAAACACCAACAAATTAGGATATTTAGTTAGTTTTTCTTTTGTAGAATAGGATAAATTGCATAGTAATAGATTAGTTGCATGCATGTTCTACTTGATTGAAAAGACAAGAAGTTTCTTCTAAGACTCCATTTTGGAACAAAATGTCACTAATTTTAATTAAAACTTTTATGTTAAATTTGCTTGAAGTTGTATTTGGAACATGATTTTTGAGTTAAAGAACACACAACCTGTGAGATTTGAGCCTTTATGCATGGTTACACTATTTAACCATAATTATTTTATTCTTGTGTGTTTACTTCTCTATGATTGTGATCTATATTTTGTTCCATCCTATATGTCCAATGTTTATTATATTTATATGTTTGCATATGATTGAGGCCATTAATTGTTTAGCTCACTTATCCAAATTAAGCCTACCCTTTCAATTACCTTTGTTAGCCACTTTGAGCCTTTAAATCCCATTTGTTCTATATTTTACCACATTACTAGCCTTAACCAGAAAAACAATTATATATCCCAAACTGAATCTTTGGTTAGCTTAAGATAGAATTGTGTGTGCTAATTAAGTATGGGAAATTGTAGGAACAAAAGATAATAAGGGAATGTGTCATGATAATACAATGGAAATTTGGATACCTACTCATGTGAAACTATAAGAATTAAAAATCTATGTGCATTGATAAGCTATGTTTATTTTTATGTTTATGTTAAAAAAAAAAACAAAAACAAAAACAAAAATATTCAATAAATAAATAAGGGGACAAAATTACCCCAATGCTAAGTTAAGAATTCAAAGATCAATGCATGTATGATAAAATTAAAATAGAAAGTTGATACACGAGTATGGAATGTGAAAGGGAAATTCTGGGTAGCTAGGTATGAATTCTAAAGTTATATAGAATATATATAGGTTATGTTAAAGCTTGGGTTAATTAAAGATTCAGTTTATAAGCTTACTTAGCCATATATGTATCCTTACCATTACCTTGGCCCCATTACAACCTTGAAAAGACCTCATGATGTTTGTATTGGTATATTAAATGTTGTTGATTGGTTAGGAGAAGAAAAAAAAAATTAGAGAGCACGATTAGAGAAGGATAGAGTGATTGCCCTATACACTAGAGAGATTAGAGCGTACATACATCATCAGTGAGGGTTCAATGCTTAAAATTCTATGTTCCCTGCTTTCATGAGCTACCTTCTTGCATTTTTATCTGTTCTTACTGTATAAGAATTGAATTAGTGGAATCTGATTTGTAATTATTTTGAGGAGCTTATTTACTATTGATCAAGTGGACAAGAATCATATAGTTGCATTTACATATATAGGTTGCATTGCATTGCATGAGTTTTACATGTTCCTACTCATTTATTTTATCTCCTTCAACTAAGCATGAGGACATGCTAATGTTTAAGTGTGGGGAGGTTGATAAAACACTATTTTATGGTTTATAATGTGCTTAATTGTGTGGTTTTATCATGATCTTTACCCACTTATTCATATGATTAGCATGCATTTATATTTCCTTCCTAAAATTATTACATGATTGAAAACTTGCTTCCTAAGAGACTTTTAATTATGTATTTCAATTCTCCTTTATTCCATTCGATGCCGTGATCTGTGTGTTAAATGTTTCAGGCTTTATAAGGCATGAATGAGTTGGAGATTAGAAAGGAAGCTTGCAAAAATAGAAGGAACACAAGAAATTAAGGAGATGACCAGCAAGAAGTGACGCGGCCATATAGCTCACGCGACCGCGTGAAAGAGAGGAAATTGCAGTGACACGGCCGCATGGCTCACGTGACCGCGCGGATTGGAATAGCATAAGGGACGCGGAGGCGTGGACGACGCGCCCACGTGGCAAAGCAAAACGCCGAATGACGCGTCCGCATGAATGACGCGATCGCGTGACGTGCGTGATCTGCATAATCTGCAGAATTTGCTGGGGGCGATTTTGGGCCCTGTTTTGACCCAGTTTTCGGCCCAGAAAAGCAGACTAGAGCCAGAGAACATGCAGAAACCAACAACAACATTCATTCTACAAAATTTTAGTTTTTAGATCTAGTTTTACTCCTCCTCTAGGTTTTCTCTCTACACATCCATAGTTCTTAGGATTTTATTTCTATTGCTCTTTGCATTGGGATATTGAGAAGAGTTATTACCTCATCAAGACTTCGTCATTCTAGTTCGTTTTCTTTACTTGGCTTCACTCTTCCATGTTCTTTAATTTACTCAATTTTACTATTGGATTATTTTAGAATTTATTAATACAAGAATTACTTTTATTTTTAAATGATTCCTTTGAGTTTTATTTATCATGTCTTTCTTTAATTCCCTTTCCTATGTTATGAGTTCTACATTCACAATGAGCGAGAAATTCCCTAACTTGATGGGGAGTTGATTGAAAGGAACCCTTAAGTTGGGATACTTAAAAGAAAAATTGTAATTGGGTTTATTGTTGGAATGCTCTCTAGTCACTGACACTAATCCTTTTCAATTGAGCGGATTGGAACTTGTGAATAGAAACAGCATTCCAACTTGTTTGACTTTCCCTTACCTAGTAAGGGATAACTAAACAGAACAACCTTCAATTATCAATTAATCTTGAGAGTACTTCAACAAGATTAGGGCTTCCAACTAATCTACTCCTAGTCAAGGCTTTTATTTAAATTACTTAATTTCTCCAATTTAAATTCCTGTTTATTCAACTCAAACCCTTTTTTTGAAAACATCTGATTAATATAATAGCACACCTTTCTGCAACTCGTTGGGAGACGACTTGGGATTCATACTCCCAGCATTTTAATTTTAATTTTTGTGACAACCCTTCTAAATTGATAAGCGGATTTCTGGTTGGTTAAGAACTATACTTGCAATGCATATCTTATAACAATTCTTGACTCGCCAATATCCGCCACGTCAGTCACCAAAGCTGTCGTTTAACTCCAGGAACAGTCCAAGCACGAAAAAGCTTCAATGCTCAGCCCAAGCACACACCAAATGGGCCCCGGAAGTGGATTTCTGCATTATCTGCACTTAGTTACTCATTTTCTGAAAACCCTAGTAACTAGTTTAGTATAAAAACTAGTTTTAGTGATTTATTTCACGTCTTTCATCATATGATGTAACTTTTACGCTTTGAGACCTCCATGGGAGGCTGGCCACTCAGCCATGCCTACCTTATTTTCACTTATTTATTTTCAACGGTGGAGTTTTTACACCCCATAGATTAAGGTGTGGAGCTCTGCTGTTCTTCATGAATTAATACAATTACTACTATTTTTCTATTCAATTCACGCCTACTTCTTCTCCAAGATATACTCTCGTACTTAATTCAGTTAAGTCAGAATGAAGGGGTGACCCGTGATAATCACCCAATCTTCGTTACTCGCTTAGCCAAGATCGCGTGCCTGACAACCACAAAGCGGTCTACATGATGTTCAACGTAGTCATTGGACGACAGCCGGAGTATATTCTCTTGGGTTTCTAATCAACGATTCACATCGTCTTTCCTGACAACAGAACATTTGAATCTGAGATTAACCTTCGTGGTATATGCTAGAATAAAGGCAACACTCTTGGGATCCGAAAAGTCTAAACCTTGTCTGTGGTATTCCGAGTAGGATCCGAGATCCAGAAAGTCTAAACCTTGTCTGTGGTATTCTGAGTAGGATTTGGGAAGGGATGACTATAAAGAGCTTCAAACCTGCAAATGTGGGGTGCAAGTGACAGTGCGCAAAAGGACAATGGTCCTATTCTGATGCTAGCGGGAACCGACAGATGATTAGCCCTGCAGTGACAGCGCAGATGGATTTGTTTTCATCCGAGAGGATCATACAGCTTGCCAAGGAAAGAAGTAATGCATGGTTGGAAGAAAGAAGTAGAAAAGCTAAGGTTCAGAAGCGACAAAGCATCTCCATACGCTTATCTGAAATTCCCACCAATGAATTACATAAGTATTTCTATCTTATTTTATGTTTTATTTATATTTTAATTATCAAAAGCTCATAACCAATTTAATCTGCCTGACTGAGATTTACAAGATGACCATAGCTTGCTTCATGCTGACAATCTCCGTGGGATCGACCCTTACTCATGTAAGGTATTACTTGAACGACCCAGTGCACTTGCTGGTTAGTTGCATCGGAGTTGTGAAAAAGTGTTGAGATCACTAGTTCGCCATACCAAGTTTTTGAATCACAATTTCGTGCACTAAGTTTTTGGCGCCGTTGTCGGGGATTGTTAGAGTTTGGACAACTGACGGTTCATCTTGTTGCTCAGATTAGGTAATTTTATTTTATTTTTAAGCTTTTTATTTCTTATTTTTGAAAAATACAAAAAAAAATCAAAAAAATTAATAAAATCATAAAAACCAAAAATATTTTGTGTTTCTTGTTTGAGTCTAGTGTCAATTGCATCTTTTTAATTTTTCTTAAAATTTTCGAAAACTCATGTCTGTGTTCTTCATGATCGTCAAGTTGTTCTTGATGATCTTCTTTGTTTGATCTTTGCATTTTTATGTTTTTTGTCTTTTCTTGTTTCTCATATGCATTTTCAATTTATTAGTGTCTTAACATTAAAAAGTTTTAACTTTGGGGTCTTGCATGTCTTTCTCTTCTTAAAAATTTTCAAAAATAAGTCTTGGTGTTCATCTTAATCTTCAAAGTATTCTTGGTGTTCATCTTGACATTCAAAGTGCTCTTGCATATTTTTCTTGTTTTGATTCATAATTTTTATGTCTTGTGTCTTTTAGTTATTTTTCTCTCTCCTCATAAAAATTTAAAAATTAAAAAAATATATATTTCCCTTATTCTTCTCATAAATTTTGAATATTTGAGTTGACTTAGTCAAAAAATTTTTAAAATTTAATTGTTTTCTATGAGTTAAGTCAAATTTTCAATTTAAAAATCCTATCTTTTCAAAACCTTTTCAAAATTCAAATCTTTTTCATTTTTCTTCCATTTTTTTCGAAAATTTTAAAATTTGATTTTCAAAATCTTTTTCTTATTTTTATTTCATATTTTCAAAATCTTTACTAACAATTAATGTGATTGATTGAAAAATTTTAAGTTGTTACTTGCCTATTAAGTTGTTACTGACAGAAATTTTCGAAAAAGAAGAAGAGATGGCCGAACCTAACAACAAAGGTGGAGATGCAAGGAAGATGCTTAGTGACTTTATTGCACTGATGCATGGAAACTTGTCTCTCAACAAATTTCCCTTCGGCAAGTATACCGAATTGTCGTCAAGTAATAACTCACAAAAGAGTGAGGTCGAATCCCACAGGGATTGATTGGTCAAGCAACTTTAATCAGAGAAATGTTCTAGTTGAGCTAAGCAGAAATTGAGTTGATATTTGCAGAAACGTAAATGGCAGGAAAGTAAATAACAGAAAGTGTAAATGCTGGAAATAAAGAGCAAAATGTAAATGGCGAAAAGTAAATTGTAGAATCTTAAATGGGGATTTGGGGAAATGAACATAAAAGTAAATGGCAGAAAGTAACGAGAATGGGTAAGATCAGAAATGAGGGATTCATTGGGCTCAGGAGATGTTGTATTCTCCGTATCAAGTTCATTCTCATCTCTTCCTCAATCAATGCATTCATTAATCTCCTTGGCAATCTTAAGTGATTGGATTCCAATTCCTTGGCAACCCAATCTCTCAAATCTTGATCAATAGCCAATTCTTTGGTCTAATTGCTCATGAGAAGAGATGAAGTATGGTCACTGATTATACCACATGTATTCCCAAATCAAAGTGTTGGTAAGATTATATGTCACTATATCCATCCAAACCCCAATTCGGTCCAACATGAGAAAGCATTTCTAGCATGATCTCTTCATTCCTCTTCCAAAGTTCCGAAGAGATCCAGGTATGAATAGCATCTTTTCCAAGACAACTACCCAATAGGATGAAGATTGAAAGCTTTCTAGTAAAATCAAGAGAAAAGAAAGAAGAAGAATAATGAAAACTATTATTGATCCATCAAATTACAATAGAGGATTCCTATTCTTCTCTGTTCTCTTCTTTTTCATATGAGCAGGAACAAGGATAAGAACATTCTTATTAAAGCTGATCCTGAACTTGAAAGCACTCTAAAGAGGAAGCTAAGGGAAGCTAAAGCACAACTCTCTGGAGAGAACCTGACAGAAATTTTCGAAAAAGAAGAAGAGATGGCCGAACCTAACAACAAAGGTGGAGATGCAAGGAAGATGCTTGGTGACTTTATTGCACCCTCTTTTGACTTCTGTGGAAGAAGCATCTCAATTTCTGCAATTGGAGCAAACAACTTTGAGCTTAAGCCTCAATTAGTTTCTCTAATGCAGCAGAATTGCAAATATCATGGACTTCCATTGGAAGATCCTCATCATTTTTTAGCTGAATTCTTGCAAATCTGTGACACTGTTAAAACCCATGGGGTTGACCCTGAGGTCTACAGACTTATGCTCTTCCCTTTTGCTATAAGAGACAGAGCTAGACATGGTTGGACTCACAACCTAAAGAAAGCCTGAACTCTTGGGAAAAGCTGGTCAATGCCTTCTTAGCAAAGTTCTTTCCACCTCAAAAATTGAGTAAGCTTAGAGTGGAAGTCCAGACCTTCAGACAGAAGGAAGGCGAATCCCTCTATGTAGCTTGGGAAAGATACAAGCAATTGATCAGAAGGTGTCCTTCTGGCATGCTTTCAGAATGGAGCATCATATGTATATTCTATGATGGTCTGTTTGAACTGTCTAAGATGTCATTGGACAACTCTGCTGGTGGATCTCTTCATCTGAAGAAGATGCCTGAAGAAGCCCAGGAACTCATTGAAATGGTTACAAATAACCAATTCATGTACACTTCTGAAAGGAATCCTGTGAATAATGGGACAACTTAGAAGAAAAGAGTTCTGGAGATTGATAGTCTGAATGCCATATTAGCTCAGAATAAAATATTGACTCAGCAAGTCAATAGGATTTCTCAGAGTCTGACTGGAATGCAAGCTGCATCCGGTAGTACTAAGGAAGCCTCCTCTAAAGGAGAAGCCTATGACCCTGAGAATCCTGGAATGGAAGAAGTGAAATACATGGGAAAATCCTATGGAAACACTTATAATCCTTCATGGAGGAATCATTCTAATCTCTCATGGAAGGATCAACAGAAGCCTAATCAAGGCTTCAATAATAATAATGGTGGGAGAACACGGTTCGGTAATAGCAAACCTTTTCCATCATCTTCTCAGCAACAGACAGAGAATTCTAAGCAGAGCCACTCTGACTTAGCAATTGTAGTCTCTGATCAATATAAGACCACTCTTAGTTTTATGACTGAAGCAAGGTCCTCCGTTAGAAATTTGGAGGCGCAAGTGGGTCAGCTGAGTAAGAGAGTTACTGAACTCCCTCCAAGTACTCTCCCAAGTAATACAGAAGAGAATCCAAAAAGAGAATGCAAGGTCATAAACACATCCAACATGGCCGAACCTGGAGAGGAGGAAGAGGCAGTGATTTCCAGTGAGGAAGACTTCAACGGACGTCCACTGGCCTCAAGGACTTCCCCAATGAGGAACCAGAGGAATCTGAGGTTCATACAGAGACCATAGAGATTCCACTAAACTTACTATTGCCATTCATGAGCTCTGATGAGTATTCTTCCTCTGAAGAGGAAGAAGATATTATTGAAGAGCAAGTTACTCAGTATCTAGGAGCAATCATGAAGCTGAATGCTAAGTTATTTGGTAATGAGACTTGGGAGGATGAACCTCCATTGCTCATCAACAAACTGAATGATCTGGTTCAACTGAAATTTCCTCAGAAGAAGCAGGATCCTGGAAAGTTCTTGATACCTTGTACCATAGGCACCATGACCTTTAAGAAGGCTCTGTGTGACCTGGGGTCAAGTATAAACCTCATGCCCCTCTCTGTAATGGAGAAACTAGGGATTTTTGAGGTGCAAGCTGCAAGAATCTCACTAGAGATGGCAGACAATTTAAGGAAACAGGCTTATGGACTCGTAGAGGATATCTTGGTGAAGGTTGAAGGCCAGTACATCCCTGCTAATTTCATAATCCTAGACACTGGGAAGGATGAGGATGAATCCATCATCCTAGGAAGACCCTTCCTAGCCACAGCAAGAGCTGTGATTGATGTCGACAGAGGAGAGCTAGTCCTTCAATTGAATGAGGACTACCTTGTGTTTAAGGTTCAAGGATCTTCTTCTGTAACCATAGAGAGGAAGCATGAAAAGCTTCTCTCAATACAGAGTCAAACAGAGCCCCCACATTCAACTTCTAAGTTTGGTGTTGGGAGGCCACCGCTAAGCTCTGAATCTCTGTGAGGCTCTCTAAGAGCTCACTGTCAAGCTATTGACATTAAAGAAGCGCTTTTTGGGAGGCAACCCAATGTTATTTAATTATATTTATATATTTGTTTTCCATTGTTATTTTATGTTTTCTTTAGGTTGATGATCATGTGAATTCATAAAAACAACTAAAAAATTTAAGCGGAATAAAAAATAGCATTAAAAACAGAACACCCTGGAGGACAGGCTTATTGGAGTTTAAACGCCAGTAAGGATAGCAGAATGGGCGTTTAACGTCCAGCCTGACAGCATTCTGGACGTTAAACGCCAGAATGGGCAGCACTCTGGGCAGTTAACGCCAAAAAGGGCTGTCTGGCATCTGGTTGGCGTTAAACGCCAAAAATGGGCATCTGGTTGGCGTTTAATGCCAGAAAAGGGTGTCTGGCTGGCGTTGAACGCCAGAAAAGGTAGCAGAGCTGGCGTTAAACACCAGATTTGGCACACAATGGGCGTTTAAACTCCAGAATGGTGCAGGGACTCAATTTCCTTGACACCTCAGGATCTGTGGACCCCACAGGATCCCCACCTACCATACCTCTTCTTCTCTTCTCTTCACACCTTTCCATAATACTCTTCTCCATACACCCTTCACCAATCACCTCAATACCTCTTCCCCTAACACCTTTCACCTATCAAATCTTACCCCCTTCTCCATACTCTCTTCACCACTCACATCCATCCATCAAAAACCCCACCTACCTCACCATTCAAATTCAAACTATTTCCCTCCCAAAACCCAACCCCTCATACACGGCTACCCTCTCTCCCTTACCATATAAATACCCCTCCTTACCACCTTCAACTCCACACATCATACACACTTCCCCCTCCCTTGGCCAAACCCACCACACATCTCCATCTCCTCCATTTCTTCTTCTTCCCCTCCTTTCTTTCTTCTTTTGCTCGAGGACGAGCAACATTTTATATTTAGTGTGGAAAAAGTCCCGCTTTTTGTTTTTCCATAACTACTAATGGCACCTAAAGTTGGAGAAATCTCTAGAAAGAGGAAAGGGAAGGCAAATTCTTCCACCTTCGAGTCTTGGGAGACGGAGAGATTCATCTCAAAGGTCCATCAAGACCACTTCTATGAAGTTGTGGCCAAGAAAAAGGTGATCCCCGAGGTCCCTTTCAAGCTCAAAAAGAGTGAATATCCGGAGATCCGACATGAAATTTGAAGAAGAGGTTGGGAAATTCTCACCAACCCCATTCAACAAGTCGGGATCTTAATGGTTCAAGAGTTCTATGCCAATGCATGGATCACTAAGAACCATGATCAAAGTTTGAAACCGAACCTAAAGAATTGGCTCACAATGGTTCGTGGGAAATACTTGGATTTCAGTCCAGAAAATGTGAGGTTAGCATTTAACTTGCCAATGATGCAAGGAGATCCTCACCTTTTCACTAGAAGGGTCAACTTTGATCAACGGTTGGACCAAGTCCTCTTGGGCATTTGTGTGGAAGGCGCTCAATAGAAGAGAGACTCAAGAGGTAAGCCGGTTCAACTAAGAAGGCTTGACCTCAAGCCCGTGGCTAGGGGATGGCTAGAGTTCATTCAGTGCTCTATCATTCCTACTAGCAATCGGTCTGAAGTTATTATAGACCGGGCTATCATGATGCATAGTATCATGATTGGAGAGGAAGTAGAAGTTCATGAGATTATTTCCCTAGAACTCTACAAGGTGGCGGACAAGTCCTTTACTTTGGCAAGGTTAGCCTTCCCTCATCTCATTTGTCACCTCTGCAATTCAGCTGGAATTGTCATAGAGGAAGACACCCTCATTGATGAGGAAAAGCCCATCACTAAGAAAAAGATGGAGTAAACAAGAGAGCCCACTCATGGACCTTAACAAGAGCATGAGGAAATTCATCATCATGAAATCCCTGAGATGCCTCAAGGGATGTATTTTCCTCCACAAGACTATTGGAGGCAAATCAACACCTCTTTAGGAGAACTGAGTTCCAACATGGAACAACTAAGAATGGAGCACCAAGAGCACTGATGAGCGGATATTTTATACGCTTTTTGGGGATAATTTCATATAGTTTAGAGTATGTTTTAGTTAGTTTTTAGTCTATTTCTAGTAGTTTTTAGGAAAAATTCATATTTCTGGACTTTACTATGAGTTGTGTGTTTTTCTGTAATTTCAGGTATTTTTCTGGCTGAAATTGAAGGAGCTGAGCAAAAATCTGATTCAGGCTGAAAAAGGACTGCTGATGCTGTTGGATTCTGACCTCCCTGCACTCAAAGTGGATTTTCTGGAGCTACAGAACTCTAAATGGCATGCTTCCAATTGAGTTGGAAAGTAGACATCCAGGGCTTTCCAGCAATATATAATAGTCCATACTTTGCACAAGGATAGATGACGTAAACTGGCGTTCAACGCCAGTTCTCTGCCCAATTCTGGCGTCCAGCGCCAGAAAAGGATCAAAAACTT
>NC_029786.2:34593309-34613862 GCF_000816755.2 Arachis ipaensis | reverse complement strand
CCGTTGCCGGGGATTGTTCGTGTTTGAACAACTGACGGATTATTTTGTTGCTTAGATTAGGAAAAATTTTCTCTTTTTTTTTGGTTTAGAGTCTTTTATTATTTATCCCTTGTTAAAACACTTTAAATTTATAGCTCAGTTAATTAGAACGTGGTGTTTATGTTCATGGTAATTGGCTATCATATTTTTAATAAGGTCCCATAACTCATTTGGACAAGGCAACAGTTGTCAAGACAAATAATAGAAGAATGCCAAGCAGTTCAATTAAGAAGTGGGAAAACATTAAACACCCCACCTCAAGGCATCAAAAATTCAAGAAATGAGCAACCCACCATAGATTCCCCTAAGGACAGTAAGAGCCCAGGGAAAAATAATTCTGGCACTAAAACGCCAAAAAATGGGTGGAAGGCTGGCGCTGAACGCCTAGACCATGCCCAAAACTGGCGTTCAACTTGTTTTGAAAAGATGCCAAGAAACCAACCTATTTTTAAACTGGGAAAAGTGTCACTTCATGGTGACTGAAGGAATTGTTCTTGGGCATAAGATCTCAAACAAGGGAATAGAGGTGGATTAAGCAAAAATAGAGGTAATTGAAAAATTACCACCACCTGCCAATGTTAAGGCAATCAGAAGCTTTCTGGGGCATGCAGGATTCTATAGGAGGTTTATAAAGGATTTTTCAAAAATCGCAAAACCTCTAAGCAATCTGCTAGCGGCTGACACGCCATTTGGGTTTGACACAGCATGCCTGCAGGCGTTTGAGACGCTGAAAGCTAAGCTGGTCACAGCACCAGTCATTTCTGCACCAGACTGGACATTGCCATTTGAGTTAATGTGTGATGCCAGTGACCATGCCATTGGTGCAGTATTGGGACAGAGGCATGACAAGCTTCTGCATGTCATTTATTATGTCAGTCGCGTTTTAAATGATGCCCAGAAAAATTACACAACCACAGAAAAGGAATTAATTGCAGTGGTTTACGCCATTGACAAACAGATCCTACTTAGTAGGATCAAAGGTGATTGTGTATACTGACCATGCTGCTCTTAAGTATCTACTCACAAAGCAGGATTCAAAACCCAGACTCATCAGATGGGTATTGCTTCTGCAAGAGTTTGATATAGAAATAAGAGACAGAAAAGGGATAGAGAACCAAGTAGCTGATCATCTGTCCCGGATAGAGTCAGTGGAAGGGACGTCCCTCCCCTTCCTTGAGATCTCTGAGACATTCCCTGATGAGCATCTATTTGCCATTCAGGAAGCACCATGGTTTGCCGATATTGCAAACTATAAAGCTGCAAGGTTCATACCCAAGGAGTACAA
The DNA here is from genome assembly GCF_000816755.2 of Arachis ipaensis. NCBI lineage: Eukaryota > Viridiplantae > Streptophyta > Magnoliopsida > Fabales > Fabaceae > Arachis > Arachis ipaensis. The sequence continues at coordinate 34,612,538 of NC_029786.2, read as the reverse complement.
TAGAATACAAAAAAAGAAACTAATTACTGATGCAAAGTACTACTTGTGGGATGAGCCCTATCTCTTTAAGAGATGTGCAGACGGAATTATCCGTAGGTGTGTCCCCAGAGAAGAAGCACAGAGAATCTTATGGCATTGCCATGGATCTCAATATGGAGGCCATTTCGGAGGTGAGCGAACAGCCACCAAGGTTCTCCAATGTGGCTTCTATTGGCCCACACTCTATAAAGATTCCCAAGAGTTTGTACGTAATTGTGACAGTTGCCAAAGAGCTGGTAATCTGCCTCATGGTTACGCCATGCCTCAACAAGGGATCTTGGAAATAGAGTTGTTTGATTACTGGTTATTCATAATTCAACTGATAAACATAATTGACTTCCTGACTAAGATTTACAAGATAACCATAGATTGCTTCAAACCAACAATCTCTGTGGGATTCGACCCTTACTCACGTAAGGTATTACTTGGACGACCCAGTGCACTTGCTGGTTAGTGGTACGAGTTGTGAAAAGTGTGATTCGCAATTTGTGCTACCAAGCACTCCATCATCCTCCATGAAATAAGAGAAGACCAAAAGGCCATGAGAGAGGAGCAACAAAGGCAAGGAAGAGACATTGAGGAGCTCAAGCACTCCATAAGATCTTCAAGAGGAAGAACTAGCTGCCATCACTAAGGTGGACCCGTTCTTTAATTTCCTTGTTCTTTATTTTCTATTTTTCGTTCCATATGCTTTATGTTTTATCTATGTTTGTGTCTTTATTACATGATCATTAGTGTTTAGTGTCTATGCCTTAAAGCTATGAGTATCCTATGAATCCTTCACCCTTCTTGAATGAAAAATATTTTTAATTGCAAAAGAACAAGAATTTCATGGTTTCAAATTTTATCTTGAAGTTAGCTTAATTATTTTGATGTGGTGGCAATACTTTTTGTTTTCTGAATGAATGCTTAAACAGTGCATATTTTTTATATTGTTGTTTATGAATGTTAAAATTATTGGCTCTTGAAAGAATAACGAAAAAGGAGAAATGCTATTGATGATCTAGAAAATCATAAAATTGATTCTTGAAGCAAGAAAAAGCAGTGAAAAACAAAGCTTGTGAAAAAAATGGAAAAAAAAAAGAAAGAAAAACAAAAAGCAAGCAGAAAAAGCCAATAGCTCTTTAAACCAAAAGGCAAGAGCAAAAAGCCAGTAACCCTTTAAACTAAAAGGCAAGGGTAAAAAGGATCCAAGATTTTGAGCATTAATGGATAGGAGGGCCCAAAGGAATAAAATCCTGGCCTAAGCGGCTAAATCAAGCTGTCCCTAACCATGTGCTTGTGGCGTGAAGGTGTCAAGTGAAAAGCTTGAGACTGAGCGGTTAAAGTCGTGGTCCAAAGCAAAAAGAGTGTGCTTAAGAGCTCTGGACACCTCTAACTGGGGACTCTAGCAAAGCTGAGTCACAATCTGAAAAGGTTCACCTAGTTAAGTGCCTGTGGCATTTCTGTATCCGGTGGTAATACTGGAAAACAAAATGCTTAGGGTCACGGCCAAGACTCATAAAGTAGTTGTGTTCAAGAATCAACATACTGAACTAGGTGAATCAATAACACTATCTAAATTCTGAGTTCCTATAGATGCCAATTATTTTGAACTTCAATGGATAAAGTGAGATGCCAAAACTGTTCAGAAGCAAAAACTACAAGTCCCGCTCATCTAATTGAGACTAATCTTCATTGATATTTTTGAGATTCATTGTATATTCTCTTCTTTTTATCCTATTTTGTTTTTAAGTTGCTTGGGGACAAGCAACAATTTAAGTTTGGTGTTGTGATGAGCAGATAATTTATACCCTTTTTGGCATTGTTTTTACATAGTTTTTAGTATGTTTTATTTAATTTTTACTATGATTTTACTAGTTTTTATTCAAAAAACACATTTCTGGACTTTATTATGAGTTTGTGTATTTTTCTGTGGTTTCAGGTATTTTCTGGCTGAAATTGAGGGACCTGAGCAAAAATCTGATTCAGAGGCTGAAAAAGGACTGCAGATGCTGTTGGATTCTGACCTCCCTGCACTCAAAGTATATTTTTTGGAGCTATCAAAGTCCCATTGGCGCGCTCTCAATTGCGTTGGAAAGTACACATCCTGGGCTTTCCAACAATATATAATAGTTCATACTTTGTTCGAGATTTGATGGCCCAAACTGGCGTTCAAAGTCAGCCCAAGGAATTCTGGCGTAAAACGCCCAAACTGGCACCAGAATTGGAGTTAAACACCCAAACTGGCACCAAAGGGCGTTTAACTCTAGGAACAGCCCAAGCACGAAAAAGTTTCAATGCTCAGTCCAAGCACACACCAAGTAGGCCCCGGAAGTGGATTTCTGCATTATCTGCACTTAGCTACTCATTTTCTGAAAACCCTAGTAACTAGTTTAGTATAAAAACTAGTTTTAGTGATTTATTTCACGTCTTTCATCATATGATGTAACTTTTACACTTTGAGACCTCCATGGGAGGCTGGCCACTTGGCCATGCCTACCCTATTTTTACTTATGTATTTTCAACAGTGGAGTTTGATGTGCGGAAAACGATCCGACACAAAACTCACCGGCAAGTGCACCGGGTCGCATCAAGTAATAATAACTCACGGGAGTGAGGTAGATCCCACAGAGATTGAAGGATTGATCAATTTTAGTTTAGTGGTTGATTTAGTCAAGCGAATCAAGATTTGGTTGAGAGATTTGTGATTTGCAGAATTTAAATTGCATGGAAAGTAAAGGGAATGGGCAATTTGCATGAAATTAAAGCGAACTAAAATTCAAAGTGCTGAATCTTAAAGAGCAAGAAATTAAATGGCCGAAACTTAGAACGCAAGAAATGTAATTTGCAGAATCTTAAAGTGCAAGAAATGTAAATGGCTTGAATTGTAAAGGGAATTGGGAATTGGATTTGCAGAAATTAAACAAGAAAAAGTAAAATTCAACAAACAGAAGAGTAGAAGATAACTTGAATTGAATCAGATCTAAAACGGAATTGTAAATGGGCTTGAAAAGTATTAAACAGAGAATCGAAAATGGGAATCCAGATCTCACCAAGTCTAGATCTCAATGCCTTCCTAGATCCAACAAGAGCAATTGCAAAGGAAATGTAAATTACAGAGAAAGTAGAAGAAGAAGCAATTATCAGAAATTGAAATTCAATTGTGCAGTAAAATTAAACAAGATCCCAAGGTGAGATTGAAACAGAATTTCTTCAATTCTCCACCCAAGATCCGAAGCAAGAAAAGTAAAGAGTATTCAAGCAAGAACAAGGAAGAAGAGAGATCAATTCTCCTCCCCGAATTCTCTTGAATTAAAACAACAATGCCAAAATGTAAAAGTGAGCTCTCTACAAAACAACTAATCAAAACCCAAAAGAAAAGCTCCCTAAAAACTTAAATCCTATGCTATTTATACACTTTCTTCAAATGGTCTTCAAGCCTTTAATTGGGCCTTTGCTCTTGATGGAATTGGGTTGATAGAGGCCTTGGTTGATTGCTCTTGGAGTTTGGAGAAGGATCGAAGTGAACCGGGTTTGGAATCATGAAAGCTTGAGTAAAAGTTTGAGTAAAAGTTTGAGGCAAACTTTTACTCAAACTTTTCATATCAGCCACCCTATTTTGCTGCTACCAACGTTTGAGCTAAAGTTTGGGGTCAAACTTTTGCTCAAACGTTGGCCTCCCCTTGCGCACTCATGGCGCCAACGTTTGCCAAAAAGTTTGAGGCAAACGTTGGCGCAAACTTTTGCTCTCCAGGGTGAGTTGTTCATGGCGCCAACTTTTGCCAAAAAGTTTGAGGCAAACGTTGGCGCAAACTTTTGCTCTCCAGGGTGTTGATTTGTGATGCCCAAAATTTATTTGTGGGCCTTTGTACTTACTTTGGTGTGGGAACACCAAACTTAGTACCTTGCCAATTGTTCTTGTTCATCAAACTAACCAGATGTGAAACTTTTTTTCTTTGCTAAAAGTAGTAAAACTGAAAACTAGGAAACAGCAAAATAGTTAACTAGTTTATCTAAATGCTTGAAGCTAGCATTATGCAGAAAGTGAGAATGTGCTTTATGATGGGATTTTGGTGGAACACCAAAGTTAGAATCCTTCATTCTCCCTTATATTATTTTGGTGTGCAACACCAAACTTAGCTTCTTGCAATATGGATAAAACTAATTAGCCTTTTTATTAAAATAGCTATGAAAAGAAAACTACCTCAGGTTGGGTTGCCTCCCAACAAGCGCTCTTTTATTGTCACTAGCTTGACATCCTTCATTCTGTGCTCATGGAAGTTGAGGCTTCTGTTGCCTTAGGTTTCCTCCTCTTGCTATGGGCTTCCTTCCCTCTGTTTCTCTTTCCATAGCCTTCTTACTTTCCTCCATGACTCCCTTCTCTTTCAACCCAGCATCCTTTTCATGACTCTTTGGGTTCAGAGTCCCCTTCTTCTCACCCAATTCAGCAAGGTTTTGAACCAGTTGTTCCATCTGCCTTTCAAGTCTTCTGAGTGAGGCCTCTTGGTTCTTGCTTATCATCTCTTGATGTTTCATTATTTCTTCCTGCTCTATTGCCATCATTTCTTGAATTTTCATGAACCTCTCCATCAGCATTTCTAGAATATAGATTCTTTGAAAGGTTGGAAGTGGTTGTGGCTGTGTCAATTGTGGTGGTCGATGAAGGTCATTTTGGGCGAATGGTGGGGTAGGGCGGGGTTGGAAGTGTGTGTGATTGTTGTTGTGGGGGTGTGTTTTAAGTTGGTTTTTGAAGCTGGGATTGTTGCAGTTGAAGTCTCTTGGTCTTTGGTTTTGGTTCTGAACCCCCCTCCCATTAGAATGAGTTCTCCAAGGTGGATTGTACACATCATTCTGAGGCCTGTGTTGGAGCACGCTATAGTGATTTCTTGGAGATTGTAGTTGCTCATGGTTAATGACCCCAAACCTGTGTTCAGCTTGATTACACCCATATGAGCTTTGAGTCAGGTTGTATGTATGTACTACAGCATGTCCCAACTCAGTGATTTTTCTGGCCATCATGTCTAGTTGTTGTAGAGTCTGCTGATGTATCTGCTTGTTTTGGCTTATGACTGCACGAGCACCTTCAATTTCTTTCTCTTGTGTGAATGGATGCACTTCTGCCTCTGGCTTAACAACTCTCTGTGATGGGTTCAACTTGACTAGGAGTTCACTCATCAGTTCTTCCCATCCGATAATGCTTCCTTGTGGAAAAGCTTCAAACCATTGGGCAACATCATTCATGGCTATGGATAGTTGCTTCGAACTATGGGTTACATTATCATCCAAGGTGGGGATATTACTCTCATGATTGCTAGAATTTGTTGAGTTCCCCTCCATGATCTGCACAGTTACAAACAATTCAAGTGATGATTGAATATTTTCAAGCTTAGAATGTGATTCAGAAGATTAGTTGACACAATGTGTCAAACAGTTAATAGGCTTTGAGAGAAAATCAGAAGAAAATTGCTTTTGTTGTACAGAACAACAAGAAACAGACACAGAACCAGAAAAGCAATGTACTCTACTGAGAGAGCAAAGTTATTTCATGAAAGCTTGAGTAAAAGTTTGAGTAAAAGTTTGAGGCAAACTTTTACTCAAACTTTTCATATCAGCCACCCTATTTTGCTGCTACCAACGTTTGAGCTAAAGTTTGGGGTCAAACTTTTGCTCAAATGTTGGCCTCCCCTTGCACACTCATGGCGCCAACGTTTGCCAAAAAGTTTGAGGCAAACGTTGGCGCAAACTTTTGCTCTCCAGGGTGAGTTGTTCATGGCGCCAACGTTTGCCAAAAAGTTTGAGGCAAACGTTGGCGCAAACTTTTGCTCTCCAGGGTGTTGATTTGTGATGCCCAAAAGTTTGCCAAAGTCAAAAAGTTTGAGGCAAACTTTTGCTCAAGATTTTTGCCCAAAAGTTTGAGGCAAACTTTTGCTCAAGCTTTTTGCCCAAAAGTTCGTTTTCACTTATTCCAAAAGTTTGAGCTAAAGTTTGAGGCAAACTTTTGCTCAAACTTTTTGTCCTCTCTTAGATGATGCTTAATCCTTCCAAAAGCTTGTATGATGCTCTGCAATGATATTGAAAGTTGCTTGTTCCCCAAGCACTTAGAAACAATGGTTAGCATGCATGATTTATTTGTGGGCCTTTGTACTTACTTTGGTGTGGGAACACCAAACTTAGTACCTTGCCAATGGTTCTTATTCATCAAACTAACCAGATGTGAAACTTTTTTTCTTTGCTAAAAGTAGTAAAACTGAAAACTAAGAAACAGCAAAATAGTTAACTAGTTTATCTAAATGCTTGAAGCTAGCATTATGCAGAAAGTGAGAATGTGTTTTATGATGGGATTTTGGTGGAACACCAAACTTAGAATCCTTCATTCTCCCTTATATTATTTTGGTGTGCAACACCAAACTTAGCTTCTTGCAATATGGATAAAACTAATTAGCCTTTTTATTAAAATAGCTATGAAAAGAAAACTACCTCAGGTTGGGTTGCCTCCCAACAAGCGCTCTTTTATTGTCACTAGCTTGACATCCTTCATTCTGTGCTCATGGATGTTGAGGCTTCTGTTGCCTTAGGTTTCCTCCTCTTGCTATGGGCTTCCTTCCCTCTGTTTCTCTTTCCATAGCCTTCTTACTTTCCTCCATGACTCCCTTCTCTTTCAACCCAGCATCCTTTTCATGGCTCTTTGGGTTCAGAGTCCCCTTCTTCTCACCCAATTCAGCAAGGTTTTGAACCAGTTGTTCCATCTGCCTTTCAAGTCTTCTGAGTGAGGCCTCTTGGTTCTTGCTTATCATCTCTTGATGTTTCTTTATTTCTTCCTGCTCTATTGCCATCATTTCTTGAATTTTCATGAACCTCTCCATCAGCATTTCTAGAATATAGATTCTTTGAAAGGTTGGAAGTGGTTGTGGCTGTGTCAATTGTGGTGGTCGATGAAGGTCATTTTGGGCGAATGGTGAGGTAGGATGGGGTTGGAAGTGTGTGTGATTGTTGTTGTGGGGTGTGTTTTATGTTGATTTTTGAAGCTGGGATTGTTGCAGTTGAAGTCCCTTGGTCTTTGGTTTTGGTTCTCAACCCCCCTCCCATTAGAATGAGTTCTCCAAGGTGGATTGTACACATCATTCTGAGGCCTGTGTTGGAGCACGCTATAGTGATTTCTTGGAGATTGTAGTTGCTCATAACTTTGTTGCTCATGGTTAATGACCCCAAAACTGTGTTCAGCTTGATTACACCCATATGAGCTTTGAGTCAGGTTGTATGTATGTACTACAGCATGTCCCAACTCAGTGATTTTTTTGGCCATCATGTCTAGTTGTTGTAGAGTCTGCTGATGTATCTGCTTGTTTTGGCTTATGACTGCACGAGCACCTTCAATTTCTTTCTCTTGTGTGAATGGATGTACTTCTGCCTCTGGCTTAACAACTCTCTGTGATGGGTTCAACTTGACTAGGAGTTCACTCATCAGTTCTTCCCATCCGATAATGCTTCCTTGTGGAAAAGCTTCAAACCATTGGGCAACATCATTCATGGCTATGGATAGTTGCTTCGAACTATGGGTTACATTATCATCCAAGGTGGGGATATTACTCTCATGATTGCTAGAATTTGTTGAGTTCCCCTCCATGATCTGCACAGTTACAAACAATTCAAGTGATGATAATATTTTCAAGCTCAGAATGTGATTCAGAAGATTAGTTGACACAATGTGTCAAACAGTTAATAGGCTTTGAGAGAAAATCAGAAGAAAATTGCTTTTGTTGTACAGAACAACAAGAAACAGACACAGACCCAGAAAAGCAATGTACTCTACTGAGAGAGCAAAGTTATTGTTAGTTTAGGCAAAAATTCAAACAGTTAGTGGGTTAGTCAAAATTAGAGAAAAATAAAGAAAAAGTGCTTGATCTAGATCACCACCTCACTTAATCATTGTCAATCTAATCAATCCCCGGCAACGGCACCAAAAACATTAAAACAACAATGCCAAAATGTAAAAGTGAGCTCTCTACAAAACTACTAATCAAAACCGAAAAGAAAAGCTCCCTAAAAACTTAAATCCTATGCTATTTATACACTTTCTTCAAATGGTCTTTAAGCCTTTAATTGGGCCTTTGCTCTTGATGGAATTGGGTTGATAGAGGCCTTGGTTGATTGCTCTTGGAGTTTGGAGAAGGACCGAAGTGAACCGGGTTTGGAATCATGAAAGCTTGAGTAAAAGTTTGAGTAAAAGTTTGAGGCAAACTTTTACTCAAACTTTTCATATCAGCCACCCTATTTTGCTGCTACCAACGTTTGAGCTAAAGTTTGGGGTCAAACTTTTGCTCAAACGTTGGCCTCCCCTTGCACACTCATGGCGCCAACGTTTGCCAAAAAGTTTGAGGCAAACGTTGGCACAAACTTTTGCTCTCCAGGGTGAGTTGTTCATGGCGCCAACGTTTGCCAAAAAGTTTGAGGCAAACGTTGGCGCAAACTTTTGCTCTCCAGGGTGTTGATTTGTGATGCCCAAAAGTTTGCCAAAGCCAAAAAGTTTGAGGCAAACTTTTGCTCAAGATTTTTGCCCAAAAGTTTGAGGCAAACTTTTGCTCAAGCTTTTTGCCCAAAAGTTTGCCAAAAAGTTTGAGGCAAACTTTTGCTCAAACTTTTTGTCCTCTCTTCCTCCTAGCCATTCCTTCTTGCTTCAACCTTTCTCCAAGCTTTCTTCACCTATCATTAATAAACCAAACACATCAAAGCTATGCTCAAAATCATGAGATATTCATTCTTTTATAATATGTGACAATTATAGCATAAAACCTCATGAAATTGCATTAATTCATCTATGGTTGATTAAATCAAAGGAAGCATGAAAATCTACCCAATTGGCTTGCTTATGGCTCAAGAAAGTGCATAATTCAATTGAAAACAAAAGAAAAAGGCTAGTGAAACTAGGCTAAGATGACTTGTCATCAGAGTTTCTACACCCCATAGATTAAGGTGTGGAGCTCTGCTGTTCTTCATGAATTAATGGAATTACTACTATTTTTCTATTCAATTCACGCCTACTTCTTCTCTAAGATATACTCTCGTACTTAATTCAGTTAAGTCAGAATGAAGGGGTGACCCGTGAGAATCACCCAATCTTCATTACTTGCTTAGCCAAGATCGCGTGCCTGACAACCACAAAGCGGTCTACATGATGTTCAACGTAGTCATTGGACGACAGCCAGAGTATATTCTCTTGGGTTTCTAATCAATGATTCACATCGTCTCTCCTGACAACAGAGCATTTGAATCTGAGATTAACCTTCGTGGTATAGGCTAGAATAAAGGCAACACTTCTGGGATCCGAAAAGTCTAAACCTTGTCTGTGGTATTCCGAGTAGGATCCGGTATCTGGAAAGTCTAAACCTTGTCTGTGGTATTCCGAGTAGGATCTGGGAAGGGATGACTATAAAGAGATTCAAACCTGCAAATGTGGGGGCGCAAGTGACAGTGCGCAAAAGGACAATAGTCCTATTCCGACGCTAGCAGGAACCGACAGATGATTAGCCCTGCGGTGACAGCACAGATGGATTTGTTTTCATCCGAGAGGATCATACAGCTTGCCATGGAAAGAGGTAATGCATGGTTGGAAGAAGGCAGTAGGAAAGCAGAGGTTCAGAAGTGACAAAGCATCTCCATACGCTTATCTGAAATTTCCACCAACGAATTACATAAGTATTTCTATCTTATTTTATGTTTTATTTATATTTTAATTATCAAAACCTCATAAACAATTTAATCCGCCTGACTGAGATTTACAAGATGACCATAGCTTGCTCCAAGCCGACAATCTCCGTGGGATCGACCCTTACTCACGTAAGGTATTACTTAGACGACCCAGTGCACTTGCTGGTTAGTTGCATCGGAGTTGTGAAAAAGTGTTAAGATCACTACTTCGCCATAGCAAGTTTTTGAATCACAATTTCGTGCACCAAGTTTTTGGTGCCGTTGTCGGGGATTGTTCGAGTTTGGACAACTGATGGTTCATCTTGTTGCTCAGATTAGGTAATTTTATTTTATTTTTAAGCTTTTTATTTCTTATTTTTGAAAATACAAAAAAAACCAAAAAAAATTAATAAAATCATAAAAACCAAAAATATTTCGTATTTTTTGTTTGAGTCTAGTGTCAAATTCTAAGTTTAGTGTTAATTGCATCTTTTTAATTTTTCTTAAAATTTTCGAAAACTCATGCCTGTGTTCTTCATGATCTTCAAGTTGTTCTTGATGATCTTCTTTGTTTGATCTTTGCATTTTTATGGTTTGTGTCTTTTCTTATTTTTCATATGCATTTTCAATTTATTAGTGTCTTAACATAAAAAATTTTTAAGTTTAGTGTCTTGCATGTCTTTCTTTTCTTAAAAATTTTCAAAAATAAGTCTTGGTGTTCATCTTAATCTTCAAAGTGTTCTTGGTGTTCATCTTGACATTCAAAGTGTTCTTGCATATTTTTCTTGTTTTGATTCATAATTTTTATGTCTTGTGTCTTTTAGTTATTTTTCTCTCTCCTCATAAAAATTCAAAAATAAAAAAATATATCTTTCCCTTATTCTTCTCATAAATTTCGAATATTTGAGTTGACTTAGTCAAAAATTTTTTAAAATTTAATTGTTTCTTATGAGTCAAGTCAAATTTTCAATTTAAAAATCCTATCTTTTTAAAACCTTTTCAAAATTCAAATCTTTTTCATTTTTCTTCCATTTTTTTCGAAAATTTTAAAAATTGATTTTCAAAATCTTTTTCTTATTTTTATTTCATATTTTCAAAATCTTTACTAACAATTACTGTGATTGTTTCAAAAATTTTAAGTTGTTACTTGCCTATTAAGAAAGGTTCAATCTTTAAACTTTAGAATCATATCATTTTGTTTCTTGTTATTCAAGTAATTAACTTTAATTTCAAAAATTAAATCTTTTTAAACTTATTTTTCAAATCTTTTTCAAAATAAATTTCAATCATATCTTTTTCAAAACTTAATTTCAAAATCTTTTCTAACCACTTATCTTTACAAAATTGATTTTCAAATCTTTTTCAATTAATTACTTAACTTTTCGTTTGATTTTTAAAATTCTTATCTTTTTCAAAACCCTCTAACTACTTTTCTCTCTCTAATTTTCGAAAACTCCTCACCACTTTTTCAAAATTCTTTTTAATTAACTAATTGTTTCAAATTTAATTTTAATTTTATTTCTTCTCTTAATTTTCGAATTCTAACTAACAATTAAAAGGAAAAGAAAAATATTTTTAATTATTTTCGAAAACTCTCTCTCTCGCCTCTTTCTATTTATTCTATTTATTTACTAACACTTCTCATCCTATAATTCGAACCCTCTATCCTTCTCTGTGTTCGAATTTCTCTCTTCTTATTCTTCTATTCTTCTCTTCTTCTACTCACATAAAGGAATCTCTATACTGTGACATAGAGGATTCTTATTCTTCTCTGTTCTCTTCTTTTTCATATGAGCAGGAACAAGGATAAGAACATTCTTATTGAAGCTGATCTTGAACCTGAAAGCACTCTAAAGAGGAAGCTAAGGGAAGCTAAAGCACAACTCTCTGGAGAGAACCTGGCAGAAATTTTCGAAAAAGAAGAAGAGATGGCCGAACCTAACAACAAAGGTGGAGATGCAAGGAAGATGCTTGGTGACTTTATTGCACTGATGCATGGAAACTTGTCTCTCAACAAATTTCCCTTCGGCAAGTATACCAAATTGTCGTCAAGTAATAACTCACAAAAGAGTGAGGTCGAATCCCACAGGGATTGATTGGTCAAGCAACTTTAATCAGAGGAATGTTCTAGTTGAGCTAAGGAGAAATTGAGTTGATATTTGCAGAAACGTAAATGGCGGGAAAGTAAATAACAGAAAGTGTAAATGCTGGAAATAAAGAACAAAATGTAAATGGCAAAAAGTAAATTGCAGAATCTTAAATGGGGATTTGGGGAAATTAACATAAAAGTAAATGGCAGAAAGTAAAGAGAATGGGTAAGATCAGAAATGAGGGATTATTTGGCTCAGGAGATGTTGTATTCTCCGGATCAAGTTCATTCTCATCTCTTCCTCAATCAATGCATTCATTGATCTCCTTGGTAATCTTAAGTGATTGGATTCCAATTCCTTGGAAACCCAATCTCTCAAATCTTGATCAATAGCCAATTCCTTGGTCTAATTGCTCATGAGAAGAGATGAAGTATGATCACTGACTATACCACATGTATTCCCAAATCAAAGTGTTGGTAGGATTATATGTCACTATATCCATCCAAACCTCAATTTGGTCCAACATGAGAAAGCATTTCTAGCATGATCGCTTCATTCCTCTTCCAAGGTTCCAAAGAGATCCAAGTATGAATAGCTTCTTTTCCAACACAACTACCCAATAGGATGAAGATTGAAAGCTTTCTAGTAAAATCAAGAGAAAAGAAAGAAGAAGAATAATAAAAACTATTATTGATCCATCAAATTACAACAAAGCTCCCTAACCCAATGAAAGGGGTTTAGTTGTTCATAGCTCTGGAAATGGAAAGCATAAATGAAAAGTACATTTTCAAAATAAAACTAGAAGTTGCAGAGAAAGTAAAACATACAGAGTGTAGTTCTCCAAAATGCCAGAAGCTCCCTACTAGTTCAAAACTACTCCTATATATACTACTCTTCTGATCTTCTAGTTGGCTCTTCAACTCTTGGATATGGGCCTTTGGATCTTTAGTTGAAGCAGTTACAGTCTTCAGTGGGCTCAGCTTTGCTTGCAGAAAAAGTGTGAGTTAGGCATGGACATTAGTTAGGACGTTAGTGGTGTTAACGTTAAGTCAAAATGTGGGTTCGAGAACGTTAGTGACGATCACCTTTTTCACTAACGTTCCAAGCCAAAAATGATCCACGTTAAATTCAACGTTAGTGGCACTAATGTGACCATTAACGTTGCCACTTGGTCCTTCGCAAACGTTATTGGCATTCACCTTTTCCAATAATGTTGCTTGTTGCCCCTTTTCCCCACGATAGAGTTCACGTTAGTATAACTAACGTAACCCTTAACGTGGGCATGCCTAAGCTTCGAGAGCGTTAGTGACACTTACCTTTGTCACTAACGCTTCAAACGCCCCTTCTTTCCACGTTAGTGCCTCACGTTAATTGCATTAACGTGACCACTAACGTGGTGGTGATTGCCATCTCCAACGTTAGTGACAAAGGTGAGTGTCAATAACGTTGGCCCATCATTTCTTTCCTCAACGTTAGCTTCCACGTTGATGTAATTAACGTGGCAACTAACGTGGGCTATATTGGCTTAGTCCAACGTTAGTGACAAAAGTGAGTGTCACTAACGTTGGCGATTCCTTGCTCCTCCCACGTTAGAGTTCACGTTAATGTAATTAACGTGACTCTTAACGTGGCCAATTGTGCCCTTTTGGAACGTTAGTGGTATTCACTTTTACCACTAATGTTGGAGCTTCCCTTTTCCTCCACGTTAGCTTCCACATTTATGTAATTAACGTGGCCACTGACGTGGGATATGATGGCTTTCGAAGGCGTTATTGGTAATCACTTTTTCCATTAACGTTGCAAGCTAGCTCCTATTCCACGTTAGTGGTCACGTTAGTTAGACTAACGTGGCTACTAACGTGGCTCTTCCTTGCTTCCTTTGTCCTGAAATCAAGCAAATAAAGTGCATCAAAGCTTGGTTCTAAATCATGAGATCATGCATCATCCATTTTATCATTCAATTCATGCATAATTCTCATAAAATCATGTAAAGTTCACAATGTTTGCTTGAATCAAGATGTAAGTGAATTTCTACCCAAAACTTGCTTATTTACTAAGAAAATACATGAAATACCCTAAAATAGTAAAGAAAAGGTCAGTGAAACTGGGCAAAATGCCCTGGCATCACAACACCAAACTTAAAGCTTGCTTTTTCCTAAGCAAGTACTAAAACTTAAGAATGATGAATGAAAGAGCAAGAGAAATAAGTTCTTATTATAGAAGTAAAGCTCTTGGTTTATGGGGGTTTCATGCATAGCAACTTAGGTTCATTCCTTTACTGGTTTCCAAGTCCTTATCATGCTCTTGAATACTTGCTTGATTGCATCCTATGAGATCCTTATTTTTTTTATCTCCCTTTTTTCTCAGGGTTTATTGCATCCTTAGGCTAAGTGCTCTGTGAGAGGGCAACTCTTTAAAATAAGCTTTCAGCCAACACTCCCGAACCAATTGGTTCAAAGTGCTAGGTGTTGAAACACCCCTAAGGACTTACTCCCTCAAGTCTCTCTCCCCCATACATGCACACCACAGGCACATGGTTTGTTATTTTCTTTCCTTGAGGCCTTGGTGTCCAACACCTCTTTAGGTTACTAAATGTTCTGTAGCAAGGTTACTCTTAATAGTGGATTTTCAGTTGGTAATCCCGGGTTAGTTAACCCAAGTTACCAAGTGATGAAGCACTCCTAAGAACTTATTCATCCAAGCAGATCCTTGGTACAAGATCACCACAGACACATCCCTCAAGATTCAAACCCTTGGTGCCTAGCCTTATTTATTCTTTTTCTTTCTTTTTCAAACTCTTATTGTTCTTTCTCTTTTTCTTATTAGGATCTTGTTGTTTGGTTAATCTCATAGAATGTGCTTCAAGCATGTTCTGCAGTACACATAAGTGCCCTCATACCTTATAGGTGATCCAACTTAGCTAATCTATTATCCCACCACCAACCTTGAGGACTTATTTCACCATATGAACCCTACTCTAGTTTCTTTCATAACATTCTCTTTCATTAAATTCAAAGGGCAAGCATACAAGTAAGTAGGATGAAAGTGAAAACAGGTAACCTGGACCAGCACACATATGATAAAAGCACAAAAAAAACAAACATTAAATTCTAGTGACTCAAACTAAAGAGTAACTATTAACAGGGGCACATTCATACTTCCAATTTGAGCATTTCCAAGCAGATGGAATCAAGTAACAATACAACCTTTTGGTGGTGACTTCTAGCTATCCCTTTGTTGTCATCATCCATAGCTTTTGCATCCTTCTTCGCCTCCTTAGATGATGGTGCACCATTTTCCAGAAGATTGATTGAATTCCTGCAAAGTTATTGGAAGTTGCTTGTTCCCAAAGCACTTGAGAAATAGTTAGCATGCATGTATGCTTGTGAATTTCTGAACTTAATTTGGTGTGTGAACACCAAACTTAATTCCTTGCCTAATGCAACAGATTGAATACATGCAGAGAACCTCATGTGTTTTTATTAATAAAACGACTATGAACTAGAAACTAAACTATTGTTAAGTGATTTCCCTGATTGGTTGGGGCTAGCAACTTGCCTTTGAAGAGGTGTAGTGTGATTCTAACTGAAATCTTTGGTGGAACACCAAACTTAGAATTACACATTCACTCTTGGATTGTTTTGGTGTGCAACACCAAACTTAGCTCCTCACAATACAGGGAAAACTACTTGTAACTTTTATTGAAATGATCATGAAAAGGAAACTACCTTAGGTTGGGATGCCTCCCAACAAAGCGCTCTTTTAGCGTCGCTAGCTCGACGATTTTTCCATTAGTTGAGATGATACTTCATTTTGGGGTTTTCCCCCATATTGCCCATGTAGTGTTTGAGCCTTTGTCCGTTCACAGTGAAGGTCCTCTTTGAACTTTCCTCCATGATTTCTATGTGTCCATATGGCGAGACTTTTGTGACAAGAAAGGGACCTGACCACCTTGATTTGAGTTTCCCAGGGAAAAGTCTCAATTTGGAGTTGTAGAGGAGCACTTGCTGTCCTTTTTCGAAGCTCCTGGGTGTCAGATTGAGGTCATGTCTTCTCTTCGCCTTTTCTTTATAGATCTTGGCATTTTCATAGGCTCGAGATCTAAACTCTTCCATTTCCTACAGCTACAAGACCCTTTTTTCACCAGCAGCAATGCTATCAAAATTTAGTAGCTTGAGAGCCCAGAGGGCTTTGTGTTCCAGCTCCAATGGTAAATGACAGGCCTTTTCCATACACCAGTTGATATGAAGACATCCCGATTGGTGTTTTGAATGCCGTTCTGTATGCCCAAAGAGCATCATCTAGCTTCTTCGACCAGTCCTTTCTTGATGCTCCTACAGTCATCTCCAGAATCTTTTTTAACTCTCTGTTAGATATCTCGGTTTGCCCACTTGTTTGGGGGTGGTAGGGCATAGCAACCTTGTGTTTTACCCCGTATCGTAGGAGAAGAGCTTCTAGTGGTCTGTTACAAAAATGGCTCCCTCCATCACTGATGAGCGCTCGTGGGACTCCAAACCGGCTAAAGATATTCTTTCTGAGGAAGTTCATGACCACCTTGTTATCATTTGTTGGGGTTGCAATAGCTTCTACCCACTTGGAAATGTAATCCACTGCTACCAAAATATACTTGTTTGAATATGAGGTTGGGAATGGTCCCATGAAATTGATTCCCCACACATCAAATAGTTCCAGTTCTAAGATGAAATTCTGTGGCATCTCATTTCTTTTGGATAAGTTTCTAGCTCTTTGGCATTCATTGCAGTTCTTTACTAGCTCTTTGGCATCCTTGAAAAGGGTGGGTCAAAAGAATCTACTTTGTAACACCTTGGCTGCAGTTCTTTCCCCTCCAAAATGGCCTCCATAGCACGAGCCGTGGCAATTCCACAGGACCTCTCGTCCCTCTTCTTTTGAGATACATCTTCTCAGGATTCCATCTGAACACTTCTTGAAGAGATATGGCTCATCCCAGACAAAATATTTTATGTCATTGATGAGCTTTCTTTTTTTATGTTTGTTGATCTCTGGAGGTAAAACCCCAGTTGCCTTAAAATTGGCAATGTCTGCAAACCAGGGTGCTTTGTGAACCGTCATTAAATGCTCATCTGGGAAGCACTCATTCACACTGGCATCATGTGTTCCACCTTTGTCCTGAGGGATTCTGGATAGGTGATCGACTACCTTGTTCTCCACTCCTTTCTTGTCTCTGATCTCAATGTTGAATTCCTACAACAACAAGATCCATCTTATCAGTCTTGGTTTTGATTTCTTCTTGGCAAATAAATATTTAAGTGTTGTGTGATCTGTGAAAACGATCACTTTGGCACCAATGAAGTATGATCTAAACTTGTCAAATGCAAAAACTATTGCCAGCAACTTCTTTTCAGTAGTGGTATAATTTCTTTGAGTGTCATTGAGGACTTTGCTGGCATAGTATATCACATGGACCAAGTTATCTTTCCTCTGTCCTAACACTGCCCCAACTGCAAAATCAGATGCATCACACATCAGTTCAAATGGTAAGTTCCAATCAGGTGGGGAAATGATAGGGGCAGAGGACAGCCTCTTTTTCAAGTTTTTGAATGCTAGCGTGCACTTTTCATCAAAGACAAATGGTGTATCAGATACAAGGAGATTGCTTAAGGGCTTGGCTATCTTTGAAAAATCTTTAATAAATCTTCTGTAAAATCCAGCATGCCCTAAAAAGCTCCTAATTACCTTGACATCACTTGGTGGGGTAATTTTTCAATGAGTTCCACTTTAGCTCTGTCTACCTTAATGCCTTGGTTAGAAACCTTATGGCCAAGGACTATTCCTCCTGTCACCATAAAGTGACATTTTTCCCAATTCAAGACCAGATTGGTTTCTTGACATCTTTTTAACACCAGGGCAAGGTAATTTAGGCAATTAGGAAAGGAATCCCCGAATACTGAAAAGTCATCCATAAAGACTTCAATGAATTTTTCTATCATATCTGAGAAGATAGAAAGTATGCAGCGTTGAAACGTTGCAGGAGTATTACATAGCCCAAATGGCATGCGCCTGTATGCAAACACTCCATATGGGCAAGTAAATGACGTTTTTTCCTAGTCTCTCGGATCAACCACTATTCGATTATATCCTGAGTAACCATCTAGAAAACAGTAATATGCGTGTCCTGCAAGTCTTTCCAACATCTGATCCATGAAGGGGAGTGGGAAGTGATCTTTTCTTGTAGCTTCATTGAGTTTTCTGTAGTCAATGCACATCCTCCATCCTGTGACCATTCTTGTAGGGATGAGTTCATTCCTTTCATTGGGTACTACAGTGATTCCTCCTTTCTTGGGGACCACTTGGACGGGGCTGACCCATGGACTATCCGAAATTGGGTAGATCGCCCCTCCTTGCCACAGCTTCATGACTTCCTTCTGTACCACTTCTTTCATGACTGGATTTAGCCTCCTTTAGGGTTGGATGTATGGTTTGGCATCATCTTCGAGCAGTATCTTATGCATGCATATGGCCGAACTGATTCCTTTCAAGTCAGCGAGGGTCCATCCAATGGCATCCTTATGCTTTTGTAATACTTGGAGTAGTTCCTCCTCTTGTTCTTGGCTGAGGGCTGAGTTTATGATCACTGGGTAACTTTCATTCTCCCCTAAATATGCATATTTGAGAGTGGGCGGCAGTGCTTTGAGTTCAAGTTTGGGTGCTTCTTTTCTTTCATTCTCCTCCTCTAGTGTGCCCTGAACATGAATCTCCGCTGTTGCAGCCTCTTCGCTTGATGCTGATTCCTCTTCTGTTAACCTCTCAAGTTCTTCTTCTTTAAAAATCTCTTGTACTGCATCTTCCAGTGAATCCAACCTCATACATTCTCCCAATGGTTCTTCTGGGTAACTCATGGCCTTGAACACATTGAATGTCATCTTCTCATTGTATAATCTCAGGGTAAGTTCACCTTTTTGGACATCAATGATAGCTCTAGCAGTGGCCAAGAATGGTCTTCCCAGGATGATAGAGGCCTTGGCTCCCTCCTTTATATCCAGCACTACAAAGTCTGCTAGGAAGATAAAATCTCCTACCTTCACCAGCAAGTCTTCTACTATGTCGTGAGGAAACTTGAATGATCGGTCTGCCAGTTGTAGGGCTATTTTTGTTGGCTTGGCCTCTTCAATCCTCATTTTCCTCATCATAGCTACGGACATCAGATTTATGCTGGCTCCTAAATCACATAGGGCTTTTTCCACTGTGATTTCCCCTATAATACAAGGAATCTGGAAGCTCCCAGGATCCTTCAATTTCTGGGGTAATTTGTGCTGAATGATGGTGGTGCACGAAATTGTGATGTCCAGGCTCGAACAATCCCTGGCAACGTGAGCAACTTGGTACGCGCAATCGTGATTACGCTTTAATTATGTAAAATTCATGGCTCTTTCTTGTCTCTGGCAATGGCGCCAA
>NC_029786.2:34586571-34591117 GCF_000816755.2 Arachis ipaensis | reverse complement strand
CATCTATTCTTGGCCAAAGTATGGACTATTATACATTGCTGGAAAGCCCTGGATGTCTACTTTCCAACGCAATTGGAAGCGTGCCATTTTGAGTTCTGTAGCTCCAGAAAATCCACTTTGAGTGTAGGGAGGTCAGAATCCAACAACATCAGCAGTCCTTCTTCAACATCTGAATCTGATTTTTGCTCAAGTCCCTCAATTTCAGCCAGAAAATACCTGAAATCACAGAAAAACACACAAACTCATAGTAAAGTCCAGAAATATGAATTTAACATAAAAACTAATGAAAACATCCCTAAAAGTAACTAGATTCTACTAAAAGCATACTAAAAACAATGCCAAAAAGCGTATAAATTATCCGCTCATCACAACACCAAACTTAAATTGTTGCTTGTCCCCAAGCAAATGAAAATCAATTAGGATAAAAAGAAGATGTCCTTGAGCTCTTCTATGTCTCTTCCTTGTCTTTGTTGCTCCTCCCTCATTGCTTTTTGATCTTCTCTTATTTCATGAAGCATGATGGAGTGCTCTTGATGTTCCACCCTTAGATGTCCCATATTGGAACTCAATTCTTCTAGGGAGGTGTTGATTTTCTCCCAATATTTTTGTGGAGGAAGGTGCATTTGAGGCATCTCCGGGATCTCATGGTGATGAGCTTCCTGCGCCTCTTGAGCTCCATGAATGGGCTCTCTTGCTTGCTCTATCTTTTTCTTAGTGATGGGCTTCTCTTCCTTAATAGGAATGTCTCCTTCTATGAAAGCTCCAGATGAGTAACATAGATGGCAAATGAGGTGAGGGAAGGCTAACCTTGCCATAGTGGAGGACTTGTCAGCCACCTTGTAGAGTTCTTGAGGTATAATCTCATGAACTTCCACCTCTTCTCCAGTCATGATGCTATGGATCATGATGGCCCGGTCTATAGTAACTTCAGACCGGTTGCTAGTGGGAATGATTGAGCATTGAATGAACTCCAACCATCCTCTAGCCACAGGCTTGAGGTCCAATCTTCTTAGTTGAACCGGCTTGCCTTTGGAGTCAATCTTCCATTGAGCTCCTTCTACACATATGTCCATAAGGACTTGGTCCAACCTTTGATCAAAGTTGACTCTCCTTGTGTAGGGGCGTGCGTTCTCTTCCATGTATGGCAAGTTGAACGCCAACCTCACATTTTCCGGACTAAAATCTAGGTATTTCCCCCGAACCATTGTAACATAGTTCTTTGGATCCGGGTTCTTACTTTGATCTTGGTTCTTGGTGATCCATGCATTAGCATAGAATTCTTGAACCATTAGGATGCCGACTTGTTGGATGGGATTTGTTAGAACTTCCCAACCTCTTCTTTGAATTTCATGTCGGATCTCCGGATACTCATTTCTTTTGAGTTTGAAAGGGACCTCAGGGATCACTTTCTTCTTGGCCACAACATCATAGAAGTGGTCTTGATGGGCTTTGGAGATGAACCTTTCCATCTCCCATGACTCGAATGTGAAAGCTTTTGTCTTCCCTTTCCCTCTTCTAGAGGATTCTCCGGTCTTAGATGCCATCAATGGTAATGGAAAAACAAAAAAGCTATGCTTTTACCACACCAAACTTAGAATATTGCTCGCCCTCGAGCAATAAACAAAAGAATAGAAGAAGAAGAAGAAGAAATATGGAGAGGGAGAGGGAGATGTGGTTCCGGCCAAGAGGAGTGTAGAGGGGTGTGTTGTGTGAATTTGATGAAGAATGGAAGGCTTTATATAGGGAAGGGAGGGGGGTTAAGGTTCGGCCATATGGGTGGGTTTGGGANGTGTGATTTTTCTTCTGCTGTTTTTGATTCCGTTTTCAACTTTTATATTTATTTTGTGACTCCACATGATCATGAACCTAAGAAAATATGAAAAACAATAAAAATAAGAATTAGATAAACATTGGGTTGCCTCCCAACAAGCGCTTCTTTAATGTCAATAGCTTGACAGTGGGCTCTCATGGAGTCTCACAGCTGTGCAGAGCTTTGTTGAGACTCTCCAACACCAAAGTTAGAGTTTGGATATGGGAGTTCAACACCAAACTTAGAGTTTGGTTGTGGCCTCCCAACACCAAACTTAGAGTTTGACTGTGGGGGCTCTGGTTGACTCTGCTTTTAGAGAAGCTTTTCATGCTTCCTCTCCATGGTTGCAGAGGGAGATCCTTGAGTTTTAAACACAAGGGAGTCCTCATTCCATTGAAGGACTATTTCACCTCTGTCAACATCAATCACAGCTCTTGCTGTGGCCAGGAAAGGTCTTCCTAGGATGATGGATTCATCCTCTTCCTTTCCAGTATCCAGGACTATGAAATTAGTAGGTATGTAAAGGCCCTCAACCTTTACTAATACATCTTCTACTTGTCTATAAGCCTGTTTTCTTGAGTTGTCTGCCATCTCTAGTGAGATTTTAGCAGCTTACACCCCATAGATTCCCAGTTTCTCTATTACAGAGAGGGGCATGAGGTTTATTCCTGAACCAAGGTCACACAGAGCCTTAAAGATCATGGTGCCTATGGTGTAGGGTATTATGAACTTTCCAGGATTCTGTCTCTTCTGAGGCAATGTCAGTTGATCTAGATCACTTAGTTCATTGATGAACAAGGGAGGTTCAACTTCCCAAGTATCAATGCCAAATAATTTGGCATTCAGCTTCATGATTGCACCAAGAAACTAGGCAGTTTGCTCTTCAGTGACATCCTCATTCTCTTCAGAAGAGGAATACTCATCAGAGCTCATGAAGGGCATAAGGAGGTTCAATGGAATCTCTATGGTCTCTAGATGAGCCTCAGAGTCCTTTGGTTCCTCAGAGGGAAGCTCCTTATTGATCACTGGACGTCCCAGGAGGTCTTCCTCCTTGGGATTCACGTCATCTCCTCTCCTCACAGGTTCGGCCATGGCGCTTATGTCAATGGCCTTGCACTCTCCTTTTGGATTCTCTTCTGTATTGCTTGGGAGAGTACTAGGAGGGATTTCAGTGATCCTTTTACTTAGCTGGCCCACTTGTGCTTCCAAATCTCTAATGGAAGACCTTGTTTCATTCATGAAACTTACAGTGGCCTTGGACAGATCAGAGACTAAGTTTGCTAAATTAGAAGCATTTTTTTTAGTGTTCTCTGTCTATTGCTGAGTGGATGATGGAAAAGGTTTATTATTGTTAAACCTGTTTCTTCCACCATTATTAAAGCCTTGTTGGGGCTTTTGATCCTTCCATGAGAAATTTGGATGATTTCTCCATGTTGAGTTATAGGTGTTTCCATAAGGTTCACCTAAGTAATTTACCTCTGCTATTGCAGGGTTCTCAGGATCATAAGCTTCTTCTTCAGAAGATGCCTCTTGAGTACTGTTGGATGCATCTTGCATTCCATGCAGACTCTGAGAGATCATATTGACTTGCTGAGTCAATATTTTATTCTGAGCCAATATGGCATTCAGAGTATCAACTTCAAGAACTCCCTTCTTTATAGGCGTTCCATTACTCACAGGATTCCTTTCAGAAGTGTACATGAACTGGTTATTAGCAACCATATCAATGAGTTCTTGAGCTTCTGCAGGCGTTTTCTTTAGGTGAATGAATCCACCTGCAGAAGTGTCCAGTGACATCTTTGATAGCTCAGATAAACTATCATAGAATATATCCAGGATGGTCCATTCTGAAAGCATGTCAGAAGGACACTTTTTGGTCAACTGTTTGCATCTTTCCCAAGCTTCATAGAGGGATTCACCTTCTTTCTGTCTGAAGGTTTGAACATCATCTCTAAGCTTGCTCAGCTTTTGAGGAGGAAAGTAATTGGCTAAGAAAGCCGTGACCAGCTTATCCCAAGAGTTCAGGCTGTCTTTGGGTTGAGAATCCAACCATAATCTAGCTCTGTCTCTTACAGCAAAATGAAAAAGCATGAGCCTGTAGACTTCAGGATCTACTCCATTAGTCTTAACAGTATCACATATCTGCAAGAATTCAGTTAAGAACTGAAAAGGATCTTCAGATGGAAGTCCATGAAACTTGCAGTTCTGCTGCATCAGAGAAACTAATTGAGGTTTCAGCTCAAAATTGTTTGCTCCAATGGCAGGAATGGAGATGCTTCTTCCATGTAAATTGGAATTAGGTGCAGTAAAGTCACCAAGCATCTTCCTTACATTATTATTATTTTCGGCTGCCATCTCCTCTTCCTGTTCGAAAATTTCTGAAAGGTTATCTCTGGATTGTTGTAATTTAGCTTCTCTTAATTTTCTCTTCAGAGTCCTTTCAGGTTCTGGATCTGCTTTAACAAGAATATTCTTGTCCTTGCTCCTGCTCATATGACAAAGAAGAGGGCACAGAAAAAAAAATAATAATAATATGGATCCTTTATACCACAGTATAGGGATCCCTTTGTGAGTGGAAGAAAAGAGGGAGACAAAGAGTGTGATGTAAAGAAAGAAACACAACTGTGAGGATGGCAGAGATGTGAGATGAGATGTTAGTAGATGACTAAATAAATAGAATAAGATGGGAGAGGGAGAAATTTCGAAAAATATTTTTGAAAAAGAATTAGTGATTTT
>NC_029786.2:34581084-34586534 GCF_000816755.2 Arachis ipaensis | reverse complement strand
GAAAACATGCAAGACACCAAACTTAGAATTCTTTAATGCTTACGCACTAAGAATTCAAGAATGCATATGATAAACATGAAAAGACACAAAACAAAAAAATCATCAAGATCAAATAAGAAGACTTACCAAGAACAACTTGAAGATCATGAAGAACACTATGAATGCATGATATTTTCGAAAAATGCAAGATGCATATGCAAGTAACACCAAACTCATGACATGACTCAAGACTCAAACAAGAAATACAAAAATATTTTTTATTTTTATGATTTTCTAATTTTTTTGGATCTTTTTTTTTTCGAAAATTATATGAAAAAGGAAAATAAGGATTCCAAAATTTTTAATATGAATTCCAGGAATCTTGCATTCTTAGTCTAAAGCTTCAGTCCAGGAATTAGACATGGCTCACTAGCCAGCCAAGCTTTCAAAGAAAGCTCCAGTCCAAAACACTAGACATGGCCAATGGCCAGCCAAGCTTCAGCATTTAACACCAGAGTATATTGCTCTTGATAACAAATTGCTGCTCATCATTTATCAAGTATGTAACTTACCTCTTATGGTTTGGAAGCCTCAGTCCAAAAGAATTTAGACATGGCTTTACAGCCAGCCAGGCTTCACATGCTTCATGAAACACTAGAATTCATTCTTAAAAATCTTGAATAAATTTTTTTGAAAACATTTTTATTTTTTTCGAAAACAAATGAGAGATTTTTGAAAATATTTTTGAAAGATTTTTTTTTTGAAAACAAAACGAAAAGAAAATTACCTAATCTGAGCAACAAGATGAGCCGTCAGTTGTCCAAACTCAAACAATCCCCGGCAACGGCGCCAAAAACTTGGTGCACGAAATTGTGATGTCCAGGCTTGAATAATCCCTGGCAACGTGTTCAAAGATGATCCTAAGATCCTAAGATGATCAAAAGATGCCTAATACAATAGTAAAAGGTCCTATTTATAATAAACTAGCTACTAGGGTTTACATGAGTAAGTAATTGATGTATAAATCCACTTCCTGGGCCCACTTGGTGTGTGTTTGGGCTGAGCCTGAGTGTTGAACGTGCAGAGGCCATTTGTGGAGTTGAACGCCAGTATTTGTGCTAGTTTGGGCGTTCAACTCTGGTTTTGGATCCTTTTCTGGCGCTGGACGCCAGATTTGGGTAGAAAGCTGGCGTTGAACGCCAGTTTACGTCATCGATTCTTCGCCAAAGTATGGACTATTATATATTGCTGGAAAGCCCTGGATGTCTACTTTCCAACGCAATTGAAAGCGCGCCATTTTGAGTTCTGTAGCTCCAGAAAATCCACTTTGAGTGCAGGGAGGTCAGAATCCAACAGCATCAGCAGTGCTTCTTCAACCTCTGAATCTGATTTCTGCTCAAGTCCCTCAATTTCAGCCAGAAAATACCTGAAATCACAGAAAAACACACAAACTCATAGTAAAGTCCAGAAATGTGAATTTAACATAAAAACTAATGAAAACATCCCTAAAAGTAACTAGATTCTACTAAAAGCATACTAAAAACAATGCCAAAAAGCGTATAAATTATCCGCTCATCAAATGGCACTACATTTTTTGGTTAGTATCACAGTCTCGTTGCTCTTTCAGCTTCTCTTCTTGGTCATTAATTCCTTCAAGAACTTGGCATAGAGCGGCATTTGCTCTATTGCTTCAGCAAAGGGTATGTTAATCTGTAGTTTCTTGAAGATTTCCAAAAATCTTGAGAATTGGTTGTCATCCCCCTTCTTTTTCAATTGATGAGGGTATGGAGCTTTTGGAACTTCTGGCTTCAGCATTTCTCCTTTTTGATGTGAATTAGGAGTGGGAACTTGGACTTCATCTTGTTCCTCTTCCCCTTCATTTGAGTTCTTCTCTTGTGGTTTCTTAGAAGTTTCCTTCAATTCCTTCCCACTTCTGAGGGTGATAGCCTGACATTCCTCCCTTGGGTTTAAATCAGTGTTGCTGCACAGGTTATGGCTGGGAACTTGCTTAAATAGGTAGCTGATGAGATATTTTGATGAGAAACGAATCTCTCACAAAACATCACAAAACTAACCGGCAAGTGTACCGGGTCGTATCAAGTAATAAAAACTCACGGGAGTGAGGTCGATCCCACAAGGATTGAAGGATTGAGCAATTTTAGTTTAGTGGTTGATTTAGTCAAGCGAATCAAGATTTGGTTGATGATTGTGTGACTTGCAGAATGTAAATTGCATTGAAGTAAAGAGAACAAGAAATAAATTGCTGAAACTTAAAGAACAAGAAATTAAATGGCAGAAACTTAAAGTGCAAGAAATGTAAATTGCGGAATCTTAAAGTGCAAGGAATATAAATTGCTTGAAATGTAAAGGGAATTGGGGAATGGATTTGCAGAATTTAAACAAAGAAAAACTAAATTGCATCAAACAGAAGAGGGAAAGGGAATTTGGATTGAACCGGATCTTGAAGCAGTAAAGTAAATGAACAGAAAAAGCAATAAACAGGGAATTGAAATGAGAAATTCAGATCTCAGGACCCAGATACTAGAAAACCAAGTCTAGATCTCAATGCCTTCCTAGATCCAACAAGAACAATAGCAAGGAAATTGTAAATTGCAAAGAAAAGAGATGAAGAACAACGAACCGGAAATGAAATTCAATTAACAGTAAAGTAAAGAAACAGAGAGATCCAAGATTGAGATTGAAACAGAATTTCTTCAATTCTCCAATCCAAGATCCAAGATAAAAGTAAAATGAAATTGCTATTTTACTTCACATTCAAACTGTTCTTTTTATTGAATTTAAAGATGCAGGGGACAACACATGCTTTTTGTCAAGTGAAAATAACATACAAGTACACACATAAACTAGCCTATTTATTTTGAAAGAAACAAACATAATGCAAAGACTTTTAAATGACTACTTAAAAATGCAAAGACAACTTAGAATAGATAGAATGCATGAAATTTTTTTTCTTTGATCAAGGAGCAAGTCCACCTTTCATTTGTCATGCCTCTTCTTTCTCTTTTCATACACTTGGCTGCTAGTGTTCCCACCATCCTTGTTTGGTGCCTGTTGATCTTGCCAAAAGCCAGCATTATTCATAGCCTCCTCCACTCTATCTTCAAGTCTCATAGCCCTGTTTACTTCTACCTCACTTCTCATTTTGAAAAATTCATCAAAAGTTGGGAATGCCGGATCCATGTTATGCATATGTTCTCCAATATAGTTTAGTTTGATTTGGCTATTGACATTGTAATCGGCTTGTACTTCATACCTTGCTTCTTGGAGTGTTGTGAACTCCTTGAAAGCCTTCAAACTTTCAGCTTGCATTTGTTCCAACTTCCCAAAAGATTCATGAGATTGAAAGGCATGTTCTTCTTGCATCGCAAGAAATCTTGACTCGAATTCATTTTGTTTGTTGATTATTCTTAGCTCTCTTTCTTCTTGTGCTTGTTGGTTTTGCAAGTACAGAGAATGGTATTCCTCTTGCCTCTCTTGGATTCTAGTGTACTGTTGAGACAATCTCCCTATTGCTTCTTGCATTTGAGTCATATCCATATTGCCATGTGGGAAAAAGTGTGGCTGCTCCTCCTCCTCTTGTGGCTCTTCTTCCATGTGTGGCTCATCTTCCTCCATTGGTTCTTCTACTTCCCTTCCTCCATGTGGCCTTCGGCCTTGATGTGCTTCAAGGGGCATCATCATCCTTTCAATGGTTATGGGCATGCCTTGGCTTAACCACATTGGATTCTCCTCTTCCAATGGGACTTTAGCCTTTGCACACAATTTCCAAATGGTGCTCGGATAGTACAACCAAGATCCGGCCGAATTCTTTTCAGCTATCTTTTGAATGTCTCTTGCAAGGATTTCATGAACTCTTATCTCTCCACCCACCATGATACAATGCAGCATTAAGGCTCTCTCCCTGTTCACTTCTGAGGTGTTCACTGTCCCCATAATTGATCTTTTCATCAACTCATACTAACCTTTTGCTTCCGGAATGAGGTTACATCTCTTGAGGAACTTGTATTTGTTCTTGTTGTCCCCTTCCCATTCTGAGTTCTCAAAACAAATGTCTCTTGCAATCTCCTCATAATCTTGATCCTCAGTCAATCTTTGTTGGTATCCCGGTTCATCAAAGCGGACTGACTTTAGTTTCAAGACTTTTTTTGATTGCCTCCGGGCTAAAGTCTACTTCCACCCCACGCACATAGCTCTTGTACGTTGGGGGTTCACGCATGTCAATCCTTGGGACATTTGCATAGAACTCTCTTATGATGTTCGTATTAACTCGGGTGGTTGGCGATGTAAGTTCCTCCCATCTCCTCTTCCGGATTTTGTTCTTTATTTCTTGACATCCATCATCTGGCAACATGAATGGAATTTCAGGATAGATTTTTTTCTCGTTCATCCATTGAATTTGCATTTGATGGGACCAAGACTTGAACTTCCATTGGTCATATTCATAAGTTTCTTCCTCTACTATTGGATCTTTTCCTTTTCGTCGTTTGGTTCTTGAGGAGGATGCCATGATCACTTGGTTGGTTGAGAGGGAGTGTGAAGAATGTTGGAGAGTTTGATATGTGGTTGGAGGAAACAGTGATTCGGACTGAATTTGTTATGATAAGAGATTATGAAGAGAAGTCTAAGTGGTTAGAGTTTAAAGTAGAAGAAAGATTGCACAAGGCTTGTTATGTTGAGGAGTGATTCGGTCATGCGCATGGCTTGAAGGTGGTATGCTTTCCTTTGTCTTGTCTTTTTCATTGAAGATTCTTTGACCTCCTAGTCATCACAACAAGACACATACATTAGTCTTATCTCACCGTAGCAATATTGTTCTTTTTAGTAAAAATATGTGAACTATCAATTCTTATCTCATGTGAACCGTGACACTTCCTTTGGAGGACACCAAACTTGATGTTTGGTAATATATAAAGAAAATGAGTTTCTTCCTCCAATTAGAGAAGTTTAAATGTTCATAAGAATTGTTTTCATCATACTTTCTTTTTCTCTTTTTTTTTTTTCATGAAGGATTAATTGTATCCCTAAATCGGTGCATCAAAGTTTGATGAACACCAAACTTGTTTCTTGTCAAAGGGTACATCACAATTAATGCCTTCATTACCGGAAAAGAATTTTTCCATTTATAAAATTTTGGAAAACAACAATTGTATGATTATTGATGCATGAGTTTCTACTTTTCATGAAGCTATGTGGACACCAAACTTAGTGTTCGGCTATATGCTCTATCAAAACATTTTAAGCATGTAAAACAAAATTCTTTATGATATTGGTTAAGTGTGCTTAAAGACATATCAACTTAGCATATGTTTCAAAATAGTGCATGCAATAAATGGACATGTTCATGAAAAGAGAAAAGAATTCATGCATCAAGTGACCATAGTTTATTGAATGTAAAATGACAAGAATCTTAAAGCATGGGTTGCCTCCCATGGAGCGCTCTTTTATTGTCA
>NC_029786.2:34509123-34580564 GCF_000816755.2 Arachis ipaensis | reverse complement strand
GATGCAATTAGACACTATGGGGATCAAGGGTGTGCATGTATGGATGAATGAAGACAAAATTT
This sequence comes from Arachis ipaensis, assembly GCF_000816755.2. Classification (NCBI taxonomy): domain Eukaryota; kingdom Viridiplantae; phylum Streptophyta; class Magnoliopsida; order Fabales; family Fabaceae; genus Arachis; species Arachis ipaensis. The sequence continues at coordinate 34,580,502 of NC_029786.2, read as the reverse complement.
TCTCCTTCCCTTGCCTTTGCCGTGATCATTCTCAAGGAGTGGCAGATTTCTTATTTGAAGCATGTGATAGGATTTTGTCCTTATGCTATGCTCTCCTTTGTCTTGTCCTTTTCTTTGAAGATTCTTTGACTTCCTAGTCACCACAACAAGACAACACACATTAGTCTCATCCAACCGTAGCAAGGGTGTACTTTTTATTAAAACTTTATGAACCATCAATCCTTGTCTCATTTAAACCGTGATACTTCCTTTGGAAGACACCAAACTTGATGTTTGGTAATATATAAAGAAAATGAGTTTCTTCTTCCAATTAGTGAAGTTTAAATGTTCATAAGAATTGTTTTCATCATACATTCTTTTTCTCTCTTTTTTTTTTTCATGAAGGATTAATTGTATCCTTGAATTGGTGCATCAAGGTTTGATGAACATCAAACTTGTTTCCTGTCAAAGGGTTTATCACAATTAATGCCTTCATAAAAAAAATTCTATTTATAAGGTTTTGAAAAATAACAAAAGTATGATTATTGATGCATGAATTTCAAATTTTCATGAAGCCGTGTGGACACCAAACTTAGTGTTCGGCCATATGCTCTATCAAAATATTTTAAGCATGTGAAACAAAATCCTTTATGATATTGGTTAAGTGTGCTTGAAGACACACCAAACTTAGCATATGTTTCAAAATAGTGCATGCCATAAATGGACACGTTCATGAAAAGAGAAAAGAATTCATGCATCAAGTGATCATAATTTATTGAATGTAAAATGACAAGAATCTTAAAGCATGGGTTGCCTCCCATGGAGCGCTCTTTTATTGTCACTAGCTTGACATTGAAGCTTTCTTTTATGGTGGTTGGTGCTTGTAGGGCCTCAATTTGTCTCCCCTGACCGTGATCCTCTTCTTTGTTCTCTGGTGTTCAATTTCAGCATGCTCTAATGATAGTATGTTGCTGACAGTGTAGTAATCCTCGGTTTTTTGATTTGCCCCCAACTGTTGATATATCAGTTGCACTTTGTCACCTTTGGAAAGCCCCTCTGTTGGAATCTTTCTATTCTTCCAGCCCCTTTTTGCTTTGTTTCTGCGTTTCATCTTTCCTTTTGTTGATCTTTCTTTTCTGGCCATAGGCTTTCCTTGGGGGCTTCTCTTTCCAGTGGCTAATACTCTACTATCCTCTTTTGGGGCTTTTTCATCAGTCTGCACATTCCTTAGCATTGGGATGTTGCTGTGACTCTCCTGGACACTCTTCATATAGTCTTTCTTCTCCTTGTTGAATTGTGCCTCTGGTAATACCTTCAGAGTGATGCTCTGGTCATGCATCCTTAGAGTTAATTCCCCTTCCTCTACGTCTATGATAGCTCTAGCAGTGGCCAAGAATGGCCTTCCCAGTATAACAGAGTCACCATCATCATCGTTTGATTCTAGAACCACAAAATCAGCAGGGTATATAAAACTATCCACCTTGACCAAGAGATTTTCAATTACACCCCTGGGGTATACCATTGACTTGTCTACCAGCTCCAGAGACATTTGTACTGGTTTGACCTCCTCTATATGTAGCTTTTTCATCAGGGAAGATGATATTAAGTTAATGCTTGCTCCGAGATCACACATTGCTTTAGTGATTGTCAATTTCCCAATGGTGCAAGGCAACAGGAAGCTCCCTGGGTCCTCAAGCTTGGGAGGAAGCCCCTTTTGAATCAAGGCCCTGCATTCCTCATCAATCATTATGGTTTCTTTCTCATCCCATCTTCTTTTCTTGTTGATAAGATCCTTCAGAAACTTGGAATATAGAGGCATTTGCTCAAGTGCTTCAGCTAAGGGAATGTTGATTTCCAGCTTCTTAAAAATCTCAAGGAATTTGTGGAAATGCTTGTCTTTAATCTCTTTGTTGAACCTTTGAGGGTAAGGCAGTGGGGGTGTGATGCTTTTTCCTATTTGCTGCTGCCCCTGAGCTACTTCCCTTGAGCTATGTGGCTGGTTGTTCTTCTCTTTGAGTTTCTCAGTGTCTTTGTTTGGCATCACATCTTGCTCCTTATCCTCATCTGCCTTTGTTTGATTCTCATCCTCTGTTGGTTCTTTGAAGTTCTCTGCTTGCTTCCTTGTAGTGTCATTGTTGCTTATCAATGCTCTCCCACTCCTTAATTGTATTGCCTTGCATTCCTCCTTGGGATTTGGAATTGTGTCACTGGGCAGTGAGTTTGAAGATCTCTCAACAGATACTTGCTTGGAGATTTGCCCCATCTGTCTCTCTAGGCTCTTTATAGAGGCTTCCTGATTCTTGGCTACCATTTCTTGGTGTTTCAACATTTTGTCTATCATGGCCTCCAAGTGAGTGATTCTTTGGGCTTCAGGTGATACTTGAGATGGGTTATGAGATGTGGGTGGTGAATGGTAGGCATTTTGGTTGGTGGATTGGTTATTAGATTGGTATTGGTTGATGTTGGGGTAGTTGTTTTGAGGTTTTCTGAAGGGGTTTTGGTTAGTCTGCTGCTGGTTGTGATTTTGGTTGTTTCTTGGATTGTGTTGGTTTGAGTTCCTCTACCATGGTTGTTGGTTTTGGGTATGGTTATCTCCCCACCTGAGGTTTGGGTGGTTTTTCCAGGATGGATTGTATGTATCACCATACACTTCATTTGGTCCTTGGTTGTGCATATACTGAACTTGCTCTTGTTGTTGTTCTTCTTGAGTTTCTTCACTCTGTCCCCATGTGGTTGATGGTTGGCTAGTGTTGACTGCTGCAACTTGGAGACTATCAATCCTCTTGGCCATTTGCTCAAATTGTTGTTGAATTTGCTGCTGCATCATCTTGTTTTGAGCTAGGATTGAGTCCACTCCTTCTAGTTCCATTACTCCTCTCCTTTGTGATGGTTGGCGGTTTCTTTGATGAGCAAAGAAATATTGGTTGTTGGCCACCATATCCACAAGATTCTGAGCTTCCTCAGCAGTTTTCATTAGTTGTAATGAACCTCCAGCAGAATGATCGAATGCCTCCTGAGATTTCAATGTCAGGCCTTCATAGAAATTTTGCAGCACGTCTCATTCATTGAACATCTCTGGAGGACACTTTCTGATTAAGGCTTTGTACCTCTCCCATGCTTCATACAAGGATTCAGCATCTAATTGTGTGAATGTCTGCACCTCGGTTTTCAGCCTGATGACTCTTTGGGGTGTATAGAATTTAGCTAGAAATTTAGTCACCAAGTCATCCCAACTAGTGATACTTCCTTGGGGAAAAGTTTCAAGCCATTGTGCAGCCTTATCCCTTAATGAGAACGGGAACAGCAGAAGCTTGTAAGTTTCAGGATTCACGCCATTGGATTTGACAGTGTCACAGATCCTTAAGAAGGTAGATAGATGTTGATTTGGATCCTCCAATGGTCCTCCCCCAAATGAGCAATTGTTCTGGACCAATGTGATGAGTTGTGGCTTCAGTTCAAAGTTATTTGCATTGACATTAGGGGTGAGAATGCTGCTTCCACAATGTCTAGCATTTGCAAAGGTATAGGAAGCCAATACTCTCCTCTGTTGTGGTTGATTGTTGACTCCTCCTTCTGGATTAGATGTATCTCCTTCCATCTCGTGGAATTCTTCGTCTGATTCCTCTTCTCCAACAATACTTTTCCCTCTTTCAGCTCTTCTTAACCTCCTGAGAGTTCTTTCGTCTTGTTCATGAAAATTAGGTATGGCTCTTCTTGTACCTGACATACAAGCAGAACATAAGAGCACACAACCAGTTACACTTCAATCTACTGCTAGAATGAAGTTTTAGTTAGCTTAAGCAAAAATTCAAACAGTTAGTGGGTTAGTCAAAATTAAAGAAAAAGTGCTTGATCTAGATTACCACCTCGCTTAATCATTGTCAATCTAATCAATCCCCGGCAACGGCGCCAAAAACTTGATGAGATATTTTGATGAGAAACGAATCTCTCACAAAACATCACAAAACTAACCGGCAAGTGTACCAGGTCGTATCAAGTAATAAAAACTCACGGGAGTGAGGTCGATCCCACAGGGATTGAAGGATTGAGCAATTTTAGTTTAGTGGTTGATTTAGTCAAGCGAATCAAGATTTGGTTGATGATTGTGTGACTTGCAGAATGTAAATTGCATTGAAGTAAAGAGAACAAGAAATAAATTGCTGAAACTTAAAGAACAAGAAATTAAATGGCAGAAACTTAAAGTGCAAGAAATGTAAATTGCGGAATCTTAAAGTGCAAGGAATATAAATTGCTTGAAATGTAAAGGGAATTGGGGAATGGATTTGCAGAATTTAAACAAAGAAAAACTAAATTGCATCAAACAGAAGAGGAAATGAAGTTCAATTAACAGTAAAGTAAAGAAACAGAGAGATCCAAGATTGAGATTGAAACAGAATTTCTTCAATTCTCCAATCCAAGATCCAAGATAAAATTAAAATGAAATTGTATAGCACAAAACCTCATGAAATGGCATGAATTCACATATGGTTGGTTCAATCAAGGGAAACATGAAAATCTACTCAATTAGCTTGCTTGTAGCTCAAGAAAGTGCATAATTCTAATGAAAACTAAAGAAAAAGACTAGCTAAAATAGGCTATGATGACTTGTCATCAGTAGCCAATTTGTGTCTTAAGTTTCTTGATGGCAGCATCTTGATTCTGCATATTGGACCGCACTTCCTCTCGGAACATTTTACTGTCTTGAACTTCTTTGCATATACGTTTAAGTAGAGTCTCAATCCTTGAGAGTCTATCTTCGGATGATGGTGAATTGAGATTGGAGGGATGAGAAGGGCCATTTTGGTTTTGATATGGATGTTGAGAGGTGTTGTTAGGTGGGTGCTGATATGATCTCTGTGTGGAATGTTGGTGAGCTGCATTGTTGTTGGGGTTGTGACATCTCTGATCTTGGCCTTGATCTTGTTGATTTCCCCACCCAAAGTTTGGGTGGTTCCTCCAACCAGGATTATAAATTTTGGAGTATGGATCATGGGTCTGCCTATGTGAGTTTCCAATGTAGTTGGCTTGTTCCTGATCATCCTTTGCCTCTGCATTCACTCCTTCTTGAGCTGCTGATGAGGTAGTGATTGCTGCTACTTGGTTCCTTTCCATCTTCTTGGTAAGGTCAGCCAGCTGCTTAGTGATCATCTTGTTTTGAGCCAGCAGTGCATCCACCTTGTTTAGCTCCATCACTCCTCTAGTGTTGCCTCTTTCAGAAGCATAGAAGTAGTCATTCTTAGCTACAGTCTCAATGACATCTATGGCTTCTTCAATGGTCTTCTTCTTGTTCAGAGACCCCCCAGATGAGTGGTCTACTGCCTTCTTTGATTCATAAGAAAGACCTTCATAGAAAATGTGTAATTGCACCCATTCATTGAACATATCTGGCGGGCACCTTCTTGTCAAGTCCTTAAACCTCTCCCATGCTTCATAGAGAGTTTCACCATCTTGTTGCCTGAAGGTTTGTACCTCAGCTCTCAACCTGTTGATTCTTTGAGGAGGATAGAATCTTGCCAAGAATTTGTTCACCACATCTTCCCAGGTTGTTAAACTCTCCTTCGGGAAAGATTCTAGCCATTTAGATGCTTTGTCCTTTAGTGAAAAGGGGAACAAAAGCAATCTATAGGTGTCAGGATGAACACCATTAGACTTCACAGTATCACATATCCTCAGGAAGGTGGTTAGATGTTGATTGGGATCTTCTTGGACACTTCCTTCGAATGAACAATTGTTCTGAACAAGGGTGATGAGCTGTGGCTTTAGTTCAAAGTTATTGGCATGTATGGTTGGTTTTTGGATGCTACTTCCACAGTTTCCTGGGTTTGGATTTATATAAGAGCCTAAAACTCTTCTCTCTTGTCCAGCATGATTCACTGGACCTTCTCTGCCATGGTTGTGAGCCTCTTCTTCATGATGGTTCTCCATATTCTCATCCATGTCTGGTTCAAAATACTCCTCTTCCTCAGCACTAACGACTCTCTTTCCTCTTGCTTCCCTCCTTAATCTAAGGAAGGTCCTCTCAGGTTCAGAATCAAAGGAAGTTGAAGCCCCGTTTCTTCTACCTGTCATACAACCAACAGAGCAAAAAGCAAGAGAGAAGTTCAATGGAGTTTACTCTGGTTAGGAATGATGTTAGGGTGAGTGATGCAATATATCAAATAGTTAGTGGGTTAGTGAACTGAATTGTAAAAAAATTAAATATAACACCACAACGGGTAAGGGGTAAAGGGAAGAAAATAACTAAAACTGAAAGTAAATCACTCAAATTAAATTAAATCAAACAAAAGAAAATTGCTCAATCTAGTTATCCACCAATTTAATCATTGTTGATACAAAATCAATCCCCGGCAACGGCCCCATAAACTTAATGAACGGAAACTTGTCTCTCAACAAATTTCCCTTCGGCAAGTATACCGAATTGTCGTCAAGTAATAACTCACAAAAGAGTGAGGTCGAATCCCACAGGGATTGATTGGTCAAGCAACTTTAATCAGAGGAATGTTCTAGTTGAGCTAAGTAGAAATTGAGTTGATATTTGCAGAAACGTAAATGGCGGGAAAGTAAATAACAGAAAGTGTAAATGCTGGAAATAAAGAGCAAAATATAAATGGCGGAAAGTAAATTGCAGAATCTTAAATGGGAATTTGGGGAAATGAACATAAAAGTAAATGGCAGAAAGTAAAGAGAATGGGTAAGATCAGAAATGAGGGATTCATTGGGCTCAGGAGATGTTGTATTCTCCGGATCAAGTTCATTTTCATCTCTTCCTCAATCAATGCATTCATTGATCTCCTTGGCAATCTTAAGTGATTGGATTCCAATTCCTTGGCAACCCAATCTCTCAAATCTTGATCAATAGCCAATTCCTTGGTCTAATTGCTCATGAAAAGAGATAAAGTATGGTCACTGATTATACCACATGTATTCCCAAATCAAAGTGTTGGTAGGATTATATGTCACTATATCCAGCCAAACCCCAATTTGGTCCAATATGAGAAAGCATTTCTAGCATGATCTCTTCATTTCTCTTCCAAGGTTCCGAAGAGATCTAAGTATGAATAGCTTCTTTTCCAAGACAACTACCCAATAGGATGAAGATTGAAAGCTTTCTAGTAAAATCAAGAGAAAAGAAAGAAGAAGAATAATGAAAACTATTATTGATCCATCAAATTACAACAGAGCTCCCTAACCCAATGAAAGGGGTTTAGCTGTTTGACGTTAGTGGTGTTAACGTTAAGTGAAAATGTGGGTTCGAGAACGTTAGTGACGATCACCTTTTTCACTAACGTTCCAAGCCAAAAATGATCCACGTTAACTTCAACGTTAGTGGCACTAACGTGACCACTAACGTTGCCTCTTGGTCCTTCGCAAACGTTATTGGCATTCACCTTTTCCAATAACGTTGCTTATTGCCCCTTTTCCCCACGTTAGTATAACTAACGTGACCCTTAACGTGGGCATGCCTAAGCTTCGAGAGCGTTAGTGACACTTACCTTTGTCGCTAATGCTTCAAATGCCCCTTCTTCCCACGTTAGTGCCTCACGTTAATTGCATTAACGTGACCACTAACGTGGTGGTGATTGCCATCTCCAACGTTAGTGACAAAGGTGAGTGTCACTAACGTTGGCCCATCATTTCTTTCCTCCACGTTAGCTTCCACGTTGATGTAATTAACATGGCAACTAACGTGGGCAATATTGGCTTAGTCCAACGTTAGTGACAAAGGTGAGTGTCACTAACGTTGGCGATTCCTTGCTCCTCCCACGTTAGAGTTCACGTTAATGTAATTAACGTGACTCTTAATGTGGCCAATTGTGCCCTTTTGGAACGTTAGTGGTATTCACTTTTACTACTAACGTTGGAGCTTCCCTTTTCCTCCACGTTAGCTTCCACATTTATGTAATTAATGTGGCCACTAACGTGGGCTATGATGGCTTTCGAAGGCGTTATTGGTGATCACTTTTTCCATTAACGTTGCAAGCTAGCTCCCATTCCACGTTAGTTAGACTAACGTGGCTACTAACGTGGCTCTTCCTTGCTTCCTTTGTCCTGAAATCAAGCAAATAAAGTGCATCAAAGCTTGGTTCTAAATCATGAGATCATGCATAATTCTCATAAAATCATGTAAAGTTCACAATGTTTGCTTGAATCAAGATGTAAGTGAATTTCTACCCAAAACTTGCTTATTTACTAAGAAAATGCATGAAACTACCCTAAAACAGTAAAGAAAAGGTCAGTAAAACTGGCCAAAATGCCCTGGCATCATGCACCCTCTTCTGACTTCTGTGAAAAAGCATCTCAATTCCTGCAATTGGAGCAAACAACTTTGAGCTTAAGCTTCAATTAGTTTCTCTAATGCAGCAGAATTGCAAGCATCATGGACTTTCATTAGAAGATCCTCATCAATTTTTAGCTGAATTCTAGCAAATCTATTACACTGTTAAAACCCATGGGGTTGACCCTGAGGTCTACAGACTTATGCTCTTCCCTTTTGCTGTAAGAGACAGAGCTAGGACATGGTTGGACTCACAACCTAAAGAAAGCCTGAACTCTTGGGAAAAGTTAGTCAATGCCTTCTTGTCAAAGTTCTTTCCACCTCAAAAATTGAGTAAGCTTAGAGTGGAAGTCTAGACCTTCAGACAGAAGGAAGGCGAATCCCTCTATGAAGCTTAGGAAAGATACAAGCAATTGATCAGAAGGTGTCTTTCTGCCATGCTTTCAGAATGGAGCATCATATGCATATTCTATAATGGTCTGTCTGAACTGTCCAAGATGTTATTGGACAACTCTGCTGGTGGATCTCTTCATCTGAAGAAGATGCCTGAAGAAGCCCAGGAACTCATTGAAATGGTTGCAAATAACCAATTCATGTACACTTCTGAAAGGAATCCTGTGAATAATGGGACAACTCAGAAGAAAGGAGTTTTGGAGATTGATACTCTAAATGCCATATTGGCTCAGAATAAAATATTGACTCAGCAAGTCAATATGATTTCTCAGAGTCTGACTGGAATGCAAGCTGCATCCGGCAGTACTAAGGAAGCCTCCTCTAAGGAGAAGCCTATGACCTTGAGAATCCTGGAATGGAAGAAGTGAATTACATGGGAAAATCCTATGGAAACACTTACAATCCTTCATGGAGGAATCATCCTAATCTCTTATGGAAGGATCAACAGAAGCCTAATCAAGGCTTCAATAATAATAATGGTGGAAGAAACAGGTTTGGCAATAGCAAACCTTTTCCATCATCTTCTCAGCCAGTAATGGAGAATATGTTGGAGTTTTGGAGATGCTTTGTCTTCTGAATCTCTGCTTTCCTTTGTCCTCTGATTCACGCACGTTGTCCAGAGTTCTTAAGCACACTCTTCTTTCTGCTTTGGACCTTGACTTTAACCGCTCAGTCTCAAGTTTTCACTTGACACCTTCACGCCACAAGCACATGGTTTGGGACAGCTCGGTTTAGCCGCTTAGGCCAGGATTTTATTCCCTTAGGCCCTCCTATCCACTGATGCTCAAAGCCTTGGGATCCTTTTTGTTACCCTTGCCTTTTGGTTTTAAGGGCTATTGGCTTTTTTTTTTTTTGCTGCTTTTTCTTGCTTTAAGAATCATTTTTATGATTTTTCAGATTATCAATAACATGTCTCATGTTCATCATTCTTTCAAGAGCCAACATATTTAACAGTCTTAAACAACAAATTCAAAAGACATATGCACTGTTCAAGCATTCATTCAGAAGACAGAAAGTATTGCCACCACATGTAACTAATTAGAATTTCTCTTATTAAAACTCGAAATTTTATTGCCTCTTATTCAAAAGATCTACTATTTTATTCATGTTTACTGATGATGAGAAAAATAAACTATGGCTTAATTGGAGATAAAATCAAAATAGATACTAATTACTACTATATGACTCCTAAGGTGAACTTCTATAATGCCACTATCACAGAGTTAAAGCAGAAATTGGAATTTAACAACCTTTGTTCTGGGAAGTGGGTGTTCCTCTTATCCGTGGGGTGCTTGGTCCTTCAAGAGATAACTTCTGGCGCTTCAATTCCCTTAAGTCACGCCCTTGCTCCTCTTGTTCTTTAAACATATAGGTAAGAATTTGACTGTGTTCTTTCTGTTCTTTTATTATTTGTTCCATAGCTTCCCGTATCTTGGTAACAGACGTCTCAAGATACTCCCAGTATTCAGATTGAGGGATTTCTGGGAGAAATTCCTGTGTTTTCTTCTTGGTGGGATCATCCTGTGCTTGTTATTTTTCCATTGATGCTTTGGTGATTGGTTTCTCAACTGAGATATACTCAGTTATTCCCATCCTTACTCCAGCGTCCTTGCAAAGCAGAGAAATCACGCTTGGATAAGCCAACCTGGCCTTTTTAGAATTTTTGTTAGCAATTTTGTAGAGTTCAGCTGAGATTAGCTGATGAACTTCCACTTCTTTTCCCATCATGATGCAATGGATCATCACTGCTCTTTTAACTGTGACTTCAGAACGGTTGCTAGTAGGCAATAGAGAATGCCCAATGAAGTCCAGCCATCCTCTGGCGACTGGTTTGAGATCTTCTCTCTTGAGTTGATTTGGGATACCCTTTGTGTTGGTGGTCCACCTGGCTCCAGGGATATATATGTCCTCTAGAATCTTATCCAGGCCCTTGTCTGTTCTCATCATTCTCCTGTTGAAGGAGTCTGGATCATCTTTCAGCTGAGGTAGCTTTAAGATCTCTTTGATCTTGTCAGGGATGGTATGAACAATCTTTCCTCTGACCATGGTCCGATATTCGTAGAAAGCAGTTCCAGATAGTTTTTGCTTGTCAGTCTGCCACATATTAGCATAGAACTCCTGGACCATATTCCTTCCCACTTTCGTTTCAGGATTAGCTAGGACTTCCCAGTTCCTGATTCGAATTAGCTCCTGGATCTCCGGATATTCATCTTCTTTCAGATCGAATCTAACTTCTGGGATCACTGATCTCAGACCCATTATTTTGTTATAATGGTATGAATGTTCTTTAGATAAGAACTTCCCTTGATTCCAAAGTGGTTTTGGAACGCTCTCTTTCTTGCCTCTTGGAGTGGGTTGTTTTCCTTTAGGAGCCATGATCTTAGTGATCGCGGATAAACACACCAAACTTAGAGGTTTGCTTATCCTCAAGCAAAAGAAAAGAAAGGAGAGGGATAGAAGGAGAGCTAGGTGCAATTGTTGATGGAAGGGGAGGGAGGCCGAACCCAAATTTAAAGGGAGGGAGGGTGGGTTTTCGAAAAAAGAGATAAAGATATGATAAAAGAGATTGATTTGGAAAAGATAAGATAGAAGATATGATAAGAGAGGATATAGTTTAAAATTGAAAAGATATGAAAGATTTTTGAAAAAGATAGATCCAGATTTTGAAAAAGATAAAGTGGAGATTTTGAAAAAGATATTGATGAGTTGAAAAGATAGATTTGTTTTTTTAAAAAGATTTGAAAAGAGTTGGATTGAATTTGCAAAGAGGGTTTGTGCTTATGGATTAAGATATATTTGATATTTTTAAAGTAGGATTTTTAGAAATTAGGGATTTTAGAAATCAGGGTTCTTAACATGTTTATGCAAGAAATCATGAATTGAAGTATGAAAATCAAGATTAGAATGAAAAAATATGAAGAAAAATGAATTTGCCTCCTCCCTATCATCCTGGCGTTTGAACGCCCAAACACTGCCTGTTTTGGGCGTTCAACGCCCAAATGCTGTTCTCCTGGGCGTTCAACGCCCAGTTGTTGCCCTTTTCTGGCGTTGAACGCCAGATTGCTATCCTTACTGGCGTGCAGCGCCTACTGGCTACCCCTTTTGGGCGCTGAACGCCCAAAATAGGCTCTTATTGGCGTTTTCTTGCCAGTGAGCTCTTTTTCTCTGTTTTGTGTACAGATTCCTTCTGTAACCCTGTGAACTTATGCAATTGATTTTTTACCTTGTTATCAATAAACTCTATATAAACAAATAAAAATAAAAATAGAAATAGGGCAAAATGCTTATGGGATTGATGCCCCATGGCTGGGTTGCCTCCCAGCAAGCGCTTCTTTATTGTCTTTAGCTGGACCTTGCTGAGCTTTTAGTCTAGCTTCAGCCTTGAGCACTCTTGCTCAACGTTGCCTTCAAGATAGTGCTTGATTCTCTGTCCATTGACAATGAACTTCTTATCAGAATCAATATCTTGAAGCTCCACATAACCATATGGTGATACACTTGTAATCACGTACGGTCCCCTCCACCGGGATTTCAATTTCCCGGGGAATAGCCTGAGTCTAGAGTTGAACAGCAGAACCTTCTGTCCTGGCTCAAAGATTCTAGATGACAGCTTTCTGTCATGCCACTTTTCTGATTTCTCTTTATAAAGCTTGGCATTTTCGAAAGCTGTTAGCTCAAATGGTAACGTCCAGCATGGTGTAGAGATGACTGGTGTTGTGACCAGCTTAGCTTTCAGCGTTTCAAACGCCCGCAGGCACTCTGTGTCAAACACAAATGGCGTGTCAGCAGCTAGCAGATTGCTTAGAGGTTTTGCGATTTTCGAAAAATCCTTTATAAACCTCCTATAAAATCCTGCATGCCCCAAAAAGCTTCTGATTGCCTTAACATTGGCAGGTGGTGGTAATTTTTCAATTACCTCTATTTTTGCTTGATCCACCTCTATTCCCTTGTTTGAGATTTTATGCCCAAGAAAAATCCCTTCAGTCACCATGAAGTGACATTTTTCCCAGTTTAAAACTAGGTTGGTCTCTTGGCATCTTTTCAGAACAAGTTTCAGGTGATCAAGACAGGAGCTGAATGAGTCTCCATATACTGAGAAGTCATCCATGAAGACTTCCAGAAATTTTTCCACCATATAAGAGAAAATAGAGAGCATGCATCTCTAGAAGGTTGCAGGCGCATTACACAGCCCAAATGGCATCCTTCTATAAGCAAACACTCCAGATGGACATGTGAATGATGTTTTCTCTTGATCCTGAGGATCTACTACAATCAGGTTATAGCCTGAGTAGCCGTCCAAAAAGCAGTAATAATCATGACCTGCTAGTCTTTCTAGCATCTGGTCTATGAATGGTAAAGGAAAATGATCCTTTCTGGTGGCTGTATTGAGCCTTCTGTAGTCAATACACATGCGCCACCCTGTAACTGTTCTTGTAGGAACCAGTTCATTTTTTTCATTATGAATCACTGTCATGCCTCCCTTTTTTGGGACGACTTGGACAGGGCTCACCCAGGGGCTATCAGAAATAGGATAAATAATCCCAGCCTCTAGTAATTTGGTGACCACTTTCTGCACCACTTCCTTCATGGCTGGATTTAGCCGTCTCTACGGTTGAACCACTGGTTTAGCATTATCCTCCAATAAGATTTTATGCATGCATCTAGCTGGGCTTATGCCCTTAAGGTCACCTATAGACCACCCAAGAGCTGTCTTGTGTGTCCTTAGCACTTGAATAAGTGCTTCCTCTTCCTGTGAATTTAAAGCAGAGCTTATGATCACTGGAAAAGTGTCACCTTCTCCCAGAAAAGATTCCCTGGGCTCTTACTGTCCTCAGGTGAATCTTGGGTGGTTTGCTCATTTCTTGGCTTTTTGCTGCCTTGAGGTGGGGTATTTAATGTTTTCCCACTTCTTAGTTGAACTGCTTGGCATTCTTCTGTTATTTGCCTTGACAGCTGCTGCTTTGTTTGCTTAAACTGTTCTTCCATATGTATATTAGCCATCCTTGTCTCTTGTAGTCTATCTTTGAATTCGGCTAACTGCTTTGCTAGAAAGTCCAATTGCTGATTGAATTCAGCAGCTTATTCTACAAGACTGAGTTCAGCAGTTGCTGTTTTAACCTCTTCTTTCATGGAAGGGTCACTGCTTAGGTACAGATGCTGATTCCTGGCAACTGTATCAATGATCTCTTGAGCCTCTTCAATTGTCTTTCTCATGTGGATAGATCCACCAACTGAGTAATCTAGAGACATCTGAGCTCCTTCAGCAAGCCCATAATAGAAGATGTCTAACTGAACCCACTCTGAAAACATTTCAGAAGGGCATTTTCATAGCATCTCTCTGTATCTCTCCCAGGCATCATAAAGAGATTCACTATCTCCTTGTTTAAAGCCTTGGATGTCCAGCCTTAGCTGTGTCATCCGTTTTGGGGGAAAGTATTGATTTAGGAATTTTTCTGTCAGCTGTTTTCATGTCCTTATGCTGGCCTTAGGTTGGTTATTTAACCACCTCTTAGCTTGATTTTTTACAGCAAATGGAAACAGTAATAGTCTGTAGACATCCTGATCTATTGCTTTATCATGTACTATATCAGCAATCTGTAGAAACTGTGCCAGAAACTCTGTAGGTTCTTCCTGTGGAAGACCAGAATACTGGCAATTTTGCTGCACCATGATAATGAGCTGAGGATTCAACTCAAAGCTACTGACTCCAATGGAGGGTATGCAGATGCTACTCCCATATGAAGCAGTAGAGGGGTTAGAATATGACCCCAGAGTCCTCCTGGACTGTTCATTTCTGCTTGGATCCATGATGGAGAAAGGGAGATAATGTAAAATAGAGAAAATATTTTTTTTTATTTATTTTGAAAATAAAATAAACTAATAAAATAAATAAAAATAGGTGAAGATTTTCGAAAAAAAATGAGGGGAGAGAAAGTGGTAAGGAAGTTTTTGAAAAAGATATAATTTGGAAAAGATTTTAAATTTTGAAAAAAATCTGAATTTTAGAAATAGATTTCGAAAAATATGCTTTAAGATAGAGAGAAAAGATATTTTTGAATTTTAAGAAGAGAGAGAAGAACAATAAGATAGCACAAGATTTAAAATTTTTAGATCTAATGCTCCTTGTTTTCGAAAATTTTTGGAGGGAAAAACACCAAGGAACACCAAACTTAAAAATTTTAAGATCGCGACACAAGAAAAACTCAAGAACAATTTGAAGACTCACAAGAACACAAGAACATGAAGGAAGAACACCAAACTTAAAATTTTTAGAAAATCAAACTAAAATTTTTGAAAAACACAGAAAAATCAACAAGAAAACACCAA
This sequence comes from Arachis ipaensis, assembly GCF_000816755.2. Lineage (NCBI taxonomy): Eukaryota > Viridiplantae > Streptophyta > Magnoliopsida > Fabales > Fabaceae > Arachis > Arachis ipaensis. The sequence goes on along the minus strand of NC_029786.2, from coordinate 34,565,468 downwards.
ACTTAAAGTTTGGCATAGGATTTAATAGAAAAATTATTTTTTTCTTTTGAAAAAGATTTTAAGAAAAGGAAAATAAGCATTCTAAAATTCTAACACGACAACAATAAGAGACTCTAAACTAAAAAGAGAAATTTTTCCTAATCTAAGCAACAAAATAAGCCGTCAGTTGTCCAAACTCAAACAATCCCCGGCAACGGCGCCAAAAACTTGGTGCACGAATTGTGAATCACACTTTTCACAACTCGTACCACTAACCAGCAAGTGCACTGGGTCGTCCAAGTAATACCTTACGTGAGTAAGGGTCGAATCCCACGGAGATTGTTGGTTTGAAGCAATCTATGGTTATCTTGCAATTCTTAGTCAAGAATTCAACTGCATTTATCAGTTGAATTGCGAATAAATAAGAGAGCATGGGTTAAAGGTTACTTGTTATGCAGTAATGGAGAATCGGATTCTCATGAATGCCGCCATCAATCTAGCTTATACCACGGAGATTCTGATTAAGGAATCTAAGAGATATTCATTCAATCTGATGTAGAACGGAGGTGATTGTCAGACACACGTTCATGGATTGAGGAAGGGGATGAGTGTCACTGATCATTACCTTCTCCATAGTTAGGCGCGAATGGATATCTTAGATAGGAACACGCATGTTTGAATGGAAAACAAAAATACTTGCATTAATTCATCGAGACACAGCAGAGCTCCTCACCCCCAACAATGGAGTTTAGAGACTCATGCCATCAAACAGTACAAAGTTTAGATCTAAAATGTCATGAGATACAAAATAAGTCTCTAAAAGTTGTTTAAATACTAAACTAGTAGCCTAGGTTTACAAAAAATGAGTAAACTATGATGGGTGGTGCAGAGATCCACTTCTGGGGTCCACTTGGTGTGTTCTGGGACTGAGACTTAAACAATTCACGTGCATAAGGCTGTTTTGGGCATTCAACGCCAGGTTTGGATCCATTTCTGGCATTGAACTCCAACTTTTAATCCTTTTCTGGCGCTGGACGCCAGAATTGGGCAGAGAATTGGCGTTGAACGCCAGTTTACGTCGTCTATCCTTGTACAAAGTATGGACTATTATATATTGTTGGAAAGCCCTGGATGTCTACTTTCCAACGCAATTGGAAGCGCGCCATGTTGAGTTCTGTAGCTCCAGAAAATCCACTTTGAGTGCAGGGAGGTCAGAATCCAACAGCATCAGCAGTCCTTTTTCAGCCTGAATCAGATTTTTGCTCAGCTCCCTCAATTTCAGCCAGAAAAATACCTGAAATTACAGAAAAATACACAACTCAAAGTAAAGTCCAGAAATATGAATTTTTCCTAAAAACTAATGGAAATAAACTAAAAACTAACTAGAATATACTAAAAACTATATGAAATTAACCCCAAAAAGCGTATAAAATATCCGTTCATCAATGATCATGTGAAGTCACAAAAACAACTACAAAATTTAAGCGGAATCAAAAATAGCATTAAAAATAGAACACCCTGGAGGACAGGCTTATTGGCATTTAAACGCCAGTAAGGATAGCAGAATGGGCGTTTAACGCCCAGCCTGGCAGCATTCTGGGCGTTAAACACCAGAATGGGCAACACTCTGGCCGTTTAACGCCAAAAAGGGCTGTCTGGCATCTGGTTGGCATTAAACGCCAGAAATGGGCATCTGGTTGGCGTTTAACGCCAGAAAAGGAAGACACCCTCATCTCATTTGTCACCTCTGCAATTCAGCTGGAATTGTCATAAAGGAAGACACCCTCATTGATGAGGAAAAGCCCATCACTAAGAAAAGGATGGAGCAAACAAGAGAGCCCACTCATGGACCTCAACAAGAGCATGAGGAAATTCCTCATCATGAAATCCCGAGATGCCTCAAGGGATGTATTTTCCTCCACAAGACTATTGGGGGGCAAATCAACACCTCTTTAGGAGAACTGATTTCCAACATGGAACAACTAAGAATGGAGCACCAAGAGCACTCTATCATCCTCCATGAAATAAGAGAAGACCAAAAGGCCATGAGAGAGGAGCAACAAAGGCAAGGAAGAGACATTGAGGAGCTCAAGCACTCCATAAGATCTTCAAGAGGAAGAACTAGCTGCCATCACTAAGGTGGACCCGTTCTTTAATTTCCTTGTTCTTTATTTTCTATTTTTGGTTCCATATGCTTTATGTTTTATCTATGTTTGTGTCTTTATTACATGATCATTAATGTTTAGTGTCTATGCCTTAAATCTATGAGTGTCCTATGAATCCTTCACCCTTCTTGAATGAAAAATATTTTTAATTGCAAAAGAACAAGAAGTGCATGGTTTCAAATTTTATCTTGAAGTTAGCTTAATTATTTTGATGTGGTGGCAATACTTTTTGTTTTCTGAATGAATGCTTCAACAGTGCATATTTTTTATATTGTTGTTTATGAATGTTAAAATTGTTGGCTCTTGAAAGAATAATGAAAAAGGAGAAATGCTATTAATAATCTAAAAAATCATAAAATTGATTCTTGAAGCAAGAAAAAGCAGTGAAAAACAAAGCTTGCGAAAAAAAAGGAAAAAAAAAAGAAAGAAAAACAAAAAGCAAGCAGAAAAAGCCAATAGCTCTTTAAACCAAAAGGCAAGAGCAAAAAGCTAGTAACCCTTTAAACTAAAAGGCAAGGGTTTAGGATCCAAGGTTTTGAGTATTAATGGATAGGAGGGCCCAAAGGAATAAAATCCTGGCCTAAGCGGCTAAATCAAGCTGTCCCTAACCATGTGCTTGTGGCGTGAAGGTGTCAAGTGAAAAGCTTGAGACTGAGCAGTTAAAGTCGTGGTCCAAAGCAAAAAGAGTGTGCTTAAGAGCTTTGGACACCTCTAACTGGGGACTCTAGCAAAGCTGAGTCACAATCTGAAAAGGTTCACCCAGTTAAGTGTCTGTGGCATTTATGTATCCGGTGGTAATACTGGAAAACAAAATGCTTAGGGTCACGGCCAAAACTCATAAAGTAGCTGTGTTCAAGAATCAACATACTAAACTAGGTAAATCAATAACACTATCTGAATTCTAAGTTCCTATAGATGCCAATCATTCTGAACTTCAATGGATAAAGTGAGATGCCAAAACTGTTCAGAAGTAAAAACTACAAGTCCCGCTCATCTAATTGAGACTAATCTTCATTGATATTTTTGAGATTCATTGTATATTCTCTTCTTTTTATCCTATTTTGTTTTTAAGTTGCTTGGGGACAAGCAACAATTTGAGTTTGGTGTTGTGATGAGTGATGAGAGAACTTTTGCGTGGTCTAGAAATTTGCAGATAAATCCTCGTTGCAAGTATAGTTTCAAAACCAACAAAAGTCCTTTCATACAAACGTTTTGGTTGTCACAAATAACAAACCCCTTTAAAATTGATAACCGAGTATTTAAACCTCGGGTCGTCTTCTCAAGGAACTGCAGGGAAGTATGTTCTTATTATTGGTTATGAAGATTGTAAATTGGGGTTTTGAAGATGAGGAACAAGTGATTTAAATTGCAATTAAAGTAAGTAAAAGACTGTAAATTAAATAAATAACTGTAAAACACACTTTTGGCAAGGTATGAGAAATTAGAAGTCCTATCCTAGTTATCCTTATCAATGATGATGAAAATTGAATCTTAATTCCACTTAGTTAACCTTTGCTAGAGCAAAGAAAAGTCAAGTGACTAATTAGTTAGATCCTCAAATCCTAGTTAATCCCTAAGGAAAGATTGGGATTATTGAAGTTCAATTCAATTAGTAAAGATAACGATTATCAATAATGTTGAGTTTGATAACTCCTGAGTTACTGATTTCTTAACCAAGACCAAAAGGGGAAAAGTAAATCTACTGGAATAAAAATGTCTTCAGATTGGGGATAAAAGTAACATAAATAAAAGAAAGCAATTGTAAACTGAAATACCTCAAATAACATTAATTCAAACAGTAATCTGTAACATAGAAGAATTCATAAATAAAATTGAGAAAATAAAAAAGGAATATTGAACCTGATAAAAAGAAACAATCCTGAAAGCAAGAGAAATCCTAATCCTAAATCCTAAGAGAGAGGAGAGAACCTCTCTCTAAGAACTACATCTACTCCTAAAACTATGAATATGAAAGCATGATTATGAATGGATGTATTCCCCCACTTTATAGCCTCTAATCTGTGTGTTTTGGGCTAAAAACTGGGTCAAAAACAGCCCAACAATTTCTGTTACGTTTAGGTCACAGGAAGGTGACGCGGAGGCGTCGTCCACGCGGTGGCGTAGATTGAAGTTCGCAGATGCGACGCGGGCGCGTCATTCACACGTTCACGTCGCCTAACGTCAGGGCAACTATGGCAAATTATATATCAAATCGAAGCCCCGGACGTTAGCTTTCCAACGCAACTGAAAACACATCATTTGGATCTCTGTAGCTAAAGTTATAGCCGTTTGAGTGCGAAGAGGTCAGGCTGGACAGCTTAGCAATTTCTCCAACTTCTTGTATTCCTTCCACTTTTGCATGCTTCCTTTCCATCCTCTGAGCCATTCCTGCCCTGTAATCTCTGAAATCACTTAACACACATATCAAGGAATCTAATGGTAATAAGAGAGGATTAATCATAGGGAACTTAAGGCCAAAGAAGCATGTTTTCAATCAAAGCACATAATTAGGAAGGCAAATGTAAAACCATGCAAATAGTATGAATAAGTGGGTAAAGAGTTGATAAAAACCACTCAATTGAGCACAAGATAAACCATGAAATATTGGTTTATCAACCTCCCCACACTTAAACATTAGCATGTCCTCATGCTAAGCTCAAAAGAAGCTATAAAGATGAAGAGAAATGATAGAATGTATGAAATGCAACCTATCTAATGCAACTATATGCTAAGATATTTCTACCTACTTGGTTAAAAGTAAATAAGTTCTCCAAGACAAATATGAATCAAATTCCACTAATTCAAATTATATAATAAAAGACAAGTAAACTTGTAAGAAGATAGCTCATGAAAGCAGGGAACATAGAGTCAAGCATTGAACCCTTACTGGTGGTGTATATCACTCTAACTCTCAAGTGTCTAGGGTCAATCACTCTACTCTTCCCTAGTCATGCTTTCTAAACTTTGTTCTTCATCTAACCAATCAACAAATATTTAGTATACCAATGCAAACATCATGAGGTCTTTTCAGGGTTGTAATGGGGCTAAAGTAAGGGTAAGGATATATGTATGGCCAAGTGAGCTATAATATGAATATTTAATTAACCTAAGCTCTCACCTAATATATATATACTCTATATACTGTTAAATTCATGCCTAACTACCCATAATTCCCACTTTTGTATGATTCCCATACTCATGTACCATATTTTTTATATTTCTTTACTTTTATCACATGTGCATTGATCTTTTCATTAACTTAGCATTGGGGTGATTTTGTCTCCTTATTTATTTACTTATTTATTGAATATTTTTGGATTTTTTTCTCTCTTTTTTTTGTATCCCCTTATTTAATTACTTAAATTTTTTTTAATGCACATGGTAATTTAATTATTTTGATTTCACATGAGCATGCTTCCCAAATTTTCAAATAACTTATTCAATTTAATTCTCTACTTTTTCATATCATCCCATGTTCCCATAAAATTCCCCATACTTAAATTATACACAATATCTATCTTAAGCTAACCAAGGATTCAACTTGGGATTTTTATTTTGTTTTTCTGCTTAAGGTTAGTAATGTGGTTATGAAATAGAAGGGGATTAAAAAGTTCAAAGTGGCTAATAAGGGTGATGTAAAAGGTAGGCTTATTTGGGATAAGTGAGCTAATAACAAATAATGGCCTCAATCATATGCAAGCATGTAAATACACTAAATAATGGATATATAGAATGGAACAAAGCAAAGATTGCAATTATAGAGAAGAAAATACACAAGAATAAAAATTTATGGTCAAATAATGTAACCATATAAATAAGCTCAAATCTCACAGGTTGTATGTTCTTTGGCTCAAAAACCATGTTCCAAATACAACTTCCAAACAAGTTTTAACATAAATTTTTTTTTAAATTAGTGAAATTTTTCAAAAATGGAGTCCTAAAAAGAAATTTATTACTTTAACCAAGTAGTAACTAAATGCACAAAATCAAATAAATATGTAATCAAATATGCAGATGCAACAATGAACAAATAAAGAAAATAAGAGTATTGGTGTTGAAAAGAAGGTAACTAACCCTTGGAAGTCGGTATCGACCTCCCCACACTTAAAGATTGCACCGTCCTCGGTGCATGCTAAGATGTGCAAGTGGACAGGTTGTGGTTCCTCAGCTGGGGCTCTTTTTGTTCCTTTCCTTACCGGTGATTTGGGAGTAACTTTCTCTTTACCCTTCTTGGTGGCCATCCTGAAAAGGAAAAAAAAGAGAAAGTAATTTGAATTCAAAGGGATAGAGCAAGGAAGAGAACAGGATATGTGGTAATCAATGCACATTAAAAACGAATGATGTTAACACATGGTCATGACTACATGTGAAAAATCATAAACGGGAATATAGCAGTGCATATGAAGACAATTAAATGCAAGATGTTTATTGGCATGCAGGCAAAGGCATGAGTAGCATAGATCAAGCATCACTCGTAACAAATCACCACGTTTGTATTGACAATTAATTTTCAATTAATACAATAGTAAAGGAAATTTGTGAAAAGCAAGCATTGAATAGTAGGATAATGTAGAAAAATGCATAATACCATATTGGCTTTTTCACAAACACATAGCATGCATGGTAAATAAGGTATAGAAAGTATTAAGGTGAACATGCAAGCAACCCTTTTTTTTTAATTGCCAAACAATTTTACAGCAATCCACAAGCATATAATGAGAAATAATGACTCAAATAAATTTCCAACACCAAGTAAAAAGGAAAAAAGAAAGAAAAAGAAAATATGAATAATGAAAGTAAAAAGAAAATAAAAGAAGATAACATATAAAAATAAGAAGGATAATAGAAAAGTAAGGAGAGAAGAAGAAAAGAAAACCTTGTTAATGGGGCTGAGAGAGAGAGTAGAAAGTGAGAAAGAAGGAAGAAGATAGAAAGAAGAAAGAAGGAGGGAAAAAAGAGAAAATAGGATTTGGGGAAAAGAAAAGATAAGATAAGTGGCAAGTTAGAGAAGCTGTGCGGCGCAAGCGACGCGGCCGCGTGGGGCACGCGGTCACTCGAATTGCGCTTAAACTGATTGACGTGGTCACGTCGGTCACGCGGTCGCGTGACCCGTTTTATGCTACTGGCGCGAGGGTAGCCTCGCGCTCGCACAACTCTCTGTTCAAAACCATTAATTTTCAAATATTGGGTGACGCGATCGCGTGGGGCATGCAATCGCGTGAGTGGCCATTACAAGGAGATGACGCGGTCGCGTCGGTCATGCGGTCGCGTGGGAAGGATTGTGCGTTCAGCACCAATCCAACACCACTCTAGCACAACTTTCGGTCGTGCACCCTTTTGACGTCGAATTCCAGGGCACGCAGCCGCGTGAGTGATGCGGTCGCGTGGGAGGCCAATGTTCCCACTCGACGCGGATGCGTCAGCGACGCTGCCGCGTCGCGTGCGTGCTTTTTTTTTTTTTTATGAAAAATGCAGAATGCAATGCTAATATGAATGTTATACAAAACTCCAGTTCAATATAATAAAATAAAATAAAAATAAAAAACAAATAAAACTAAATAAAAATGAAAAAGGACGATCATACCATGGTGGGTTGTCTCCACCTAGCACTTTTAGTTAAAGTCCTTAAGTTGGACATTTGGGGAGTCCTTTGTTATGGTGGCTTGTGCTTGAACTCATCCAGGAATCTCCACCAATGTTTGTAATTCCAGTAGCCTCCGGGATCCCAAACTAGGCGCAGAAAGCCTTCAAGAAGGTTAAAGCAAGTGTTGATTGTTGGAATGAATTCCGGGGTCCCAAACCTTGCTTTTGCACCCGTCTTTGTGTTGATCATCATGATTCCATCCGGGTAGCAAGCAATCTGAATTCTCACTAAAGCGGCCAAACAACTTCCTAGACCCATTCAGTTGAGTTTTACACCAACCTTTGCGTTTAAACTTAAAGCTTCCAACCATAATGAACCTTGTAGGACAATTCTTACCACTGGCCATCTTCCTCTTACTCTTAATGCCACAAAGAGCTGTAAGTTGACCATCCGTCTCCAATAGCCCATATTCAAGTGGGATTAGAAAGCTAAGGGATATGAATTTTACCCACTTGAATGTTGTGAAGGATGATGGCAACTTAGGGGAAGGGGTCTCCAATAACTTTGACAAGGTGATTTCAAGCTCCACTCCCTGTGCTCTTTGACAACTTCCACCTCTTTGCAAACTTCTTTAATTTCAACCTCTTCCTCTTGGTAGCTTTCTTTCAATTCAATCTCTTCTCATTACTTACCAAGGGCATGGGAGGTTGTGCTTCTTCTTCTTGAATCTCCATCTCTTGATCGACCTCTTCAAAGCCTTTAGCCATGATATGCCTTGGAGGTTGTACACCCTCCTCAACATCAATTTCAAATATCTTTGAAGGAGGTTCTATGGCTGGAGTTTCCCATGGAGGTTCTGCATCTCCTAAGTCTTCAACCACTTCTTCCTCCTCAATGGCAGGCGTAGCTTCTTCCAATTTTTTCAATATAAAATCGTGCTGCTCACTGTCCACCGGAGTTTCTAATATCTCCTTCATGCTACGTTCTTCATTAGATTGCCCACATGAGGCCATGGAGGTTCCTTGAGTGTCCGAACGTCATGAAGGTAATCGATTTATCGCTTGATCCAGTTGGCGAAGGGTTGCTTGAAGTTTTGCACATGTTTCCGTGAGACGATCCCTTGATTCTTGTTGCGCTCGGCTATCATAAGTAGGATCATAGTGCTCTTGGATTGATGGATATGGAGATGGCAAATATTGAGGTGGTGGTTCTTGGGAGTAATTGGGTTGGAATTGGGGTGGTTCTATATATGGTTCATATGGCTCATAAGGTGCTTGGTGTGGTGGATACGGGTTAGAATCATGTGATGATGTCTGGTAGTAGGGGGCTTGTGAGTATGGTGGTCCAAAGCTGTGTTGAGGAGGCAGTTCATAATCATATGGTGGGCCTTGTTGGTAACTACAAGGGGGTCCACTATAGTCATCATTTTGGTATGCATCACAGAATGGTTGTTGGTTATAGTGCATTGGAGGGGGTTGTTGCCAAGAGGGTTGATCAAATCCTTATGGCTCCTCCCATCTTTGACTGTTCCAACCTTGATGCCTGTTCTCATTGTAATTTCCTCTTCCTGCAACATAATTGTAACTAGACTCATAGCCAAATGGGTGAGAGTTCATAGTAGCAAATAAAAATTAAAAACAAAAATAAAAACAAATTTAAATTAAAAGGTTATTTAAATTTTGAATTTAAAAATTAAATTTTGAATTTTGAATTTTGAAAATTTTTAAATTTGAATTTTGAAAAATTTTTAAATTTGAATTTTGAAATTTGATTTTTGAAATAAGATAAAATAAGATAAAAATTTTAAAATAAAAATCTGAAATTTTTTTTTTTTGCAAATTTCGAAAATTCAATTAAAATAAAGAGAAAAGATATTTTTGAATTTAATGAGGAGAGAGAAAAACAATAAAATGACACCAAACTTAAAATTTTTAGATCAAAATAAAGAAAACAACTAAGAACAACTTGAAGGTCAAGATGAACACGAAGAACAAATTTTTGAAAAAAAAATTTTAATAACTAAATAAAAAAAACAATAACCTCTTAATTTATGAAAAAGTAAAAATAAAAACAAAAATAAAAACAAATAAACAAGCAAAAAGTAAATATTTACAATAACCAATAATAAGGCACACGTTTGCAATTCCCCGGCAACAGCGCCATTTTGATGAGAGAACTTTTGCGTGGTCTAGAAATTTGCAGATAAATCCTCGTTGCAAGTATAGTTTCTAAACCAACAAAAGTCCTTTCATACAAACGTTTTGGTTGTCACAAGTAACAAACCCTTTTGAAATTTTAAATAAATAACTGTAAAACACACTTTTGGCAAGGTATGAGAAATTAGAAGTCCTATCCTAGTTATCCTTATCAATGATGATGAAAATTGAATCTTAATTCCACTTAGTTAACCTTTGCTAGAGCAAAGGAAAGTCAAGTGACTATTTAGTTAGACCCTCAAATCCTAGTTAATTCCTAAGGAAAGATTGGGATTATTGAAGTTCAATTCAATTAGTAAAGATAACGATTATCAATCATGTTGAGTTTGATAACTCCTGAGTTACTGATTTCTTAACCAAGACCAAAAGAGGAAAAGTAAATCTACTGGAATAAAAATGTCTTCAGATTGGGGATAAAAGTAACATAAATAAAAGAAAGCAATTGTAAACTGAAATACCTCAAATAACATTAATTCAAAGAGTAATCTGTAACATAGAAGAATTCATAAATAAAATTGAGAAAATAAAAAAGGAATATTGAACCTAATAAAGAGAAACAATCCTGAAAGCAAGAGAAATCCTAATCCTAAATCCTAAGAGAGAGGAGAGAACCTCTCTCTCTAAGAACTACATCTACTCCTAAAACTATGAATATGAAAGCATGATTATGAATGGATGCATTCTCCCACTTTATAGCCTCTAATTTGTGTGTTCTGGGCTAAAAACTAGGTCAAAAACAGCCCAGAAATCGCTCCCAGCAATTTCTGTTACGTTTAGGTCGCGGGAAGGTGACGCGGAGGCGTCGTCCACGCGGTGGCGTGGATTGAAGTTTGCAGATGCGACGCGGGCGCGTCATTCACGCGTTCGCATTGCCTAACGTCGGGGCAGCTATGGCAAATTACATATCAAATCGAAGCCCGGACGTTAGCTTTCCAACGCAACTAGAACCGCATCATTTGGATCTCTGTAGCTAAAGTTATAACCGTTTGAGTGTGAAGAGGTCAGGCTGGACAGCTTAGCAATTTCTCCAACTTCTTGTATTCCTTCCACTTTTGCATGCTTCCTTTCCATCCTCTGAGATATTCCTGTCCTATAATCTCTGAAATCACTTAACACACATATCAAGGTATCTAATGGTAATAAGAGAGGATTAATCATAGGGAACTTAAGGCCAAAGAAGCATGTTTTCAATCAAAGCACATAATTAGGAAGGCAAATGTAAAACCATGCAAATAGTATGAATAAGTGGGTAAAGAGTTGATAAAACCACTCAATTGAGCATAAGATAAACCATGAAATAGTGGTTTATCAATGAGCAGATAATTTCTAACCTTTTTGGCATTGTTTTTACATAGTTTTTAGTATGTTTTAGTTAATTTTTACTATGTTTTTATTAGTTTTTATTCAAAAATCACATTTTTGGACTTTATTATGAGTTTGTGTGTTTTTCTGTAATTTCAGGTATTTTCTGGCTAAAATTGAGGGACCTGAGCAAAAATCTGATTCAGAGGCTGAAAAAGGACTGCAGATGCTGTTGGATTCTGACCTCCCTACACTCAAAGTGGATTTTCTAGAGCTATCAAAGCCCAATTGGCGCGATCTCAATTGTGTTGGAAAGTAGACATCCTGGGTTTTCCATCAATATATAATAGTTCATACTTTGCCCGGGATTTGATGGCCCAAACTGGCGTTCAAAGTCAGCCCAAGGAATTCTGGCGTAAAATGCCCAAACTGGCACCAGAATTGGAGTTAAACGCCCAAACTGGCACCAAAGCTGGCGTTTAACTCCAGGAATAGCCCAAGCACGAAAAAGCTTCAATGCTCAGCCCAAGCACACACCAAGTAGGCCCCGGAAGTGGATTTCTACATTATCTGCACTTAGTTACTCATTTTCTGAAAACCCTAGTAACTATTTTAGTATAAAAACTACTTTTAGTGATTTACTTCACGTCTTTCATCATATGATGTAACTTTTACACTTTGAGACCTCCATGGGAGGCTGGCCACTCGGCCATGCCTACCCTATTTTCACTTATGTATTTTCAACGGTGGAATTTCTATACCCCATAGATTAAGGTGTGGAGCTCTGCTGTTCTTCATAAATTAATGCAATTACTACTATTTTTCTATTCAATTCACGCCTACTTCTTCTCCAAGATATACTCTCGTACTTAATTCAGTTAAGTCAGAATGAAAGGGTGACCCATGACAATCACCCAATCTTCATTACTCGCTTAGCCAAGATCGCGTGCCTGACAACCACAAAGTGGTCTACATGATGTTCAACGTAGTCATTGGACGACAGCCAGAGTATATTCTGTTGGGTTTCTAATCAACAATTTACATCGTCTCTCCTAACAACAGAGCATTTGAATCTAAGATTAACCTTCGTGGTATAGGCTTGAATAAAGGTAGCATTCTTGGGATCCGAAAAGTCTAAACCTTGTTTGTGGTATTCCGAGTAGGATCCGGTATCCGAAAAGTCTAAACCGTGTCTGTGGTATTCCGAGTAGGATCTGGAAAGGGATGACTATAAAGAGCTTCAAACCTGCGAATGTGGGGCGCAAGTGACAGTGCGCAAAAGGACAATGGTCCTATTCCGACGCTAGCAGGAACCGACAGATGATTAGCCCTGCGGTGACAGTGCAGATGGATTTGTTTTCATCCGAGAGGATCATACAGCTTGCCATGGAAAGAGGTAATGCATGGTTGGAAGAAGGCAGTAGGAAAGCAGAGGTTCAGAAGCGACAAAGCATCTCCATACGCTTATCTGAAATTCCCACCAATGAATTACATAAGTATTTCTATCTTATTTTATGTTTTATTTATATTTTAGTTATCAAAACCTCATAACCAATTTAATCCGCCTGACTGAGATTTTCAAGATTACCATAGCTTGCTTCAAGCCGACAATCTCCGTGGGATCGACCCTTACTCACGTAAGGTATTACTTGGACGACCCAGTGCACTTGCTAGTTAGTTGCATCGGAGTTGTGAAGAAGTGTTAAGATCACTAGTTTGCCATACCAAGTTTTTGAATCACAATTTCGTTCACCACGCCTCACGGCAATTAGGGCCGCATGAGATAAACTATCCAACTCACGATTTGGAATTTGCTGCTGTTGTGTTTGCTCTAAAAATCTGGAGGCATTTTCTCTATGGTGTTAAGTTTCATGTTTTCTCAGACCATAAGAGTTTGAAATATCTTTTTTAGCAGAAAGAGTTGAAAATGCGTCAGAGGAGGTGGATGGAGCTTCTAAAGGATTATGATTTTGAACTGAATTACCATCTTGGGAAAGCGAACGTTGTGGCAGATGCTCTGAGTCGGAAGCCTTTGTATGCAGCTTGGATGATGTTGCGAGAAGAAGAGTTACTAAAGGCATTTCAAGGTTTAAACCTGGGAGTTAGGGAAGAATCTGGAATTCTGTGTTTAAGTCAGTTGCAACTTTCAAGTGATTTTAAATCAGAACTTCTGAAGGCTCTTTGACGTGGCAGAAATTGGCGAATTAATAATTGTTATGAGATATGCGTTGCAAGTATAGTTCTTAATCAACCAGAAATCTGCTTATCAATTTAAAAGGGTTGTCTGATGCCAGGGCATTTTGGCCAGGTGGGCACTAACGTGGAAGGAAGGAAAGCCATAACGTTAGTGAGAAAAGTGACTGCCAATGGCGCTCTCGAAGCCATCATTACCCACGTTAAGAGTCACGTTAACTAAGTTAACGTGAACTCTAATGTGAAGAAGGGAATTTGAGCCAACGTTAGTGACACTTAACATTATCACTAACGTTGGCCAATGCTCATAAGTGGCCACGTTAGAGTCCACGTTAACTTAGTTAATGTGGCCTCTAACGTTAAAAGGGGCAAAGGAGGCAAACGTTAGTGACATTCAACATTTTCACTAACGTTGGCCTAAGTGCACAATGCCACGTTAACTCTCACGTTAACTTGATTAACGTGGGAGCTAACGTGAAGAGGCAAGGGTGGTCGACAACGTTAGTGACACCCAACATTGTCACTAACGTTGGAAGCAACCACACAACCCCAAGGAGCCACGTTAACTTCCACGTTAACTAAACTTAGTTAACGTGGAGGCTAACGTGAAAGAAGAAGGTGATGGCCAACGTTAGTGACACTCAACATTGTCATTAACGTTGGAAGGAGCCACACAAGCCACTATGAGCCACGTTAACTACCACGTTAACTTAGTTAACATGGAAGCTAACGTGGATGAGTAAATAATGAGCCAACATTAGTGACACTCAACCTTGTCACTAACGTTGGGGATGGCTAAGCATGGCCACGTTAAAGAGCCACGTTAACTAAGTTAACGTGGGCTCTAACGTGAGACATGGGGGCACATTGGAACGTTAGTGACAATGTTGAGTGTCACTAACGTTCTCGAAGGATGGCAAGCCCACGTTAAAGAGCCACGTTAACTAAGTTAACGTGGGTTCTAACGTAGGAGCAAGGGGAGCTTTTCAACGTTATTGCGAAAGTTGAGTCCCAATAACGTGTGCGAAAGACCTAGAGGCAACGTTAGTGGCAACATTTGTGCCACTAACGTTGAGGTTAACGTGGCTTTTACTTAGGAACGTTAGTGAGAAAGTTGATTGTCACTAACGTTCTCGAACTCATATTTTCACTAAACGTTAACACCCCAAACGTCCTTAGCTAAAGTCTCTGCCCACTTTACACTTTTTCTCTGCAAGTAAAGCCAAGTCCAAATGAAGAAGAGAATTGCTTCAAACTCAATATCCAAAGGCCCAAGACTTGAAGAGCCAACTAGAAGATGAGAAGAGTAGTATATATAGGAGTAGCTTTGAATTATTTTAGAGAGTCCCAGGAGTTGGAAAATAGCATAGAACTACTTCTTGTATTTTACTTTCTTTGACATTTAAGATTCTGCAATTTACTTTCTGCCATTTACTTTCCCGCCATTTAATTTTCTGCAATTCTCAACTTAATTCCTGATTCGCTCAACTAGAATAATCCTCTAATTAAAGTTGCTTGATCAATCAATCCTTGTGGGATTCGACCTCACTCTATTGTGAGTTTTTACTTGACGACAAATTCGGTACACTTGCTGAAGAAAATTTGTTATGAGATAAGTTTTCCGTGCATCAAGTTTATGGCGCCGTTGCCAGGGATTGATTGTGCATCAACAATGATTAGATTGGAGGATAACTAGATTGAGCATTTTATTTTTGTTTGATTTAAATTTCTATTTGAGTTATTTACTTCCTGTTTTAGTTAATTTCTTCCTTTCCCCCCACTTTTTTTTTTGTTATTTACTATTCATCTCACTAACCCACTAACTGTTTGATATATTGTATCACTCACACCAACAGTAATTCTGACAGATATACTTTCTGCACCTATTCTCTTTGCTTGTACTTGTTGGTTGTATGACAGGGAGAAGAAGTGGGACTTCAACTTCCTTTGATTCTGAACCTGAGAGAACCTTCCTTAGACTAAGGAGGGAGGCAAGAGAAAAATGTGTAGTCAGAGGTGAAGAAGAGGAGGAACACTTTGAGGAATACTTTGAACCAAACATGGAAGAAAACATGGAAAACCATCACGAAGAAGAGGCTCACAACCATGGGGGAAGAGGTCGAGCAAATCATGCTGGGGAGGATAGAAGAGGTTTAGGCTCTTACATCAATCCAAACCCAGGAAACTGTGGAAGTAGCATTCAAAAGCCAACCATCCATGCCAACAATTTTGAACTGAAGCCACAGCTCATCACCCTTGTGCAGAACAACTGTTCGTTCGGAGGAAGTGTCCAAGAGGACCCAAATCAACACTTAACCACCTTCCTGAGAATATGCGACACAGTGAAGTCTAATGGTGTTCATCCTGACGCCTATAGACTGCTCTTATTTCCATTCTCACTCAGGGATAAGGCAGCCAAGTGGCTGGAATCTTTTCCAAGGGAAAGCTTGACAACTTGGGAAGACATGGTGAACAAATTCTTAGCAAGATTTTACCCTCCTCAACGAATCAATAGGCTGAGAGCTGAGGTCCAAACTTTCAGGCAACAAGATGGTGAGACTCTATATGAAGCATGGGAGAGGAATAAAGACCTAACAAGGAGGTGCCCACCAGATATGTTCAATGAATGGGTGCAGCTGCACATTTTCTATGAAGGGCTCTCTTATGAGTCAAAGAAGGTCGTAGACCATTCATCCGGAGGATCTTTGAACAAGAAGAAGACTATTGAGAAAGCCATAGATGTCATTGAAACAATAGCAGAGAACGACTACTTCTATGCTTCCGAAAGAGGGAACACAAGAGGAGTAATGGAGCTAAACAATGTAGATGCTCTGCTGGCCCAAAATAAGCTCATTACCTAGCAGATGGCTGACCTCACCAAGAAGATGGAGAGGAACCAAGTAGCAACAATCTCCACTTCATCAATAACCCAAGAAGGAGTGAATGAAAAAGCAGAGGGTAGCCAGGAGCAAGCCAACTACATTGGGAATTCACCAAGGCAAAACCATGATCCATACTCCAAGACCTACAACCCTGGATGGAGGAATCACCCAAACTTTGGGTGGGGAAATCAACAAGACCAAAGCCGTGATCAAAGACGCCCAAATCCAAACGATGCAGCCACCCAACACTTCACATCTAGACCATATCAACACCCCCATAACAATACCTCTCCACATTCATATCTAGGCCAGAACAACCCTCCTCAGCCTGACTTATCATCACTTGATGAAAGAATCTCAAGGATTGAAAATCTACTTGAAGGCATATGCAAGGATATCCAAGACAACAAGGTGTTCAAGGAGGAAGTGCGAGCCAGTTTCAAGAACCAGGGAGACACAATCAAGAGGTTGGAATCTCAAGTAGGATATCTCTCTGAGCAAATTCCCAAAGCCACAGATGGATTCCCAAGTGACACAAAGAAGAATCCTAGAGGTGAAACAAAGAAAGTAAGATGGGAAGATTGCAAGATGGTCACTATAAGTGATAAGGAGATTGAGGACAAGCCAATCAAGCTGTCAGAACAACCTGAAGATACCTCAATAGAGGAGGAGGAAAAAGAATACCAAGAACCAGAAATATCAAAACAGGAGCTGCTGAGACTCTATGCACCTTTTCCCCAGCTGCTCAATGGTGCTGTGGAGAAGAGAATATACTCAAGATTTCTGGACTTGTTTGCATCTCTGCATGTGAACATACCATTCATCAAGATTATCCAACAAATGCTTGCATTCATCAAGTACATGAAGGAGCTGCTTCTTAGGAAAAGCTCACTCAAGGGAGGCCAAACTATAGTGATGAACAAGGAGTGCAGTGCCCTCATTCAACCGCAGTTGCCTACGAAAAGAAAAGATCCAAGGAGTTTTCATGTCCCCTGTGCCATAGGAGAAACAATGTTTGATAGAGCACTCTGCGATTTGGGAGCAAGCATCAACTTAATGCCCTTAGCCCTGGTGAAGAGACTGCAGATCAATGTGATATTGCCCACAGATGAGGTCATCAGGCTGGCTGACAAAACTCAAAAACAAGCAATAGGAGTGGTGGAAAATGTGTTGTTAAAGGTGGGGAAATACTTTCTTCCCACAGACTTTGTCATCTTGGACATGGAAGAGAGTCACACTCACCCAATCATATTGGGAAGACCATTCCTAGCTACAGCCAGAGCACTCATAGATGTGGAGCGAGGGGAGCTAATATTGAGGATCCATGATGAGCAACTCAGATTCAATGTCTTCAAACTCTCCCAAGAAGCTGACCAAGAAAATAAAGAACCAAGCAATGATCATACTGAGATGCTGACAGAGGAAACAAGCACTGATGCACCACCAACACATCCTAAAACCCCATTGCATGAGGAACAAGGCAAACAGTAATTGTCACAGCTCAAGGAGAAGCTGGAGGAACCTAAACCACCAGAGGCATGTGAACACAACAACAAAATTCCCTTAGAAGAAGTCACCAAGAGCAAGTCAACATCAAAAGGGACAAAGAAGAAGGTACCAAGGGGGTGGAGGAACAAGAAGATCCCTACGGAAGACTTCTCTCCAGGAGATAAAGTGATCTCAGCTTACTTCCAGATATCCCCCCTAATCTCCCCACTGTACCATCTCAGTTACCTAAGGTCTTCACTATTAACAGAGTCCTCTCCTTGGAACATGTAAAGATCATTGATACAACCAATGGATATAACTCCAAGGCAAGAGGGGAGGACTTGAAGCATTATCAACCTCCCTGATGAAGAAGAAACGTCAAGCTAGTGACGCTAAAGAAGCGCTTCATGGGAGGCAACCCATGTTTTATTAGCTTTTACTAGTGAATAAGTCAATATTCATAAATTCCAACCCAAACTTGGTGAAGTCCTTATTGTGCAGTATATAGTGAGGAACAAGTTTGGTGTTCAAAGCAAACCAAGATGCATGCTAGTCTTGGGAGCTTTGAACAAAACTTTTCATCACAATGCTTCAAACTAAGTTTGGTGTCACCCCATGGTGCCACCAAAATGCATAAAGGGATACACACTTAGTTAGTTGGTTGGAGTTCATGAATAAACAATCTAATTTTTTCTCTTTATTATTTTAGCCATAAAAATCTAAATTGATTTTTTTTATGATATTTCTTACTTTTCTTATTTGATCTTTATAGGGAAAGGAAAGGAGCATTGAAAGAGATTGATTGGACAATTTAATGGGAAAGGATTCGGCCACTTCATGAAGAGGGCACTACACACATGCCTCAAGGGGGAATGCATGGGGAATGGTTGCCATGCAACATTGGAGGAGGAACAAACTTGGAAAGCAAACCAACTCCATCATAAAGTTGAGAATCCTCGTGCTTACTCCATACACAACCCCATCCGTTCATCATACACCAACCCCATCAATCCACACCTTTCATCTCTTCATCACTTCTCTATATAAGTGAATCAAATCCACACCCTCTCCACATTCGAAATTCATACCCCTTGCACTTCAATTTCCAGCAACCCACTCTTCAACTTCCCACTCTCTAAATCCCACATCTCTTCCCTTCACTACACCCATTTTGCTTTAACTTGATTCATGGCATCATCATGCTCTAATATTAATCGAGCAACTATGGTACATTGCCTAGTACAAGGTGGAGAAATCAATGTGCATGAACCTATAGCTGAGGGAATTCAAGATTCAGCTGAGAAGCTTGAATCAGGTGCCAGGCTTTGGTACCCCAGCACCATTCTCCGATTGTGCACAAAGGCCAAAGTAGTTTTTGAGGATAGTAATCCAGACTGGGTTAACCCAGGGAGGCTAATGACAACCCAGCGTATGGCCTATACCACACCTGCTCAGCAACAAGGAAGGCCAAAAATAGAGAAACTAAAAGCAAAGGAAGCAGCTCACCAAGAGGAGTCTCATCAGGAAGAATATCAACAGGGAGAGCATCCTTACCTAGCCGATTTGAATATGAATCACCTTCTAAGAGCTATTGAAGACTTGGGGGTGAGACATATGGAAGGACAAGAGCAAATATTGAACTGGATGAGTCAACAAGAAGAGTGAAAGAAACAACAAATGGAGCAGCAACAAGAATAATACTCCCAGCTCACTCAAACCATCCACCAAGTTACCGAGAGGCAAGAACGTCAAGATAAGCATTTGCAGGAACTCAATCAGCGACAACTAGCCCAGATGAAAGTATTCAATGAGTTCACTGTACTTAATGAAGGACGACAACTACATCGGGAGGAGTTCAACATCAACACTCAAGCCAAGTTGAACTACATGTCCAGTAATATGCATCAGCTACACTATGCCATCCCTACATATGATGAGGTCCAAAAAGATTTTGTAGAACAAGAAGAGAGGAAAGTGAAACAGCAAAAGGAGACACGCAAGAAGAAGATGGAAGATGGTGATTTCTGGAAGAAGCTTCTTGGAAAAGGCAAGGGAAGTGGGAGCACAAGCAATCAAGAAGGAGAGCATGGACATCCACAAGAGTAAAAGGTGGTGGAGTTCCTTCTTTGGTCCATCTTTTTCTATGCTTTAAATAAGGAAGATCTTGTATGAAATAGAACTTGCTTCCATGTTAGTTTAAACCTTTTTGAATTCTATTTTTTTAGTTTGTGTGTTGAAGAGGTCTCTGTGTGCTGGTCTTTATGTTACTGCACCATTTCTTTACTTACTTGTATGCTTGTCCCTTTTGAATCAAATGAAAAGAGAATGATTGTTTTCAAAAGACCAGAGAAGAGTTCATACTAGGGAGTAAATCCATGAGTTTGTGGTATGGTCATAAGTTAGCTAAGTTGGTTCAACCACAAGGTGGGAAGACAACTATCTGTCATGAATACTATGCTTGAGACACACCCCATGAGACTAGCTAAATAAGAAGATCCTAATAAGAAAAAGGGAAAGAACAATCAAGGTTGAGGAATAAAAGAAAAATAGTAAGCAATAAGGCTAGGCACCAATGGTCTTAAATCTTAAGGCATGTGTCTGTGGTGTTCCTGTGTGAGGGATCTACTTGGATGAATAAGCTCTTAGGGGTGCCTTATCACTTGGTAACTTGGGTTAACTAACTCGGGATTATCAGCTGAAAGTCCACTATCAAGAGTAACCCTCACCACAGAACATTTAGTAACCCAAAGAGGTGCTGGACACCAAGGCCTCAAGAAAAGAAAAAGAATAAACTATATGCCTGTGGTGTGCATGTATGGGGGAGAGACTTGAGCAAGTAAGTCCTTAGGGGTGCTTCAACACCTAGCACCTTGAACTAACTGGTTCGGGAGTGTTCGCGAAAAGCTTATTTTAAAGAGTTGTCCCTTTACAGAAAACTTAGCCTAAGAACACACATAAGCCCTGAAATAACAACAAAGGGATCAATAAATAAAAGTTTCATGGGATGCAATCATAGTGAGTATTCTAGGATATGATAAAGGTCTGAAAGCCAGGAATGAACCTAAGTTGCTATGCATGAAACCACCATAAAACCAGGGACCTTACTTCCACAAGAATGACTCATCTCTCTTGGCATCCCATTCATCATTCTCTTGCTCCAGTACTTGCTTAGGGACAAGCAAGCTTTAAGTTTGGTGTTGTGATGCCAGGGCATTTTGGCCAGTTTCACTGACCTTTTCTTTACTGTTTTTAGGGTAGTTTCATGCATTTTCTTAGGAAATAAGCTAGTTTTGGGTAGATATTCACCTACACCTGGATTCAAGCTTACATTATGCATTTTACATGATTTCATGAGGATTTTGCATGAATTTAGTGACAAATTGTATGCTGCATTGCCCATGACTTGGACTAGAACTTTGATGCACGCTATTGCCTGATTTCAGGACCAAAGGAAGCAAGGAATGGGAGGTAACTTGCAAAGTTAATGAGAAAAGTGACTGCCAATAATGCTCTCGAAGCCATCATTACCCACGTTAAGAGTCACGTTAACTAAGTTAACGTGAACTCTAATGTGAAGAAGGGAATTTGAGCCAACATTAGTGACACTTAACATTATCACTAACGTTGGCCAATGCTCATAAGTGGCCACGTTAGAGTCCACGTTAACTTAGTTACCGTGGCCTCTAACGTTAAAAGGGGGAAAGGAGGCAAACGTTAGTGACATTCAACATTGTCACTAACGTTGGCCTAAGTGCACAATGCCACGTTAACTCTCACATTAACTTGATTAACATGGGAGCTAACGTGAAGAGGAAAGGGTGGTCGACAACGTTAGTGACACCCAACATTGTCACTAACGTTGGAAGCAACCACACAACCCCAAGGAGCCACGTTAACTTCCACGTTAACTTAGTTAACGTGGAGGCTAACGTGAAAGAAGAAGGTGATGGCCAACGTTAGTGACACTCAACATTGTCACTAACGTTGGAAGGAGCCACACAAGCCACTATGAGCCACGTTAACTCCCACGTTAACTTAGTTAACGTGGAAGCTAACGTGGATGAGTAAATAATGAGCCAACGTTAGTGACACTCAACATTGTCACTAACGTTGGGGATGGCAAAGCATGGCCACGTTAAAGAGCCACGTTAACTAAGTTAACGTGGGCTCTAACGTGAGACATGGAGGCACATTGGAACGTTAGTGACAATGTTGAGTGTCACTAACGTTCTCAAAGGATGGCAAGCCAACGTTAAAGAGCCACGTTAACTTAACGTGGGCTCTAACGTAGGAGCAAGGGGAGCTTTTCAATGTTATTGGGAAAGTTGAGTCCCAATAACGTGTGCGAAGGACCTAGAGGCAACGTTAGTGGCAACGTTTGTGCCACTTACGTTGAGGTTAACGTGGCTTTTACTTAGGAACGTTAGTGAGAAAGTTGATTGTCACTAACGTTCTCGAACTCATATTTTCAATAAACGTTAACACCCCTAACGTCCTTAGCTAAAGTCTCTACCCACTTTACACTTTCTCTCTGCAAGTAAAGCCAAGCCCAAATGAAGAAGAGAACTGCTTCAAACTCAAGATCCAAAGGCCCAAGACTTGAAGAGCCAACTAGAAGATGAGAAGAGTAGTATATATAGGAGTAGCTTTGAATTATTTTAGAAAGTCCCAGGAGTTGAAAAATAGCATAGAACTACTTCCTGTATTTTACTTTCTTTGCTCTTCTAGTTTTTATCATGTATTCTCCATCTTTGTTTTCATTTTCCAGAGCTATGAACAACTAAACCCCTTTCATTGGGTTAGGGAGCTCTGTTGTAATTNNNNAGTGCATTGATTGAGGAAGAGATGTAAATGAGATTGATCCGAAGAATGCAACATCTCCTAAGCCCAATGAACTCCCCATTTTTTATCTTACCCATTCTCTTTAATTTCTGTCATTTACATTTATGAGCAATTCCCCCATTCCCATTTAAGATTCTGCAATTTACTTTCTGCCATTTACTTTCCCGCCATTTAATTTTCTGCAATTCTCAACTTAATTCCTGATTCGCTCAACTAGAACAATCCTCTAATTAAAGTTGCTTGATCAATCAATCCTTGTGGGATTCGACCTCACTCTATTGTGAGTTTTTACTTGACGACAAATTCGGTACACTTGCCGAAGGAAATTTGTTATGAGACAAGTTTTCCGTGCATCATTGTCACAAAAATTAAAATTAAAATACTACGAGTATGAATCCCAGGTCTTCTCCCAATGAGTTACAGAAAGGTGTGCTATTTTATTAATCAGATGTTTTTAAAATGGTTTGAGTTGAATAACAGGAAATTAAATTGGAGAAATTAAATAATTTAAATAGAAGCTTTGACTGGGAGTAGATTAGTTGGAAGCCCTATTCTTGTTGCAGTACTCTCAAGATTAATTGATAATTGAAGCTTGTTCTGTTTAGTTATCCTTTACTAGGTAAGGGAAGGTCAAACAAGTTGGCATGTTGTTTCTATTCACAAGTTCCAATCCGCTCAATTGAAAAGGATTAGTGTCAGTGATTAGAGAGCATTCCAACAATAAACTCAATTACAATTTTTCTTTTAAGCACCCTAACTCAAGGGTTCCTTTCAATCAACTCCCCATCAAGTTAAGGAACTACTCGCTCATTGTGAATGTAGAACTCATAACATAAGCAAGGGAATTAAAGGAAGACATGATAAATAAAACTCAAAGGAATCAATCAAAAATAAAAGTAATTCTTGTATTAATAAATTCTAAAATAATCCAATAGTAAAATTGAGTAAATTAAAGGACATGGAAGAGTAAAGCCAAGTAAAGAAAACGAACTAGAATGATGAAGTCTTGATGAGGTAATAACTCTTCTCAATATCCCAATGCAAAGAGCAATAGAAATTAAAATCCTAAGAACTATGAATGTGTAGAGAGAGAAAACCTAGAGGAGGAGAAAAACTAGATCTAAAAACTAAAAATTGTGTAGAATGAATGTTGTTTTTGGTTTCTGCATGTTCTCTGGCTCTAGTCTGCTTTTCCGAGCCGAAAACTGGGTCAAAACAGGGCCCAAAATTGCCCCCAGCGAATTCTGCAGATTATGCAGATCGCGCACATCACGCGATTGCGTCATTCATGTGGACGCATCATTCGGCGTTTTGCTTTGCCACGCGGGCGCGTCGTCCACGCCTCCGCGTCACTTGTGCTATTCCAATCCGCGCGGTTGCGTGATCCATGCGGCCGCGTCACTTCTCCCTGGTCATCTCATCAACTTCTTGTGTTCCTTCCATTTTTGCAAGCTTCCTTTCCAATCTCCAACTCATTCATGCCCTATAAAGCCTGAAACGTTTAACACACAGATCACGGCATCGAATGGAATAAAGGAGAATTAAAATGCGTAATCAAAAGTCTCTAGGGAGCAAGTTTTCAATCATGCAATAATTTTTGGAAGGAAATATAAATGCATGCTAATCATATGAATAAGTGGGTAAAGATCATGATAAAACCACACAATTAAACACATTATAAACCATAAAATAGTGGTTTATCAACCTCTCCACACTTAAATATTAGCATGTTCTCATGCTTAGTTGAAGGAGATGAAATAAATGAGTAGGAACATGTAAAACTCATGCAATGCAATGCAACCTATATATGTGAATGCAACTATATGATTCTTGTCCACTTGATCAATAGTAAATAGGCTCTTCAAAATAATTACAAATCAAATTCCACTAATTCAATTCTCATACCAGTAAGAACAGATAAAAATGCAAGAAGATAGCTCATGAAAGCAGGGAACATAGAATTTTAAGCATTGAACCCTCACTGATGATGTATGTACGCTCTAATATCTCTAGTGTATAGGACAATCACTCTATCCTTCTCTAATCATGTTCTCTAATTTTTGTTCTTCTCCTAATCAATCAACAACATTTAATATACCAATGCAAACATCATGAGGTCTTTTCAAGGTTGTAATGGGGCCAAGGTAATGGTAAAGATACATATATGGCTAAGTGAGCTTATAAACTGAATCTTTAATTAACCCAAGCTTTAACATAACCTATATATATTCTATATAACTTTAGAATTCATACCTAGCTACCTAGAATTTCCCTTTCACATTCCATACTCATGTATCAACTTTTTATCTTAATTTTATCATACATGCATTGATCTTTGAATTCTTAACTTAACATTGAGGTAATTTTGTCCCCTTATTTATTTATTGAATATTTTTGGTTTTTTTTTCATAAGCATAAAAATAAACATAGCTTATCAATGCACATAGATTTTTAATTCTTATAGTTTCACATGAGTAGGTCTCCAAATTTCCATTATATTATCATGACACATTTCCTTATTATCTTTTGTTCCCACAATTTCCCATTCTTAATTAGCACACACAATTCTATCTTAAGCTAACCAAAAATTCAGTTTGGGATATATAATTGTTTTTCCGCTTAAGGCTAGTAATGTGATAAAA
The DNA here is from genome assembly GCF_000816755.2 of Arachis ipaensis. Lineage (NCBI taxonomy): Eukaryota > Viridiplantae > Streptophyta > Magnoliopsida > Fabales > Fabaceae > Arachis > Arachis ipaensis. Next base: position 34,540,175 of record NC_029786.2, on the reverse strand, counting down.
TATAGAACAAATAGGATTTAAAGGCTCAAAGTGGCTAACAAAGGTAATTGAAAGGGTAGGCTTAATTTGGATAAGTGAGCTAAGCAATGAATGGCCTCAATCATATGCAAACATATAAATATAATAAACATTGGACATATAGGATGGAACAAAATATAGATTACAATCATAGAAAAGTAAACACGCAAGAATAAAATAATTATGGTTAAATAATGTAACCATGCATAAAGGCTCAAATCTCACAGGTTGTGTGTTCTTTAGCTTAAAAATTATGTTCCAAATACAACTTCAAGCAAATTTAACATAAAAATTTTAATTAAAATTAGTGAAATTTTGTTCCAAAAATAGAGTCTTAGAAGAAACTTATTGTCTTTTCAATCAAGTAAAACATGCATGCAACTAATCTATTACTATACAATTTATCCTATTCTACAAAAGAAAAACTAACTAAGTATCCTAATTTATTGGTGTTTAAGGAAGAGAAATTATCTCCGGAAGTTAGGTACTGACCAACCTCCCCACACTTAAGGCTTTGCACCGTCCTCGGTGCCATCTGTCAAAAATAAAGGTGGGCTGGTAGCAGTATCTCCACAATCGGGGCCATCATGGCTTCCTGTGCTGGTAAAGAAAGTGGAGTCTGGGGTGTTTGAGTCCTTGAATTTTCCCATAATCAGCTCCTTGAGGTATGTGAATCAACGCTTGTTACGGCGCTCTCTCATCTTAGCTTTGTGTTCCTGCCGATCCAACCTTTCGAGTATCTGATGGAGCAGTTGGTCTGTTGTAGGTGCTTGTGGTGTTGAAGAAGGAATATCTTCAACCGGTTCAGTAGGGTGGCTTGTGGCGGCTGGTGGAGGTTTGATGTATTTCCCGTTAGGGACATACTGATCATCACGTGGAAGCATGGCTTTGGTGTTCCCAGCTCTGTAGGAGACTCCGGCTGCTGAGACAAGATCTGAGACCAAGGCGGGAAAAGATAAGTTGCCCGCAATTTGTACGTGTCCCATGGCATTCCGGATGTGTCTCGGTAGATTCAGAGGTTGGTCTGTAAGGATGCACCATAGTAGGACGGCCATGTCCGCAGTGAAGGAGGACTCGTGAGTGCTCGGAAAGACGTAATGGGACATGATCTGTGCCCATACGTGAGCCTCCAAGGTAAGTACTGAAGCCAATATTCCCTTAGGGCGGGTACGATGGTATCCGTAGATCCAACGGCTACCAGGTAGTGCGATAACTTTGAGAATGGCGTCCCAGTCAAATTGGTACATCTGGCGCTTGAGTGCGGCTTCTTGAAAGGCGTCCAATTCTTCTGGAATAGGGGGAAGACCTAGAGCTCTTTGAATGGCCTCTTCTATAATGGGGACTTGCTTCTGACGGACAAAGACAGACTGCAAGGTTGGCAGGTGGAAGTTGGAGTAGAACTTGACTATCCAAGAAAGATTGACCTGCCTCGGCTGTCTCTGTAGGAAACTTCATTGTCTTTGTGCAATTTGTGGCTCAACAAAGGTAGCAATATGGTTTGGGAGGAGAAGAAGGTATTCGTTGTTGTAGCTCCTTTCTGCCAGGATGGGGAACATCTGCTCACAGTAGCGATTGGGAAATTGCGCAGTGTCCTTTACTGGGAAGGTTTTTTCTTTATCATCAACCTTTATAATCCTCTTAGTTCTTTTTGTTGAGGGTTTAACCGCAGTTGAAGAGGGTTCTGCCACTAATGCTCTTTTTGTTCTTCTTCTTGCTGGTGGTTTGGGAGTAGCTTTCTCTTTTCCTTTCTTGGTGGCCATCCTGAAAAAGGGAAGAGAGAGTAAATTAAATTGAAAGAGATAGAGCAAGGAAGAGGATTGTATGAGTGATAATCAATGCATGGCAAAGAATATGTAATTAACACATAGTCATGACTACATGTGAAAAGTTCATTAATGGAAAAATAGCAAGTGCATGTTTGGGTGATTAGATGCAAGATGTTTATTGGCATGCTGGAAAAGGCATGAGTAGCATAGATCAAGCATCATTCGTAACAAACCATCACGTTTGTATTGACAATTATATTCAACGAATAAAATATGAAAGGGGTTTTGTGAAAAATAAGCATTTAATAGTAGAATAGAATAACGGAGAAAAAAGGCATAATGCCATATTGGCGTTTTCACAAACACATAGCATGCATGGTAAATAGGGTATAGAAAGTATTAAATTAAACATGCAAGCAATCCTTTTAAAAGCAATATATAATTGCCAAAAAGTTTTACAACAATCCACAAGCATATAATGAGAAATAATGACTCAAGTAAAATTCCAACACCAAGTAAAAAGGAAAAAGAAAAAAAAAGAAAATATGGATAATGAAAGGAAAAAGAAAAAGAAAAGAAAGTAAAACATAAAAATAAAAAGAATAATTGAAAAGTAAGGGGAGAAGAAGAAAAGAAAACCTTGTTAATGGGAGTGAGAGAGAGAGAGAGAGAGAGAGTAGAAAGTGAGAAAGAGGGAAGAAGGAAGAAGGAAGAAATAAAAGGGGGGAAAAGAGAAAATAGGATTTGGGAAAAAGAAAGATAAGATAGTTGGCAAATCAGGGAGGCTGTGCGGCGCAAGCGACGCGACCGCGTGGGGCATGCGGTCGCGCGACTTGCGCTCATACTGATTGATGCAGTCGCGTCGGTCACGCGGTCGCGTGACCCGTTTCATGCTACTGGCGCGAGGGCAGCCTCGCGCTCGCACAACTCTCTGTTCAAAATTGTTATTTTTGCCAAATCTGGGGTGACGCGATCGCGTGGGGCATGCGATCGCATGAGTGGCCATTAGAAGGATATGACGCGGTCGCGTGAGCCATGCGTCCGCGTGGAAAGAATTGTGCGTTCAGCACCAATCCAGCACCACTCTAGCATAACCTTCGGTCATGCACCCTTTTTACGTCGAAATCCAGGGCACGCGGCCGCGTGAGTGACGCGGTCGCGTGGGAGGCCAATATTCCCTAGTGACGCGGCCGCGTCGGCGACGCGGTCGCGTGGGGCGTTTTGTGCCACTGGCACGCCTTCAGCCACGCTATTGTGTGACTCTCTGTTCATTTTATTATTTCCTCCCATCTCCTGCGACGCGGACGCGTCAATGAGGCGGTCGCGTCGCGTGAATTTTTTTTATTAAAAATAAAAGTATGTAAATGCATATGCACGAAATGTACTAATAAAGAGAAGAGTTATTAAATAGAAAAACTAAGAATAAAGAAAAGAACGATCATACCATGGTGGGTTGTCTCCCACCTAGCACTTTGCTTTAACGTCCGTAAGTTGGACGCTCCACAAACTCAGGATTCGGCTATATGTGGATCTTCCAAGAGGAAGATCTCGAGCTCCTTGTTTTTCTTCAGCTTCTCGCCATGGTACAACTTTAAACGATGTCCATTAACTTTGATAAGTTCAGAGCTTGAAGGATGGCTTAGGTGATAAACTCCGTATGGTTCGGCCTTCTCTACTCTGTATGGACCTTCCCATCTTGATCTCAACTTGCCAGGCATGAGCCTTAGTCGAGACTTGTAAAGGAGGACTAAGTCCCCAGGTTGGAACTCTTTTTTCTTGATGTGCTGATCATGTACAGCCTTCATCTTCTCCTTGTATAGTCTTGAGTTCTCATAAGCTTCTAGGCGAAGGCTTTCCAATTCTTGCAGTTGCAATTTTCTTTCAGCTCCGGCTTTCTCAATTCCCATGTTGCCCTCCTTTACTGCCCAAAAGGCTTTGTGTTCTACTTCAACAGGGAGATGACAAGCTTTTCCATAAACTAAGCAGAAAGGACTCATCCCAATGGGTGCTTTGTATGTGGTTCTGTATGCCCAGAGTGTATCTTGTAGCTTGGTGCTCCAGTCTCTTCTATGAGGTTTGACTATCTTCTGCAAGATACGCTTTATCTCTCTGTTTGACACCTCGGCTTGCCCATTAGTCTGAGGATGGTAGGCTGTTGCAACCTTATGAATTATCCCATGCTTCTTCATTAATCCTATTAGTCTCCTGTTGCAAAAATGGGTGCCTTGATCGCTCACGATTGCTCGTGGTGATCCAAAGCGACAAATAATGTGGTTTCTGACAAAGGAAACAACAGCATTAGCATCATCAGTACGGGTAGGAATTGCTTCCACCCATTTGGAAACGTAATCCACAGCTAACAATATATAAAAATAACCATTAGAATTTGGAAATGGACCCATGAAGTCAATGCCCCAAACGTCAAAGATTTCAAAGAAAAGCATAATTTGTTGAGGCATCTCATCCCTCTTGGATATATTACCAAATTTTTGGCATGGGAAAGAAGATCTACAAAATTCAGCAGCGGCTCTAAAAAGAGTAGGCCACCAGAATCCATAGTCTAAGATGTTTCTAGCTGTTCTTTGAGGGCCAAAATGTCCTCCACTCTCAGACGAGTGACAGGCCTCTAAGATGGACTAAAATTCTAATTGAGGCACACACCGTCTAATTACCTGGTCAGCGCCACATCTCCATAAATATGGGAGCCTTGGTTTGGACTCCTTTTTAGCTAATAGATACTTTAGAGCTGCGTGGTCTGAGTACACTACTACCTTCGTACCAAGTAAATAGGCTCAGAATTTATCCAAAGCAAAAACAATAACAAGAAGCTCTTTCTCAGTAGTAGTGTAATTGGACTAAGCGGCATCTAAAGTTTTAGACGCATAAGCAATAACAAAGGGGTCCTTACCTTCACGCTGAGCCAGTGCTGCTCCTACTACATGGTTGGAGGCGTCGCACATTATTTCAAATGGCTGGCTCCAGTCCGGTCCTCTCACTATTGGAGCTTGAGTCAGGGCGGTCTTCAGCTTATCAAACGCTTGTTTGCAATCCTCACTGAACTCGAACTCAATATCTTTCTGCAGTAGCCTGGATAAGGGAAGTGCTACCTTACTGAAGTCCTTAATGAATCTCCTGTAAAAACCTGCATGGCCAAGGAATGAACGGACTTCCCTCACAGAAGAGGGGTAAAGTAAACTAGAAATAACATCCACCTTTGCTGGATCTACAGAAATGCCAGTATTAGACATAACATGTCCTAGTACAATACCTTATTTTACCATAAAGTGACTTTTTCAAAATTTAATACAAGGTTTGTACTGACACATCTATCTAATACTCTAGATAATCCATCTAAGCAAAGGCTAAAGGAATCGCCATATACACTAAAATCATCCATAAAAACTTCCATACAGTCCTCAATAAGATCAGAGAAAAGACTCATCATGCATCTTTGGAAGGTAGCGGGTGCATTGCACAAGCCAAAGGGCATTCTCTTGCAAGCATAAGTCCCAAAAGGACATGTAAAAGTGGTCTTTTCCTGATCCTCAGGAGCTATATGACTCTGGAAATAACCTGTGTAACCATCTAGAAAACAATAATGTGATTTACCTGACAAGCGATCCAGCATTTGATCAATGAATGGAAGAGGATAGTGATCCTTACAAGTGGCCTGGTTAAGGCGTCTGTAGTCAATGCAGACCCTCCAGGCATTCTAAACTCTGGTTGCAATGAGATCTCCATGCTCATTCTTCACTGTAGTGACTCCAGACTTCTTGGGCACCACTTGTACTGGGCTTACCCATTCACTGTCTGAAATGGGGTAGATGATATCTGCCTCCAGTAGTCTGGTCACTTCCTTCTTGACAACCTCTAAGATAGTGGGGTTCATTCTTCTCTGGGGTTGACGGATAGGTCTTGCTCCCCCTTCTAAAAATATCCTATGCTCACAGACTTGAGGGTTGATGCCTACTATGTCTGCCAAACTCCAACCAATTGCCTTCTTGTGCCTCCTCAGCACACTAAGTAACTGCTCTTCCTATTGAGAAGTGAGTTCCCTTGCAATGATAACTGGAAACTTCTGCTTGTCCTCAAGGTAAGCATATTTGAGGTGTGGAGGAAGGGGTTTTAATTCTAACTTCTGGTCATGGTCAGGCTCTGGGTTGTCTGGAGCTGGTAACAATGGTAAAGCACTGTCATTATCCCCTGAGAATGTCCCCACACTTGGACCTTGTCCTATGTACTTCTCTTCAAATTCCCCCTGGTGAACTTCAGCCACGGTTTCATCTATAATGTCACACTGGAGGATAGAATGATCCTCCGGAGGATGCTTCATAACTCCATTCAGATTGAAGATTACTACTCGGCCATCTATTTCAAAAGAGTATGTTCTTGAAAAAGCATCTAATTTGAACTTCGAGGTCTTCAGGAATGGTCTTCTAAGTAGGATTGATGATGGCTTCTCTGAGTCATTTTGGGGCATCTCTAGGATATAAAAATCAATGAGAAATGTGAGCCCCTTAATGCCCACTAATACATCTTCAGCAACTCTAGCCACTGTAATAATGCTTTTATCTGCTAACACAAAACGAGTTGCCGACCTTTTTAAGGGAGGGAGCCTCAAAATATCATATATAGACAAAGGCATTATACTCACACATGCTCCTAAATCACACATGCAGTCAGAAAATACTACACCACCAATAGTACAATTAACCATACATGGACCTGGGTCACTACACTTTTCAGGTAAACCTCTTATTAAAGCAGATATGGAACTACCTAGAGGAATAGTTTCTAATTCATTAATTTTGTCTTTATGTATACATAAATCTTTTAGAAACTTTGCATATTTAGGTACCTATTGAATAACATCAAAAAGAGGAACAGTTACCTCCACCTTTTTGAATATCTCTACCATTTTGGGATCAGGTTCCAGCTGTTTCCTGGGCTTCCTTGCAAGTTGTGGAAATGGAATGGGAGTGGTGTCTTCTGCAGTGTCTGCGCCCTTTGGTGCTTCCTCCTGTGGTTGAACTTCTTCTTTTTCATCTATGTCCTGTATGTCTTTTTCCTCTTCAACATCTTCTATTTCCACTACCTCTTCAGCTGAGGCGTGTTTTGGTAGGCTTGGCTCCTCCTGATTCCTCTCCTGCAGTGTGGTTTTGGACCTTAGGGTGATGGCATTAATGCCACCCTTTGGATTGGGTAATGGTTGAGAGGGGATTCCACTGGAGCTCATGGGCTGGTTGTTGGAGTTATTCATTGATCCAATCTGTGAGACAAGAGCTTGCAAAGTAAAGTTCAGACCATTTAGTGTAGCATAAAGGTTATTTTCCATGGTCTGTTGTCTCCGATCAATGGATTGTAGTAAGTCGTCATTAGAAGATGAGGAAGGATAAGTAAGTTGAGAGGTCTGCTGTTGGTTATTCTGTGGTACTTGGGATTGCCTCAGGTGAGGTGCTCTGTAAGGCTGGTTCTAGTTCTGCTGCCTGTTGTTGTTGTTATTCCACCTCTGATTTCCCTGATTGTCTTTGTCTCCTCTGTTATTGTTGTCCCTCCAATTCTGGTTAGAATTGTCCTGCCATCCATGGCTGTAATTGCCACCTTGATTGTACCCTTGGTTGGGGCGGTCATAGAAGTTATGAGTGGCTGCCACGGTGTTGTCTTCCTGCTGGAGCTGCGGACATTCGTCAGTATAATGGCTATAATCAGTACAAATTCTGCAAACTCTCTGTGGGACTAATTGTTGGCTTTGCTGTGGTGGAGAAGGTTGAGCTTGCTGAACTTGTTGTTGATTCAATTGCATTTGCTTCAGTAAGTTGATCATTTCACAGATACTCTGAGTTAGAGCAGCAGTCTCTCTACTAGAGGATATTTCTGCAACGGCTTTTGAATGGCCTTGTTTCTGCCTGTGATTCTGAGTAGATTCAGCTAAGTCGCTGATCAATTGCCATGCCTCATCAGTGGTCTTGTACTTTTTCATAGACCCATTGCTAGCACTTTCCAATGTGGTCTTATCTTGGGGCCTCATGCCCTGTGTGACGTAACCGAGCAACACTATCTTGTCAATCATATGGTGGGGGCAAGCTTCCAGAAGATTATTGAAGCGCTCCCAGTATTCATAGAGAGTCTCAAATTCGTCCTAAACAATCATGGAAATGTCTTTCCTCAGTTTATCAGTAACTTCAGCTGAAAAGAACTTTTCCAAAAATTCTCTTCTAAGTGTATCCCAGTTGGATACAGTTGCTGCGGGTTGAGTGTAGTACCACTCTCTTGCCTTTCCCTCAAGAGAAAACGGGAAAGCTTTCAACAAAATTGAAGTTTTATCTGCACCATCACGCCTGACAGTAGAATAGGCTGCTTGAAAATCTCTCAGGTGCTTGATAGGCTCTTGAGCAGGTAAGCCATGAAACTTGGGCATCAAATTGAGCAGTGCGGTCTTTATTTCAAAGTCTGTAGCCACCACTGGGTGATGTGATTGAAACGGTTGCATTGTAAAATCAGGGGCTCCAGCCTCCTGCATAGTAACTCTCCTAGGTTCTGCCATGTCACCTACACGTAAATCAACCGAATCAGTAGAATGGGGGCTGGTTTCTTCCTCAAATGACGTTTCAGATCCGCCCTCAGAGAGGACTAACTGACGCCGAGCTTGCCTTATTCATGAAATAGTTCTTTCAATCTCAGGATCGAATACTGGCAAGCTTGGATCAGGAAGTGAACGCGTCATCTAGCGAAAGAAACAAGCAGCTCATAGTAGCAAGACAAAATAAAATGCAAATAAATAAATTCCAATTAACAACTTTAGCACTCTATTGCAACTCCTCGGCAACGGCGCCAAAAATTGACGTGGCAGAAATTGGCGAATTAAGAATTGTTATGAGATATGCATTGCAAGTATAGTTCTTAATCAACCAGAAATCTGCTTATCAATTTAGAAGGGTTGTCACAAAAATTAAAATTAAAATACTGGGAGTATGAATCCCAGGTTGTCTCCCAACGAGTTGCAGAAAGGTGTGCTATTTTATTAATCAGATGTTTTCAAAATGGTTTGAGTTGAATAACAGGAAATTAAATTGGAGAAATTAAATAATTTAAATAGAAGCCTTGACTGGGAGTAGATTAGTTGGAAGCCCTATTCTTGTTGCAGTACTCTCAAGATTAATTGATAATTGAAGGTTGTTCTGTTTAGTTATCCTTTACTAGGTAAGGGAAGGTCAAACAAGTTGGAATGCTGTTTCTATTCACAAGTTCCAATCCGCTCAATTGAAAAGGATTAGTGTTAGTGATTAGAGAGCATTCCAACATAAACCCAATTATAATTTTTCTTTTAAGCACCCCAACTCAAGGGTTCCTTTCAATCAACTCCCCATCAAGTTAAGGAAATACTCGCTCATTGTGAATGTAGAACTCATAACATAAGCAAGGGAATTAAAGGAAGACATGATAAATAAAACTCAAAGGAATCAATCAAAAATAAAAGTAATTCTTATATTAATAAATTCTAAAATAATCGAATAGTAAAATTGAGTAAATTAAAGGACATGGAAGTGTAAAGCCAAGTAAAGAAAACGAACTAGAATGATGAAGTCTTGATGAGGTAATAACTCTTCTCAATATCCCAATGCAAAGAGCAATAGAAATTAAAATCCTAAGAACTATGAATGTGTAGAGAGAGAAAACCTAGAGGAGGAGAAAAACTATATCTAAAAACTAAAAACTGTGTAGAATGAATGTTGTTTTTGATTTCTGCATGTTCTCTGGCTCTTGTCTGCTTTTCCGGGCCAAAAACTGGGTCAAAACAGGGCCCAAAATCGCCCCCAGCGAATTCTGCAGATTATGCAGATCGCGCATGTCACGCGATCGCGTCATTCATGCGGACGCGTCGTCCACGCCTCCGTGTCACTTGTGCTATTCCAATCCACGCGGTTGCGTGAGCCATGCGGCCGCGTCACTTCTCGCTGGTAATCTCCTCAACTTCTTGTGTTCCTTCCATTTTTGCAAGCTTCCTTTCCAATCTCCAATTCATTCATGCCCTATAAAGCCTGAAACATTTAACACACAGATCACAGCATTAAATGGAATAAAGGAGAATTAAAATGTGTAATTAAAAGTCTCTAGGGAGCAAGTTTTTAATCATGCAATAATTTTTGGAAGAAAATATAAATGCATGCTAATCATATGAATAAGTGGGTAAAGATCATGATAAAACCACACAATTAAACACATTATAAACCATAAAATAGTGGTTTATCACTCTTCAAGATGGTGAAGCATTATGTAAAGTATTACCGGCAGTTGAACGGGAAAAATAGTGGAGAGTATCAAAAGGTCATGATGGTTTGTGGAGCTTCAAGAACCAAATTATAGTGCCAGATGTCAGAGATTTGCGGTAAGGTATCTTGGCAGAAGCTCATAAGAGTGGGTTTTCAATTCATCCAAGAAGCACCAAAATGTATCAAGATTTGAAAGCGATATTCTGGTGGCCAGGAATGAAGAATGATGTGGCATTGCATGTATCTAAATGTTTAACGTGTCAGAACGTTAAGATTGAGCATCAGAGACCATCAGGAACCCTTCAACCTTTAGAGATTCCACAATGGAAATGGAAGAGTATTGCAATAGATTCTGTGACAGGTTTGCATAGGACTCGAACTGGTCGTGACGCTATTTGGGTGTGGTTGACCGACTGACAATATCAGCTCACTTTTTCCCCATCCGAATAAGTTGCACAATGGAGGAATTGGCTCGAATGTACATCAAAGAGATTGTCAGATTGCACGGCGTGTCTTCTACCATTATATCTGACAGAGATCCTCGTTTCACATCAAGGTTCTGGGGAGCCTTTCAGTGTGCATTTGGAACTCAGTTGAGTTCGAGTACTGCATATCACTCTCAGACAGATGGTCAGTCAGAGAGAACCATCCAGACCTTGGAGGATATGCTAAGGGCTTATGTTTTGGACCAGCCAGTGAGCTGGGATCGGTATATGTCATTAGTGGAGTTTGCTTATAACAATAGCTACCATGCAAGCATTGGAATGGCTCCATATGAGGCTCTGTATGATAGAAAATGTCAATCTCCGCTATGTTGGTATGAAACTGGAGAAAGAAGTTTGTTAGGGCCATAAATGATAGCTGAGACTACTGAGCAGATAAAGAAGATTCGTAGCCGAATGCTTATAGCCCAAAGCCATCAGAAGAGTTATGCTGATCAAAGGAGAAAGCCTTTGGAGTTTGAAGAAGTAGAGCATGTCTTTCTGAAGGTTACACCAACTACTGGAATGGGAAGAGCTATTGAGACTAAGAAACTGAATCCCCGTTATATTGGACCATTTGAGACCCTGAAAAGAATTGGGCCGGTGACTTATAGGATCGCTTTACCGCCATATCTCTCGAACTTGCACGATGTGTTTCATATATCACAGCTTCGGAAGTATACTCCTGACACAAGTCACGTTCTGGAACCGGAACCGATTCAAATGATAGAAGACCTAACACTTCCAATAATCCCGGTGAGGATTGATGACACCAGCGTTAAACCATTGCGTGGGAAGGAAGTATCACTGGTAAAGGTAGCCTGGAGTCAAGCTGGTATTGATGAACATACTTGGGAACTCGAATCAGATATACGAAAAGACTACCCACATCTCTTTTCAGGTAACTGAATTCGAATTTTGAGGACAAAATTCTTTGTTAGGCGGGTAGGATGTAAACACCGTTAAATTAATAGATAATTAGTCAATAAATTAGTTTTTAATAAAGAAGATTAGAAATGTGAATGATACATTAAATTACGATAGAGCTTATCGAAACGACAATTTTAACACTAATTTCGAAGAAAACAGTCCAAGATTGGAGTGAACAGACCGAACCGGTTGAACCGGGCCCGAACCGGACCCGTGGGCCCAAACCAGCCCAAAAGGGCATTAAATGAATCCAAACATTTCCCCTTTCTTCCCTTATTCACGTTCCAGTGAGCAGAGGGAAGGAAAAAGGAGAAAATGTTTCCAACCCTTACGGTAACTTCAACTCACCGTAACACTGATGCCAGGGCATTTTGGCCAGTTTCACTGACCTTTTCTTTATTGTTTTTAGGGTAGTTTCATGCATTTTCTTAGGGAATAAGCAAGTTTTGGGTAGAATTTTACTTACATCTTGATTCAAGCATACATTGTGCACTTTACATGATTTCATGAGGATTTTGCATGAATTGAATGACAAATTGGATGATGCATTTCCCATGACTTGGACTAGAGCTTTGATGCACTTTATTGCTTGATTTCAGGACAAAGGAAGCAAGGAAGAACCACGTTAGCAGCCACGTTAGTCTAACTAACGTGACCTCTAACATGGAATGGGAGCTAACTTGCAAAGTTAATGAGAAAAGTAATCGCCAATAACGCCCTCGAAGCCATAATAGCCGACGTTAAGAGTCACGTTAACTAAGTTAACGTGAACTCTAACATGGAAGAAAGAAATGAAGCCAACGTTAGTGACACTTACCTTTGTCACTAACGTTGAGCTAAGCCACAATGTACCACGTTAACTCCCACATTAACTTAGTTAACGTGGAAGCTAACATGGATAAGGGAATAATGAGCCAACATTAGTGACACTCACCTTTGTCAGTAACATTGGAGATGGCTATCATTGCTACGTTAGAAGCCCCGTTAACCTAGTTAACGTGGACTCTAACGTAGGGGGAAGGGAAGACTCTCAACGTTATTGGGAAAGGCGAGTCCCAATAACGTGTGCGAAGGACCAAGAGGCAACGTTAGTGGTCACGTTAGTGCCACTAACGTTGAAGTTAACGTGGATAATCCCTGGGTGAGGAACGTTAGTGAAGAAGGTGATTGTCACTAACGTTCTCGAACCCACAATTCTCACTTAACGTTAGCGCCACTAACGTCCTGAGCTAAAGACCATTCCTACTTTACACTTTCTCTCTGCAAGTAAAGCTAAGCCCACTGCAGAAGATAACTACTTCAAACTCAAGATCTAAAGGCCCATATCCAAGACTTGAAGAACCAACTAGAAGATCAGAAGAGTAATATATATGGGTAGTTTTGTATTAGAAAAAAGGAGCTTTTTGGGGGGATTGAAAATTGGGAACTACTCTCTGTATAATTTACTTTCTCTGCACTTCTAGTTCTAGTTTCATGATGTATTCTCCATCTTTGTTTTCTATTTCCAGAGCTATGAACAACTAAACCCCTTTCATTGGGTTAGGGAGCTCTGTTGTAATTTGATGGATCAATACTAGTTTTCATTACTCTTCTTCTATCTTTTCTCTTGATTTTACTAGAAAGCTTTCAATCTTCATCCAATTGGGTAGTTATCTTGGAAAAGAAGCTATTCATACTTGGATCTCTTCTGAACCTTGGAAGAGGAATGAAGAGATCATGCTAGAAATGCTTTCTCATGTTGGACCAAATTGGGTTTGGTTGGATACGGTGACTATAATCCTACCAACACTTGATTTGGGAATGCATGTGGTATAATCAGTGACCATACTTCATCTCTTCTCATGAGCAATTGACCAAGAAATTGGCTATTGATAAAGATTTGAGAGATTGAATTGCCAAGGAATTGGAATTCGATCACTTAAGATTGCCAAAGAGATCAATAAATGCATTGATTGAGGAAGAGATGGAAATGAACTTGATCCGGAGAATGCAACATCTCCTACGCCCAATGAATCCCCATTTCTGATCTTACCCATTCTCTTTAATTTATGCAATTTACTTTTATGAGCATCTTCCCCATTTCCATTTACAATTCTGCAATTTACTTTCCGTCATTTACTTTGAGCTCTTTACTTTCTGCATTTACATTTTCTGCTATTTACTTTTCCTCTATTTAATTTCCTGCAACACTCAAACCAAATTCTACTACGCTCAACTAGAACATTCCTCTAATTAAAGTTGCTTGACCAATCAATCCCTGTGGGATTCGACCTCACTCTATTGTGAGTTTTTACTTGACGATAATTCGGTACACTTGCCGAGGGAGATTTGTTGAGAGACAAGTTTCCGTGTGCATCAAGTTTATGGCGCCGTTGCCGAGGATTGATTTTGTATCAACAATGATTAAATTGGAGGATAACTAGATTGAGCATTTTTCTTTTGTTTGATTTAAGTTCATTTGAATAATTTACTTTCTGTTCAGTTATTTTCTTCCCTTCCCACTACCTATTTTCTTAGTTGTTTCCGATTCAGTCCACTAACCCACTAACTGTTTGATATATTGCATCACTCACACTAACAGCATTTCTAACAAGAATAGTCTCTGCATCTAGTTCCTTGCTTGTGCCTTGTTGGTTGTATGACAGGGAGAAGAAGCGGGGCTTCAACTTCATTTGATTTTGAACTTGAGGGGACCTTCCTTAGATTAAGGAGGGAAGCAAGAGGAAAGAGAGTAGTTGGTGCTGAGGAAGAGGAAGAGTACTTTGAACCAGACATGGATGAAAACATGGAGAATCATCATGAAGAAGAGGCTCACAACCAGGGCAGAGAGGGTCTAGCAAATCATGCTAGGCAAGAGAGAAGAGTTCTGGGTTCTTACATCAACCCAAACCCAGGAAACTGTGGGAGTAGCATCCAAAGGCCAACCATACATGCCAACAACTTTGAACTAAAGCCACATCTCATCACCCTTATTCAGAACAACTGTTCATTCGGAGGGAGTGTCCAAGAAGACCTCAATCAACATCTAACCACCTTCCTGAGGATATGTGATACTGTGAAGTCTAATGGTATTCATCCTGACACCTATAGACTACTTCTGTTCCCTTTCTCACTCAAGGACAAGGCATCTAAATGGCTGGAATCCTTCCCAAAGGAGAGTTTAGCAACCTGGGAAGATGTGGTAAACAAATTCTTGGCAAGATTCTATCCTCCTCAACGGATTAACAGGCTGAGAGCTGAGGTGCAAACATTCAGGCAGCAAGACGGTGAGACTCTATATGAAGCATGGGAGAGGTTTAAGGACCTGACAAGAAGGTGTCCACCAGATATGTTCAATGAATGGGTGCAGCTACATATTTTCTATGAAGGCCTTTCTTATGAATCAAAGAAGGCGGTAGACCATTCATCCGGGGGATCTTTGAACAAGAAGAAGACCATTGAAGAAGCCATAGATGTCATTGAAATTGTAGCTGAGAATGACTACTTCTATGCTTCTGAAAGAGGCAACACTAGAGGAGTGATGGAGCTGAACAATGTGGATACACTGCTGGCCCAAAATAAGCTTATTACCAAGCAGCTGGCTAACCTCACCAAGAAGATGGAGAGGAACCAAGTGGCAGCAATCACCACCTCATCAGCAACCCAAGAGGGAGTAAATGCTGAGGCAGAGGAGGAGCAAGAGCAAGCCAACTACATTGGAAACTCACCCAGGCAAACCCATGATCCATACTCCAAAACCTACAACCCTGGATGGAGGAATCACCCAAACTTTGGGTGGGGAAATTAACAAGATCAAAACCAATATCAGAGACGTTACAACCCCAACAACCATGCAGCTCACCAACATTCCACACAAAGATCATATCAACACCACCCTAACGACACCTCTCCACATCCATACCAAAACCAGAATAACCCAACTCACCCCTCCACTCTCAACTCACCCTCATCTGAAGATAGACTCTCCAAAATTGAGACTATGCTTGAGGGCATATGCAAAGAGATTCAAGATAATAAGGTATTCAAAGAGGAGGTGCGAGCTAGCATCAAGAACCAGGGAGACACCATTAAGAGGCTGGAATTTCAAGTGGGATACTTATCTGAAAAGATTTCCAAACCTACTGATAGCTTCCCAAATGACACAGAGAAAAATCCGAGAGGTGAAGCAAAGAAAGTCAGATGGGAAGATTGCAAGATGGTTACTACAAGTAATAAGGAGACTGAGGAAAAGCAAAACAAGCCATTAGAACAACTTGGAGAGACATCAGCAGAGAAACACGAAAAAGATCGCCAAGAACCCAAAACTTCACAAAAGGAGCTGACACAGAAGGAGCTGCTGAAATTCTATGCACCTTTTCCCCAATTACTCAATGGTGCTGTAGAGAAGAGAATATACTCAAAGTTTCTTGACCTGTTTGCATCCCTCCATGTAAACATACCATTCATCAAGGCCCTCCAACAAATGCCCTCATACATTAAGTATATGAAAGAGCTGCTGACCAGGAAAAGCTCACTCAAGGGAGGACAAACAATAGTGATGAATAAAGAATGCAGTGCTCTCATTCAACCAGAGTTGCCTATGAAAAGAAAGGACCCAGGGAGTTTTCACATCCCCTGTGCCATAGGAGAAATAATGTTTGATAAAGCACTCTGCGATTTGGGAGCAAGCATCAACTTAATGCCTTTATCCCTTATGAAGAGGCTGCAGATCAATGAGATAATGCCCACAGATGTAGTCATCAGGCTGGCTAACAAAACTCAAAAACAAGCAATAGGAGTGGTGGAAAACGTGTTGATAAAAGTTGGGAAATATTTCCTTCCCACAGACTTTGTCATATTAGACATGGAAGAAAGTCACACTCACCCAATCATATTGGGAAGACCATTCCTAGCTACAGCCAGAGCACTCATAGATGTGGAGCGAGGGGAGCTAATTTTGAGGATCCATGATGAACAACTCAGCTTCAATGTCTTCAAACTCTCACAAGAAATAGACCAAGAGAACAAGGAACCAAGCAAAGACTATAATGAGATACTGAGGGAGGAAGCAAGCACTGAAGCACAACCAACACCTCTGGGAAACCCCTTAGTTGATGAATAAGGCAATCAGCAGCTGTCACAGCTCAAGAAAAATAAGGAGGAACCTAAACCACCAGAGTCATATGAGACCAGTAACAAAATTCCCTAAGAAGAGGAGGTCACAAAGAGCAAGGCAACATCAAAAGGGACAAAGAAGAAGGCACCAAGGAGGTGGAGGAACAAGAAGATCCCTACAGAGAACTTTTCTCCAGGGGATAAAGTGATCTCAGCCTACTTCCCAGATATTCCACCTCATCTCCCCACTATCCCATCTCAGTTACCTAAGGTCTTCACCATCAACAGAGTTCTTTCCTTAGAACATGTGGAGATCCTTGATGAAGCCAATGGATATAGGTCTACTGCAAGAGGGGAAGATCTGAAGCATTACCAACCACCATGACAAAGGCAAAACGTCAAGCTAGTGACGCTAAAGAAGCGCTTCATGGGAGGCAACCCATGTTTTACATGCTTTTAAAAGTAGTTAATAATGCAAGGTTCAGGGATTTCAAATCAACTTGACATGGACTTGAATGAATCCTTGTGTGCAACATATAGTGAAGAACAAGTTTGGTGTTCAAGGCACACTAAGAGAACATCAATGAAACCCATATCATGTCACTCTTAGGGGCCTTGAACAAATCTTTTACACCACACGGCACCAAACTAAGTTTGGTGTTGCCAATGTTGCATACATAGATGTTGAGTTAGTCAGTTGGTTTGCACTAATGAATGGAACTTAGTTAATTAAAACAGAAACTTTAAAAAGTAGTTGTTCTTTTAATTTTGCCGCCACTTTCTACAAGAATATTTTTTTTAACCACTTTTTTTGTTTTTCTTTTGTTTTGTAGGATCATTGATGAGGCATTGAAGGGGTTGGATAACACAAAAGGAAGAATATTTCACACATGTCTCAAGGGGGAATGCATTGGGAATGGTTGCCATGCAACATTGGAAGAAGAACAAACTTTGAAACTGAACCAACCCCATCATAAAGTTGGTAATCCTTGTGCTTATTCCATACAAAACCCCAACCGTTCATCATACACCAACTCCATCAATCCACACCTTTCATCTACACACCACTTCCCTATATAAGTGGTTCGCACTAAGTACACCCTTAACATTCCAATTTCACTCCCCACACTTCTCAGTCTCGAAACCAAACACTCTTCCCCTTCATTGCACCCAATCTTAACCCAACCGAATTCCCTCGCCTATTCATACCTTCCACCACCTTCACACATCAACTCCTACTTATGGCATCATCAAGCTCCAAGAGGCAACAGAGGAAAGAACCGGTGGAGAGCGCCCCTTTCGATGAAAGGAGATTCAAAATTGCGTTCCATGAACAGGAATTCGAGCGGATAAAGCTCAAAAAGATACTGCCTGAGTTAACATTCCAAATCAACGAGGATGAATGCCCACAGATTTGAGAGAAAATTGAACAAAGAGGGTGGCAAAGGCTCACGAACCCAGAGGAGAAGATCAATGCAAACCTCATCAAAGAGTTCTATGCAAATGTGGTTAGAGAAGACAAAACCAAGGCCCCAACCTTCAAAAGTTACGTAAGAGGAAGAGAGGTGGACTTCGGCCCAAATGCTATAACAAGAACTCTTCAGCTGAAATCACCACATTTTGATGAGCTTAGTTATCATGCAAGGATAAGTAAGAGCCCTGACAATGATGAACTCGAATAAATAGTGACTGACATATGTGTCATAGGAGCTGACTGGGAAAGGTATGCGGATAAGAGACCCCGGTTCATCAAGAGGGGAGACCTTAGCCCGGAAGCCAAGGGATAGTTTGAACTCGTGAGGAGGTCTATCCTCCCAGCTGCAAATAATTCAGAGGTCAATATCAATCGAGCTACTATGGTACATTGCCTAGTACAGGGTGGAAAAATCAATGTACATGAACTCATAACTGAGGGGATTCAAGAGTCAGCTGAGAAGGTTGATTCGGGTGCCAGGCTTTGGTACCCCAGCACCATTCTCAGATTGTGTACAAAGGCCAAGGTAGTCTTCGAGGATGGCAATCCAGACTGGGTGAACCCTGGGAGGCTAGTTACACTTCAGCGTCTGATCTATACTACGCCCGCCCAACAACAAAGAAGACCTCACATAGGAAAGCCAAAACCAAAAGGAGGAGCTCACCATACTACGCCCGCCCAACAACAAAGAAGACCTCAAATAGGAAAGCGAAAACCAAAAGAAGGAGCTCACCAAGAAGAATCTCATCAGGAAGAACACCAACAAAGAGAATATTATGACCCAACCAACATAAACCTGAATCACATTCATGGAGCTATTGAGGAACTAGCAAGGAGTTATATGGAGGGACAAGAACAACAACTGCATGTTCAAGCTCAAAGGATGGATCGTTAAGAAGAACTCCTTTCTAATTGGATGAATCAACAAGAGCAGTGGAAGAAACAGCAAATGGAACATTATTCCCAGCTCACTCAAGCCATCAATCAAGTGTCTAAAAGGCAAGAGCGTCAAGATAAGCGCCTTCAAGAACTCAACCAACGCCAGCTAGCTCAGACGAAGGCATTCAATGAGTTCAGTGTACTTAACGAAGGACGGCAACTACATAGGGAGGAGTTCAACATAAACACTCAAGCCAAGTTGAACTACATGTCTAGTCATATGCATAATCTACACTATACCATCCCTACATATGATGAGGTCTAAAAAGATTTTGTAGAACAAGAAGAAAGGAAGGTGAAACAACAGAAGGAAACACTGAAAAAGATGGAAGATGCTGGTTTTTGGAAGAAGTTGATTGGAAAAGGCAAGGGAAGTGGGAGTACAAGCACTCGAGAGAAACACAAAGAGGACAAGCAAGAGGAAGAGCATGGACAACCCCATGAGTAAAAGGTGGTGGAGTTCCCTCTTTGTTCCATCTTTTTCAAGCTTTAAATAAGGAAAATCATGTATGAAATAGAACATCTTCCATGGTAGTTTAGAAATTTTCAATTCTGTCTTTAAGTTTTTCATTGCCTAGGTCTATGATTACTAGTCAAGTTGCCTGTTTTCAATTCCATCCTGCTTATTATGTTGCTTGTCTCCCTTTTGAATCAAATAAAAAGAGAATGTGTGTTATCAAAGACTAGAGTGGAGTTCATATTGTGGAGTAAATTACTTAGTTGTGATGTGGTCATAAGTTAGCTAAGTTGGTTCACCAACAAAGGTGGGAAAGCAACTATCTGTCCTGAATCATATCTTGAAACACACCCCATGAGACTAACTAAATAACAAGATCCTAATAGGAAAAAGGGGAAAAGAACAATAAGAGTTGAAAAAGAAAGAAAAGTTAATAAAGAATAAGGCTAGGCACCAAGGGTTTGAAACTTGAGAGATGTGTCTATGGTGCTCCTGTACCAAGGATCTGCTTGGATGAATAAGTTCATAGGAGTGCTTCATCACTTGGTAACTTGGGTTAACTAACCCGGGATTATCAACTGAAAATTCACTATCAAGAGCAACCTTGCTACAGAACATTTAGTAACGCAAAGAGGTGCTGGACACCAAGGTCTCAAGAAAAAAAAATAAACAAACCATGTACCTGTGGTGTGTATGTATGGGGGAAAGAGACTTGAGGGAGTAAGTCCTTAGGGGTGTCTAAACACCTAGCACCTTGAACCAACTGGTTCAGGAGTGCTGGCTGAAAGCTTATCTTAAAGAGTCGCCCCCTCACAGAGCACCTAGTCTAAGAACACAAACAAACCCCAAAATAACAAAAAGGATCAATGAATAAAAGTCTCATGGGATGCAATCAAGTGAGTGTTCTAGGACATGATAAAGGTCTGAAAGCCAGTGAAGGAATGAACCTAAGTTGCTATGCATGAAACCACCATAAAACCAAGGACATGACTTCCACAATAATGACTCATTTCTCTTGGCATTCCATTCATCATTCTCTTGTTCTAGTACTTGCTTAGGGACAAGCAAGCTTTAAGTTTGGTGTTGTGATGCCAGGGCATTTTGGCCAGTTTCACTGACCTTTTCTTTATTGTTTTTAGGGTAGTTTCATGCATTTTCTTAAGGAATAAGCAAGTTTTGGGTAGAATTTCACTTACATCTTGATTCAAGTATACATTGTGCACTTTACATGATTTCATGAAAATTTTGCATGAATTGAATGACAAATTGGATGATGCATTTCCCATGACTTGGACTAGAGCTTTGATGCACTTTATTGCTTGATTTCAGGACAAAGGAAGCAAGGAAGAACCACGTTAGCAGCCACGTTAGTCTAACTAACGTGACCTCTAACGTGGAATGGGAGCTAACTTGCAAAGTTAATGAGAAAAGTAATCGCCAATAACGCCCTCGAAGCCATAATAGCCCACGTTAAGAGTTACATTAACTAAGTTAACATGAACTCTAACGTGGAAGAAAGAAATGAAGCCAACGTTAGTGACACTCACCTTTGTCACTAACGTTGGACCAAGCTCACAATTGGCCACGTTAAGAGCCACGTTAACCTAGTTAACGTGGACTCTAACGTGGGAAGTAAGGGCACATTGGAACGTTAGTGACAAAGGTAAGTGTCACTAACGTTCTCGAAGGATTGGCAAGCTTACGTTAAGAGCCACGTTAACCTAGTTAACGTGGACTCTAACGTAGGGAGAAGGGAAGACTCTCAACGTTATTGGGAAAAGTGAGTCCCAATAACGTGTGCGAAAGACCAAGAAGCAACGTTAGTGGTCACGTTAGTGCCACTAACATTGAAGTTAACGTGGATCATCCCTGGGTGAGGAACGTTAGGGAAGAAGGTGATTGTCACTAACGTTTTCGAACCCACAATTCTCACTTAACATTAACGCCACTAACGTCCTGAGCTAAAGACCATTCCTACTTCACACTTTCTCTCTGCAAGTAAAGCTAAGCCCACTGCAGAAGATAACTGCTTCAAACTCAAGATCCAAAGGCCCATATCCAAGACTTGAAGAACCAACTAGAAGATCAGAAGAGTAGTATATATAGGGGTAGTTTTGAATTAGAAAAAAGGAGCTTTTTGGGGGGATTGAAAATTGGGAACTACTCTCTGTATAATTTACTTTCTCTGCACTTCTAGTTCTAGTTTCATGATGTATTCTCCATCTTTGTTTTCTATTTCCAGAGCTATGAACAACTAAACCCCTTTCATTGGGTTAGGGAGCTCTATTGTAATTTGATGGATCAATACTAGTTTTCATTACTCTTCTTCTATCTTTTCTCTTGATTTTACTAGAAAGCTTTCAATCTTCATCCAATTGGGTAGTTATCTTGGAAAAGAAGCTATTCATACTTGGATCTCTTCTGAACCTTGGAAGAGGAATGAAGAGATCATGCTAGAAATGCTTTCTCATGTTGGACCAAATTGGGTTTGGTTGGATACGTTGACTATAATTCTACCAACACTTGATTTGGGAATGCATATGGTATAATCAGTGACCATACTTCATCTCTTCTCATGAGCAATTGACAAAGGAATTGGCTATTAATCAAGATTTGAGAGATTGAATTGCCAAGGAATTGGAATTCGATCACTTAAGATTGCCAAGGAGATCAATGAATGCATTGATTGAGGAAGAGATGGAAATGAACTTGATCCGGAGAATGCGACATCTCTTACGCCCAATGAATCCCCATTTCTGATCTTACCCATTCTCTTTAATTTCTGCAATTTACTTTTATGAGCATCTTCCCCATTCCCATTTATAATTCTGCAATTTACTTTCCGTCATTTACTTTGAGCTCTTTACTTTCTGCATTTACATTTTCTGCTATTTACTTTCCCATCATTTAATTTCTTGCAACACTCAAACCAAATTCTGCTACGCTCAACTAGAACATTCCTCTAATTAAAGTTGCTTGACCAATCAATCCCTGTGGGATTCGACCTCACTCTATTGTGAGTTTTTACTTGACGACAATTCGGTACACTTGCCGAGGGAGATTTGTTGAGAGACAAGTTTCCGTGTGCATCAAAACACCTCTGTCTGAGCTCCGATTACCGCACCGTTTGCGGCCACGCGTCCACCGCATGGAGCTCTACGTTTCTACCGGAACAATTTCATAGGTAAGCCATTGATTACTCTCAGCCACTCTTTTCCCCCAATTTTTGAAAATTGGAAAAGATGTTGAATTTCTTTGATTTTTGATATTTTAGGATCCAATTAGCTTGAGAAAAATGTTCACTCTTGCTTATGTTAAGCTTGGATAAGGTGAGGATACCACAATTCCATTTTAATTTTTCTGAATTTGTGTTTTGGGAATTAAATTGGGTATATATGTGTTATAAATGTGTATTAGGTTATGAATAAATAATTAGAGCTTGAAATTGTGAATATTGGAACTTGGAGGAAGCTTAGCTTAGAGTTTATTGAGCTTTGAGGGGTTGTCTTGCTTTTAATTAAATTGTCTTGATCGTTACGTGAGAATCGGCCAAGGTATGGTTAGTTTTCTTGCATTTAATATATAATATTCTGTGAAAACTTAGGCTAGATGACCATAGGATAAGTTGGAATGCAGGTGTATATTGAATGTTTAGTAATTTGTAGATGAACATGTTTGATTGGTGCTTGTTGGGTAATTGGTGATTTGATTATGTGGTGGAGATTGTTATTTATATCGATGTTAGAAAGAAATATGGTTGAGTTGTTAATTATATGTTTACAAGGATATTGAATGAAAGTCTGATGGAATTGTTGAGAAATAAAATTTTCTAGTATTATTGAATGGTAGTTAATGGTATGGTGTAGAGTTATGTTGAGGTTAGTTGCTGGCAATTGTATTGGTATTGACAGGTTTAATATTGAATGGAATGAAAGCTTTGAATGAACATGAGGTTTAAGAGTTTGCAAAACTTTGGTTTTAGGCTGAATTTCGGCGGGCCATAACTCTACTTCTGGAACCCCAAATTGATTCCAACTTGTTTTAAATGAAAATTGAGTTCATGAAGTTTATGCCGTTCGAAGAACAAAAGAAAAACGATTTAAAACGATTGAGTTATGCCCGTCGGAAATTTTGATGTTGAATATGTAACTATGCAGGGTGACATTTTATGATTCTGCAGCTTGCCACTGAATCTGTGTTTTTTAAAAGAAGGTACGTCCATGCGTACGCGTGGCATGGGTTTTGGAAATGCGTACGCGACTGGTCCTATGCGTACGCGTAAGGAGCTAAGAAGCATGTTCTCGCATACGCGTGACCCACGCGCACGCGTGACATGAAGTTTTCACCTACGCATACACATGACAAGGGATGCGCACGCGAGCTGCACCTTCACACTCCCACGCGTACACATGGGCCCTATTCCAGCAAACATGATGTTTTGAGTTTTAAAATCTTATTTCAAACCTCTAAACCTCTATTTTTATTCCTTTAGTCATAAATAGTGGTGTTAAGTCTAACAGTCAGATGAAGTTAGGAAATGGGGATAACTTAGAGGTGAAGTAAAGCCAAAAAGAAAATAATGAATTGATCATGAAATGTTACGGATGATTATGAATGATACTTGGCTTGATAATCAAATGAATGATCATGTATGATACTTGACTTGAATGACTAAATGATCAGAGATACAAGATTTCCTAAGTAAAGTATCGTGGCTTGCCACCACGTGTACCAAGTTAAAAACTCGATACTCTGTTTACCCTACGACGTAAGGGTGACCTGGCACTTATAAATTCCCAGGAATATTAACCCCATTGAGCAATATTAATTATTTGAGAAAAAGCTATGCATAGACTCTTAGGGATGCACGTCGAGGGACAGTCTAAGGTTTTCGGATTTGTCGGGTTAGCTGGATAACCAAAAGATAAGCCTCATCAGCCATACGGCAGGCATGCATCATAAGCATATCACTTGAATTACTTGTTTGTGCATTAACTGGGTGTGCCTAAGTGTACTAGCCATGCTAAATGTACATTTGTTACCTGCAGTAATTGTAACCTTCTTGTACTTGCCTTTATTTGTTTATTTGTCTGGAAAATGCTAATGGGGATGGAGGTATAGAGGAATGGCAGTACGGGACTTAGATTTAAGATTAAGTTAAGTTAGGTTTAGATACTCTTAGTAAATTAAACCACCTTTTATGGCTTCTGTTTAATACCTTAAGCTCTATAATCTGAGTGTCGGCGTTCTAGGATTGCCTCTAGCATTTCCAGGACCTTATATATTATGTGTGTGGTACCTTTACCATATTGAGAACCTCCGGTTCTCACCTCATACTATGTTGTTGTTTTTCAGATGCAAGTCGAGAGGCGTCTCGTTAGGCTTCTGGACTCCTGAAGCGAAGTGGTTACTGGGTTATTTTGTTGTACAGTGATGTATATATATGTACTTAGCTTTCTCTCCGCATAACTTGTTCTTTTTATCCTCTTAGAGGTTTATGAAGAGATAGGATTTTGTTTATGTAATTTGGGTTTATATATATATATATGTGTGTGTGTGTGTGTGTGTGTGTGTGTGTGTGTGTGTGTGTGTGTGAATTTTCTCCGGCCAGCCTTGACTTCGCGAGCTGAGTTAGGAGCTTATTATTTTGTATCTTTGGTTCTCTATTCCTACTTTTATTATCTTATGTTTAACAATTATAGTTTTCTTCTCACTCAAGTTATTCCGTTTCCAGAGCGTTGCGCTTTTTATTTCACACTTTGTTTCACCCATTTTTTCAAGGCTCCTAGTTTATTACAATCTTTCTGCTATTATATGTATGTATTTTAATTTTAGAAGTCGTGGCACCTCGCCACCTCTATTTTAAATCCGAGGTGTAAAACTCTGTGTGGTAGGGTGTTACAACAACAATCTTATAGACATATTTAACGAATGCATGCGCTGAAATTTATAAAGTTTCTTCCTCTCAACATTATTACCGCCACCTCAACGTAAACCAATCAAACAAAAGATAATACTATTAAACATGTATCCGAAAATAGAATGAACCACACAAATTTCAAATAGGCAAAAAAGAAGAAAGACCCAGAATAAATTATTGATCCTTGATTAAACTAAATCCTCAAAATTCCCTTCCAAGAAAAAGGAGGAAAAAGAAAATAGAAGAGTCCTGTTTGTTTAATTTTCAAACAAGATCTATACAGTTTACTGAATATAAGAAAAACAACAATTTTTTTGTAAAATGCACCATACACATCAATCCGTAACGTGAATTATAACGGTGTCCAAGCATAAAAAAAGAAGAGGAAAAAAAAAGAAAAAAAAAATATCAAACCGCATGGCGAGTTGTGTTTTGACAAAAACAAAAACAAGTTCATCATTCAAGCTAACAAAATAGGGAAAAACCCATCCAAACTGTAATAGAGTATAACAATGTCCAAGACCTAAAAATACACCGGAGGAAAATGCATTTTGCATAGAGTTTTTCAAGCCTTTAAGAATCAAAGTAAAAATCAAAAGAACGAGAAAAAAAATATTCAAATAAAGCATCATTGACTTACCGTCTCATTACGAAGCCGCTCCCTGTAGTTCTCCGTCTTCGCTCACCGGAACAAAACGAATCACAGAGGAAAAACAACAAAACCGAATCCAAATTAGAGAGCCAAACCCTAAACCACGATCCAGAAGACTACAAATTATTTTACCGTTAGGCTTATTGGGCAGGGATAAAGGGGTAGGTTATAACTTTTTTTTTATAGGGACTTAATTGTATTTTTAAATTATTAGGAATTTAAATGTCTGCAAAATAAAAAATAAGGATATATTTATCTTTTTATCAAAAAATTTAAATATAATTCGGTTTATATTGTGTAAATCGATTCGGAACAAACTGGATCTAATAATTATAATACGGACAATTGAATTTATTATTTTTGCTATAATAAACCAATTTTATTCTGATTTATTAAAAAATAGCTTATTAACCAGTTTAATAAAAATGTTTTTTGTGTCTTTATAAAATAGCTTATTAACCAGTTTAATAAATCAATTTTGTTCAATCATATTATAATATGTATATACATTTTTAAAAAAGAAATATTTTGTGTCTTTATACACTACAACAAAACAACATTTTGGCAACGGTTTTTTTTAATGGTTGATGACAGTTTTAACCGTTACTAGATGTCTTCGCGACGGTTAAAAAAAGCGTCACAGATTTGAGCATCGCCAGCTGACATAGTGACGGTTTTGGACCACCGTTGGTAAGAAGTGTCGCTAAATTGTTTGTGACAGTTTTTGAAGTACAAAACCATCACTAATTTGTAACACTTGTCAAGGTGTTTTTTGTACTGTATTTCGTGACATTTTCAAACTGTCATTAAATTACTAAATCCAGCGACAGTTTTTTTTTTCTATTTCGTGACTGTTTTAAACTGTCATGAAATTTTTAGCTACAATTTGAAACCGTCATTAAGTTACTAGTTTTTATGACCGCTTTTAGATACATTTAATGACTTTTTAAAGCGTCACAATATTTTTAGTGACGATTTTTCGATTTAAAATCGTCGCTAAATTACCAATTCCTGGGACAGTTTTTTCCTGTATTTAGTGACTATTTTAAACCCTCATAATCTCTCTAACATCAATGCTTTCTTTTATTAATTATTGTAAAAATAGAAACAATATATTTCAAAAGTTAAATTCTACAAATTTTACATAGTCATAATCCATAAAATGTAAATTCAAAAAATCCTAACTTAATCCAAACATATAAAGCTAACAATTGTACTTGTAACCTAATCCTCAATTTTTCTCTTTAACTTCACTTCACGTTCAACCTCAATAGTACCCAGCTTCAACAATTGCTTCACAAGCAACTCTTGTCCTTTGCAAATGAGAGAATGCAATGATTAGAATGCATTCACGACTAAAAGGACTTGCAATGGAACATGAAATATAGAAAATTAGAAATATGCAAAGAAAGATTACCACCAAGACTAATGCACATTTGAATTTGTTTGAAATACATGGCATAACCCCAAGCTCATAAAAATCAAGTGGAAAACCTACCACTGCTATTGATGACATGGAGAGAAATAAGCCAACGAAAACACCTTCAGACAATTTGGCTCCAAATATCTGCAACTCAAGTGGAAAATGATGTTCAGACCCTGTCTCTACTCAACCATAAATGCTTAATCTATTGAAGTCCATAACATAAAACTCAGCATCGTACCTTGGAAAGAATAGAAATTTGAAGACCTCTTAAAATAGCAACAGGTCCAACAGCTTTTAACTACATGGATACAAATTTCAGAACAGCTTCTCTTTAGAAAATGAAAATCTATCATTATTCTCCAACCCCTAATTGAGGAAGAGATCCCTTTTAAATTTTTGTAATGGAATATAAATAAACCAAAACTCAAAACTATTAAACCCTGGTAAGAAACTGCATGTACAAAATTTTACTTTGTGCCATCATATAATATTTCTCATTACTTTCTAGATAATGTTGTAAAACAGAATTTTGGAAGAAATAAGCAATATAATTATTAATAGCCAAGCTTAAAAAAGAGAGGTACAATTTCAGAAAGGAAACTTGCCTTGGCCTGATCACTTTCATCCTCATTTTCAACACTAGATTCACTCTTATCAAGAAAACTGCCACATTGTGCCTCGTCAATATCATGTTCAAAGCGACTTGCTGCAGTCTTTGCTTCTTGTAGCTTGGAACAAAGCTTTTAGAGATACTTCTCAGTCTCTTTATGAAGTTGCTTCACATGGTCAGATTTTGCATCCTAATGAAATAATTGAGGTCGATGATTCAGAAAAGCTATTGAGCATTGGCACTTTTATGCAAGTTTAGAAACCATTAACATATATTAAGTACAGCAAATATAATACAAGGTTTTTGAGCAACTCACACTTTCTCCTCATCAGTAATTACATCCTCCCCAAGTTTTTTTACTACAACCTCTGTCCCACGCCAGAATGCACTGCAGAAAATGCCCTGCCAATATAATGCAGAAAATACTAAGAAAGGGGCTTCTAGCAGTATATATTTATATCTAGAATTCCTTTGTTAAAGTTAATAGTACTCCAATAACAAAGAATAACCCATCCCTTTGCATGACATTATTGGAAAAACACTAACAGTTGTTGCTATTTGTGATCGGTCAACACCTGTTTCTTTTCCACACTCAAGTTTTTGCCTATTTGCCAAATTCTACAATAAAAAATAGACTAAATCGTGTTAAGGGAGACAAAATCCAAATACAACCAGGCAAACATGTATTAGAGATCTCACCTCTTTGTTCAGTTTTGACAGAGAACTAGAATAATACAATGGTATGTAGAAAACATTCATAGGACAACTATAAAGAATGAAGTAATATAGAATAAAATAGTAAAGAACAATCTAAAAGGAATAAGAGCCATGAAATTAGGATTAACAGGGACTTAGTTAATAGAAACAAATATTTAGTAACTTATTATAGATAATTATGTGTTAGGCCAACATGTAAAGGTCATGTCAATGTCGTTACCTCCATTTTTCTCTTCTTAACTTCAAGAGATGCTTTCCCAAGCACTAACATGTAAAGGTCATGCCAATGTCTTCCCAAGAGCTCTTTAAATTCAACTTCAGCTTCAATGGTTCTTCCTCTCTGAAAAATACCTTTGAGAAAGTATGATTAGCACATAAATACTAGATTTACAAGACAATGAATGACTTCTGTTATCTTTGTAATATTAATTAATAAATAAAATGAAATTTAAATACCTCAAAAAGTTTTCTGCATTGATTGATGACCTTTCCTTTCAATCCTAATAAACATATGTAACTTTCTTGTAGTTTACTCTCTTCTTGATTTGTATCAATTTTTTTTTATTTTCTGCATTGAATTAAACATCACTTTTTCTAAAATTAATTACAGCTAAAATTAAGTTATATTAGTAGTTACTAGCTACCTTAAGTGTCTTGCCTTCAAGTATGATGATACCCATGTTTACAAGAAGGAGGATTAAAAACTGAAAAACCCATGTGATGTGATACAGCTTCTTTCCTTCACATATTAAGAAATAATTCAAATTAATACTCATCAATAATAGTTTTCTTCTTCAGTTAGAAGTTAAGACTTGTAACAAGATATCATATTATTTTTACACATTAAAGTCATGTGATCATATATAGAATTAAAATGATTGATCATTGCCATAAATGAATCCCATAAGGTCTCTGTTTACTTTCATAACCTAATTTTTAGTACCTAAACTTTTGTTCTGGACTTGAAGAATAGCAAGAAAGAAAGTATGTTCTCCACTGAACTCCTTAACCTTCCCTAATGTTAATCTTTAAGGTGACTGAGATTTTAAAATATGAAAAATATAAGTCTATTGGCACTTAAAATAAATCAAAGCTCCCAAAAATACCAAAAAGAAAAATAATGTTGACAACTTTAAAATGCTCTTGCCATGAACATCAGCAACTCACTAATCGAGTAGAAACAAACAAAATTCCATGAATAACATAAAGAGTTAATAACATCAAGATTTTTAACATTTGTTAGACAATTAGTTCTGTCAGCTTTTTAATCAAGTGCTATGAATTTGATAATTTCAAGCAAACAATGAAGTTTACTAGGAACTCACAATGCCTGAATTTGGTTATAACTTTGGCATTATTCACTAGTTTTACTAAGTTCTTAACAAATTAAAAATGTTAATTAAGTCACAGATTCATCACAAATGTAACAAATATGCAGGAACATCAATTGAAGCTCAAATACATGGTAAACGGCAATTGAAGCTTTTGAATCATGGAGAAACATATGAAATGAATTTCCCTCATCTTTTATTCAGAATAATTTCAGTTCCTGCTACTGATTGGATTGGAAAAATTAACATAAAATGCATAGAGATAGGACTTGAGGCTGATTTATCTTACAAATCAACATTTTCTATTTAAAAAGGCAAAGAAAGAAATTATTGAAGCATTACCATAACTCCATAAAGATAAAGCACACATACCTTTTTGAAGTGAGGAATTAAGGTGAGTAAGAATCATGTAATCCCCTGCGAAACACAACAGAAATGAAATGAAATTAAAATCACTCTAAAAGGGGATATTATTACAGTGGAGGAGTGCTACTTGTCGAAGAGAGAGCTTGATGCCTTGAAACGGAGAGAGTGATGAGGAGATGTCTAACATATCAATGCATTAATTTTACTATTATCTATGCTTCTAATTAGAAATGCATCAAATCAGCCATAATTTTAGTTGAAATATTTTATCGAGCAGGTTGTGTGCAAGTAAAATCAAAATGAATTTTAAGACAGACAAAATTTAAAACTTCCAACAAAACAATCCTCCATGTAATAAGATATTAAGCATGATCTCTTAGATGAAGAATCAATGAAAATTTGAAAATCACAAGTAACAGTACCAAAGAATAACAATCATGTATAGGTTATTTACTATCAGAAGAACAACAAAGAAATTGCAGGAGAAATAAATATTGTAGAAGAATAATCAAATACTCACTATTGGTGCTCAATATTGTGGTTGGAAGAGAAGAAATGGTCACCGAAATGAGGGAATTAGGGTTTGCACTTGCGAAAGAG
>NC_029786.2:34504385-34509107 GCF_000816755.2 Arachis ipaensis | reverse complement strand
TGGTGAACGGCGAACGGCGAACGGCGAACGGTGAACGGCGAACTCGAACCGCGACGGTGAAGGGTGAACGTCAAACTCGAACTGCGACGGTGAATGGCGAACTTGAACTGCGATAGCAAACTGCAAACGAGAACTGTAGCACGGTGATGGACTATGATTGTTAGTTTCTCTTCTCTTTTTCACGGTGAAAGTATGAATATGCTTTCTGAAAAAATAGAATAAAAACAAAAAAGAGTGAGACTGTGATTAGTGATTACATTAGTGACCGTTAAAAAATTACATATATAAATGTCACTATATTAATGAATAGAGACCCTTAAAATAAGAGTCATAAATCAAATGTAGCTATATGATTAATTTGGTGTAGTGATATAAGTGGTCTCCTTATTTCAAACCACCCAAAAAAAATTTTATTTTTCAAAACGTATGAATTATCCTTGATTTGAAGTTTCCTCACGTGAAATATCACATATGTGTATCTAAGGTAATTTATATAGACCCTGTATTTTTTTATCCATACTAAAGACATGTATCATTCATGCAAGGGCGTATTAGGGTCTTGGCGGCACAGCAATAGTATATGCCCTTCGTTGGCATCAATTTCCATGAGGTCTTACGTTCAGGGTTACCATGCATGCATTTGGTTTTAAACGATGCTGTTTGACTATTCTTATGCTGCATGACTCAAATGAAAATTTTTCCTTCATATCTAACTGTTGACAGAATAAACATGCAAAAAACCAACCAAAACATGCATCTCGCGCTGCACGCTGAGCCATAGCGATGCGGCCGAAACTGACTCCCACTTATATGGCCGTTCCTGCATGTTTTCCGGAGGATGCACCCGCCAGCTTTGTTTATTTAAGTAGTTACTTACAATTTTAATCGATGAAACTAACGTTGCAAACATGTGGGACCTAATTAATTACATAACTGGGGTACACAATTTCAAAAAAAAAATATCGTGACCGATTTGAACATTAAGTTTGTCTTCTTTTTGACCCACCGAAATATATATGGAAAATGCTACTTGTACAACAAAAATCAGTCTTTGGTCAGCCTTTAATATTATCTAATTATTTTTTAATTAAAATATATTCCTATTTTTTAGATACACATTGGTAATAAGATTAATTTAAGTTTTAAACCACTACAAAAAAAAAGGTCTATGATCACAGTGAAAAACCGTGACCATAGCTAGTGAAAAAGGTGACCATAGGTCTATGGTCACGGTTTTTGACCTATGGTCACGGTTTTTCTGCCGTGGCCTATTCTCTCGTGGGCATAGACCTATGGTCACGGTTTTTTTATCTATGGTTACGGTTTCTATGGTCACGGTTGTAATGTTCAAATTCTAGCACTTTAGGCGACGTTTTTTTACCGTGACCATAGCCTATTTATGGTCACGATTTTGGCCGTGACCATAGCCTCTATAGTCACACCTTCCCAAAACAGTGACCATAGATAAAGCTATGGTCACGGTTTTGGCCGTGACCATAGCCTCTATGGTCACTCCACCCAAAACCGTGACCATAGCCATATCTATGGTCACAGTTTTGACCGTGACTATAGCCTTTATGGTCATTCCACCGAAAACTGTGACCATAGCCTTTTCTATGGTCACGGTTTTGGCCGTGACCATAGCCTCTATGGTCACCCCTTCCCAAAACCGTGACCATAGCCTCTATGGTCACCCCACCAAAAACCGTGACCATAGAGGTATCTATGGTCACGATTTTGACCGTGATCATAGCCTCTATGGTCACCCCACCTAAAAACCGTGACCATAGCCTTATCTATGGGCACAGTTTTAGCCGTGACCATAGCCCTCTATGGTCACCCCTCCTTAAACCGTGACCATAGCCTTATCTATGGTCACGGTTGACCATAGCCTTATCTATGGTCACGGTTTTTTGCCATGACCATAGCGTCTATGGTCACCCTGCCTTAAAACCGTGACCATAACATTATCTATAGTCACTGTTTTCACCGTGGCCATAGCTTATCTATGGTCATGCCTCCTTAAAACCGTGGCCATAACTTATCTATAGTAACCTGTTTTATTTTATGAATTTTTTTAAAGCATAATCACATTCCAAAATAATGATAATCACAAAATAAATCTAAGAATGAGAAATTCAATAAATGTAAATCATAAAAGTTTCATTAAAAAGTAGATATCCATTACAACACTAATCAAAATAGGGTGTAATTTATCCATTACATGTATTATCGAATAAAGTCTCTTATCAAAATGTAAAGAACACATCAAAATAATACATTTAGATAACCAAAATCATTATAAGACTCATCCTATCTTATATTTGTATAGAACATATTTTCTTCACATCATGTCCTCCTGCTAGCAAAAGAAATAAAGAAGTTAGAACAGAACAAAAATGTTTCTGATGATGCATGTAGTGCAGTTGAGTAATGAATATGGAGCACAAGTTAAGTAAGTCAATCAATATGAAAATTTCATCCACTAAATAATAAGGAGCATTTGCATGTGGTTTTAAGCCATTTGGTAATGTTTATATGTTTTTAATCTATCTTTGAATGAAACTTCAACTCCCCTGTTGAAGTCGCTTAAAACTGAAAAAAATCTAGCACAAAGAAACAACCACAACCAAAATAGAAGCTTAAAAAACAAGGTAATACCGAAATACTATTATTAGCTTCTAACCCATCAAACAAATCAAGTAATCAACACCAGCGAAACAGAAAAACCAGATTGAGTGTGAAATCAATAGACAAAGTAAATTTTAAAATAATAATAATGCTGATTGTTATATATTACTGAGTACTAATTCAATGCTAATTGCTACCCCTTTACCTTCATGTATTATTATTGCTTTATCTATTTTTCTATACCTTCTGAAGAGAAACAATGGTAGATTATGCATCTTAGTTTGTAATTAGTTTCTTACCCTTCTATTCAATACGTACTCATGGAGCCAATTAGCCAATAAAATCAACAATAAAATTAACATCAACAGCAATCAGGCGCTATTAAGTAATCAGCCACTATTAATTTAACTACTACTTTTGACAGTACTTACTTCTATATCTTTTGACACATGGTTCGATCCCAGTGAAGGAGGAATGCTTCGCCTCGCATCATTTGGTGCACTACTTGCATCAGGCGGAGATTGTTGGGCAGCTTCTATCATTACTTACACTTGTTCCGCACTCATACCAGGATTAACTTGTTGCAACACCGTTTTGATCAAGCTCGTTAAACCATCCAACTTGGAAGTCAAGTTATTTTGATTTTTCTCCATAGTTGAAACCACTTCAGTATGTTGTTGTTGCATTTGTCGGATTTGCTTATCCTTTTTAAAAGAGGATTTTGTGACTGATCGACCATAGAAACGAACTCTACCATGTCTCTCCTTTCCAAAAATCGTTTGAAGCGCTTCATCATCACTGTATCCAGCTTGCTTCAAATTTTGAAGATGATCCTATTACACAAAAGGAAAATTGAAATAAGTTCATGTGCGCATATGCTGAAAATATAAAAAATGATTTACACATTTCTTTTAGTGTACATTTCTATGAAACTAAACAACTCACAATCATCTCCATAGACCCTTTTAGGTCACCCCTAAAACTGTGACCATAGACCCTTTTAGGTCACCCCCTAAAACCGTGACCATAGACCCTTTTAGGTCACCCTTTTTTGAAAAACCGTGACCATAGACCCTTTTTGGTCACTGTAAAAAACCGTGACCATAGACCCCCACCCCTTAAAATCGTGACCATAGACCCTTTTAGGCCACCTTTTTTTAGAAAACCGTGACCATAGGTACTCTATGATCACCCTTTCTAAAAAAACCGTGACCATAGCTTTTTTTTCTGGTCATCCTAAAAAATCGTGACCATAGAGGGTCTATGGTCACAGTTTTTTACCGTGACCAAAAAAGCCATGGCCATAGACCTAAAATGTTGTAGTAAACCCTAAAATATCTCTAATTTTCTACCCACTCCAAAGTTAATTAACAGTTCCTTTTTTTAATATTAACATCCATCATGCCACCTTTAGCCAATCCAGTTAGCCTAAAACTTGTAGTCCACTTCCTGGAACTCTTCTCCTCCTCAAGCAACTCCTGCGTAAGAGAAAAGCAGCCTCGTGAGATCGACACTTATAATACATTGATTTTTTTGCAAACTAAACCATAAAATTTACTAATTTTTAAAAAATCGGTGAAGTTTTCAAAATCAATTAAACTCACTTTAATTATTTTTTATTCAAAATATTCAAAATTTATGTCAAAAACACATCTAAAGTTAAATAAATAACATAAACACATTTAAAATTATGTATTAACACATCTAAATTATTGTCATTATAATTCTAAATTACATATTGAACAAAAAAAACTCTATGAACAGAGACCCATCCAAACCTTAGTTACGTTTTCAACGCAAACAAACGGTGCTAATGCAGACAAACAGCGAGAAGGAGGAGAAAGGCGGTGACGATGATGAGCGCGAGGAAGAGAAAGCCGGTGTTGTGGATGAACGCCGAAGAGGAGGAAGGCGGCGTCGAAGACGAGCACTGAGGAGGACGGTGACGTGGACGAACGGTGAAGGACGCTGAGGAGGAACGTGCCTCTGGGTCTGTGATGTGCTGTGACTGCTCTGCTTCTTTTAAAATTGAAAATTTGAATTTTAACTGATTTGATTTTTGGTTGGGTATTTAAATTGTAATTGTAATAT
>NC_029786.2:34501419-34504118 GCF_000816755.2 Arachis ipaensis | reverse complement strand
GTTAATTTTAATGTAATATTAAAATTAGTTTCATAAGATAATTTATTTAATTTGAAATGAATCTATCAGAATAATTTTATATATTTTTAATCAAATCTATTAAAACATTGGACTAAATTTTATTTAATACCAAATATTTTTATTATTTTAAAATTAAGCTGCTAAGCTAACCTAACGGTGATTTATAGAAGGAAGAATAATGTTCTGAAATATATTACTTTAAATGAATGAACAAGCAAAATAGTATCGAAAAATTTACATTACTAACAAAAAATAATTCTAAAATATGTTAACAACAAATAAGTTTTGAATAACTAGATATACATTAAATATATATTCTAAAAAAAGACTTTAGACGTCATATTTTGATGCAATTTTTACAAGTAATATAAAAAAAATAAGATCTTTTCATTCTCGAAAATTTATAGTTTTATGTCAAGTGAAGTTTTTAAAAATTTTTAATTGTGAATGACTAAATTTTTTTGAAAAGTAAAAAAAAAATCTAGAGATTAAATTTTACTCTAAATATTGTTGTGCATCTTCTAAATATTTATCCTTAATAGAATAATTTAGATTAAATGAGTATGTGATTTGTTAAATACCAAACGTGTTTTTGTCACTTTTAATAAATATAATATTTATTACTTTTTGTCACTTTTGGATTTTCAAGCAATTTATCACACTAAATTATATGAATTTTATTCTAATATACACAGTATAATGATTATAAACTACGTACCCAGATAACAAAATTTAAAAAACTTACTTCATTACAATAACAATGCAAACTTGCTAGATATTTAATATTAAAAAAACTATATATTTATAATGTTTTTTAGTGATAACTGAATTATAACTTGTTGAAAATACCTTATTGAAGGTTAATTGTACTGGCACAAATATTAGTGTTAAATTTTAGCTTCATATTTTTTACTATTTTAAATTTTTTATACACACAAGATCGATTCTGTCGGTTCAACCGGTAAATTATTAATTAAACCAAATAAGTAGTAAACTAATAGCTTTTTCGATTCGGTTTTTTTAACTATGATTCAACCCACTCTACTGACCGATTTATCAGATCACGGTTTAAGGCTAACGAACTTCGGAATACGAATTTCGGTTTACATAATTTACAGATTCGGATTCAAGCTTCATATCTCATCCTACATGGTTTAGGGTTCACGTCCAGCATATAGTGTTACGGTGTTATTTCACCAAACGAGATACACAAATCAACTACGATTTACGATTTCGGATATGGTGTTTACAGAATTTGGTTCTCGGACTCCCAGCCCATGGTTCACCATTTTTGCGGTAAGGAGTTTTCTTGTTGCGCATGCGGGGTTTAGTTTGCGGAATTAGTCTTGCCATGTACTGTCCCAAAAAGGAATAAGCAAATCAACTGACTTTTTCGGTTCAGGATTCGTCTTCTAGAAATTTGTATACATCATTTCGTCTCTCACGGGTATACGAATCGCGTTTCGTGGATTAGGGATACGAGTTTCGTTCTTTCGGTTTTCCTTGTTTGGGGTTCAGGGCTCATGGTCAAAGTTTTTAGGCTCAAGTTTACAGTTGACCGTTTACACTCTTTGGTTTGTGGTTTAATGTTAGGGTTTAATGTGATAATTTATTTTCACCACAAGTTAACAACTCGTTTGCATTAATCATAAATCTCATCTTCATTTTGTCTCGTCCTTACTTCTTCCACTATTTCATAACTACCACTATTTCATCACTTCCACTTAGAATACACTGAAAACCGACTGTTTTCTTATTTTACATTCTACGCGTTAGCAATTCTATTTCTACATTGGAGGCGTAGCCACATCCATACTAACCAAACTCACTTTTCTTTTTGCCTTCTTTTAATTAACATTAATACTTAGAAAGAAAAAATAAGTCACTGTAATACTGTACACTGGATTAAAAGTTTCGCATTTAGTAATTATACCGCAAATCAGTGACGGACATCGATAAATTTATACTACAGTGCAAAAAATAATACATGAAAATATTAAATTAATTTTTGTTCCTAAATCCTAAACTTCCAATTCTACTGCCGATTTCGTTCACACTAATTTCCAAAATTCAAATTCTATACTCTAAATCCTAAAATCTAAAGTATATTACCTTGAAAAGAATTTTTAATTACAATTTTTTGGCAAAATTGACTGTCATACATCTATATTAATACAACAGTGCCTAACCACATACTAAATATTATTTAAATTATATTTATTATATTAAATTAATAATCTTTTTTTTATCCTATATATATATATATATATATATATCCTACCCCAGCGTAAGAAGCTCGGGTCTATGGTGGGCACAAATCTTTCTCCACACAATTCTACACTACACCCACTCGCATAGCTCATGAACACGTATTACCGCTGCCTTCTTCCCATCCGAAATTTGTAAATCTTTAAAGATTGGGAATTTGTACATTATAATTTTCCATATATATTATTCACCACCAACACTCGAAGGAAGAGCACCGAATTAAAAGGCTGTGACTACTCTCATAACTCCACTTGTTTTATCTTTTGTAACTATTTTTTTGGTATTTTTTTCTTTAATCCTAATTAGTAAAATTTAATATTTTGACCAAAATTTAGATAATAAAAATCTTTTTAATATTAAATTTTAAATTCTAAATTTTAAAATTTAAATCCTAATAATATAAAAATAAA
>NC_029786.2:34499160-34500730 GCF_000816755.2 Arachis ipaensis | reverse complement strand
CGGCGGTGGACAGCCGACAACTAACAAAATTACAAAAGAAAAAGAAAAAGGGAAAGGAAAAGAAAATTAATTTTATTTATTGTTTTGAACTTGAAAAAATTGGCTTCATTTCAATGAAAACGAAGACATATTTTTAACGGAAAAAAATGCCAGGAAAGGTCATCTAACAGGATTGACTTGGTGTTAGAAGGAAATTGTCCAGAAATGACTTATAGTTACGATTTATTTTATTGGAATATATTATAGTATTCACTTAAAGTAGATATTACTATGATGATTTTATAATTGTCTTCATATAAAAATATATTTTTTATTATTAGATAATTAATTATAGAATTTAATTTGGTATGATATAAAAGTATTATCTTTTTTTAAAGTGTGGTTAAATAAGCAAAATATATTTTTAATACAAGACTTTTTATAAGATATTTTTAACATTTTTATTTGAGTAGTTGCCTTCACTTAAAAAATAGATTTTTTTTTGTTAAAAATCTTTCACTTTTTAAAATATTAACGAGTTCTGCTATACATTTAAATAATTTTATATTCAAGTTCATCCAAATCATTTAATTTACACTCCGAGGCTTCATCTCTTTCTCCTTTTTCTTCTCTTTCTCCTTTTTCTTCATCTTTTTTTTATTATTATCCTCCTCCTCCTCCTCCTGTTTCTTTTGTATTTGAATTTCTTTAATCTTCTCGATCATTCCTTTTCTTTTTCCTCCTACATCATTATTATCGTCATCACCAACAACACCAACATTTTACTAACATCTTTATTAATTCTAATTCTCAGAAGTGATCGAATGAACTAAAAATATTATCAAAATAAAACTATTGTATAATACCAAATGAACCGAAAATGGTCCATTATATAAATTCGAATTCAGAAACACCTGCGTCTCGAATAAATTGAAAATATTATCAAAATGAAACTATTGTATAATACCAAATGAACCGAAAGTTGTCCATTATATAAATTCGAATTCAGAAATACCTGCATCTCGAATGAAGCAAAAATTAGCTCAAAACAAAACATTGTATAATACCAAATAAACCGAAAATTATCCATTATATAAATTTGAATTTGATGATAACAATAATGATGATACATATTAGAAGAAGACAATGATGATGATGATGATGATGATGATGATGATGATGATGATGATGATGATGATGATGATGATGATGATGATGATGATGATGATGATGAACAAAAGGAAGGAGGAGATGAAATTCCAATAGGAGAAGGAAGAGGAAGAGGTGTTGTTATTGACGACGGTAACGAAATTGAAAAATAATAAATAAAAAAAAAAGAGAAGAAGAAGAAGAAGAAGACGTAGTATCCGGAGTGAAAAAAAGAAGAAAAAAGAAAACGGAAAAAAAAAACGCGTAACTCAAATCATTTAGATGAATTAGGATGTAAAATTGTTTAAAGATAAAGAATTACTCAATATTAACACATATCCTTATGACACTTTTTAAAATTGGTCTAATAAATGAGAATTTTTTTAATAAATATTTTAAATGTTTTATTTTAAAAAAAATCCAATAAAAAAAGATTCGAGTA
>NC_029786.2:34498760-34499061 GCF_000816755.2 Arachis ipaensis | reverse complement strand
TTTAGAATTTTGGTTTAGTCTCTTTTTTCTTTTATTTGTTTATTCATTTTTCCAAAACTCAATCTCTTGTTACTTATTAATCTTTGTGTCTTTATTACGCTGAAATTGCATAATATATCGCATCAAATCTCCCCCTTCGCATCCGGTGAAGAAATTTTGGTCATGACTGGGTCATCTAGGATATATAGAGTCTGAGAGTGTGTAATGATTACATTTAACATTTTAATTAAAACATATAATACCAACTTCATATATATAATTTTAATTTTAATTTTGTACTCACTTTATTTCAAATTAATTA
>NC_029786.2:34489651-34497940 GCF_000816755.2 Arachis ipaensis | reverse complement strand
GATAAACTTATTATTTTAACAAATACTTAAAATATATTATAGGTATTAATTAATTGATGAATTATTAAAATTAAAAGTTGCACTAGAAGTCTCTAGTACGGGTTGTGAGATGAATCGGAAATTTGCGGGTTGTGAGATGAATCTGACTGGAACAATGGGAGGTGGTACCTGCAAAAACACTCTAACGCTCAAGTTAGAATAGATCTAAGAGGTATAAGGTGTGTAGAATGAATGACGTACCTGAAGGGGCCTTGGGCTCCCCTATATATAGCTAGTGGAAGTTGTCTCATCTTATCTTATTTGGCTAAGATAAGAGAGGTATTTGAATTTGAATGTTGGTTAGAAGGTCTGGAAGGCCGGTTTGGACCTTTTAGAGGAAGGAGGCGGGCCGACCCTAGGTATTCGGGGTTGGAGGCCGCTCCGAGTGTGGGACCCGAGGGTCGGGTCTGTAACAGTTGCCACCACAGCGGGAGAGCAAGCAAGGTCAGTCTTGTTGCTGGAAGATTCATGTTTTGACATTTTTGGCTTCATTTAGGGCTGCCGAAAGAGGGCCTGAATCCAGAAGATCGATCGGGAGGCCGTTCCGGTGTGGGGCCTGGGAACTGAGCCCGTAAGTGAGGGAGTGAGCGAGTTTGGGGTCGTTGCTCTTCATGTTCGTGATTTGGGAGGCTCGTAATCTGGTTTTGCCAGTCAAGGTCGGGAGCCGCAGGAGCTTTTTTGTCGCTTCACGGTCCAGTGTTGGAGACTGATTTGACTTTAGGTCGGTTTAGGCGTCTCGTGATATGCCTGTTGTTCTTCCCGAATGGGTTTGTCAGTTATGTTTTTCCAAGCATTATGGTGCCATTTAATGCGAAGGGATATTTGGGTTGCTTTTCCGCTTTTGCCTTTTGCCTTTTTGTTTTTGCTGGGGGCATTTTTAGCCTTTTACATTCACAACCATTTTGATTTTCCTTTTTTTTTTTATCTTTTTTCCCTCATTCGTTTAGTTTTTTGTTTACTCTCTCTGTTTCATATTTTTCCCTTCTGCTATCTCATATTTCTTCATCTTCCTTTGCGTATTTCTGCGTTTGCTTAGTGCCTTCGTGCTGTTTCCTGCTTCAATTTCTTATCAAGTTGATAATCCTTTCCTCTTTTTACACCTGTTTTGTTTGTCCGAATGATTTTGCTTCCTGCATTTTTTCTGTATCAGGGCTATTTTTTGAGTAGAGATAGTGAGTTATTCGAAGGGGTTGAGCACTGCTGTACTTTTAGTATTTGCAGAGATATTAGACTTGGTGTTTTGCGTTTTTGATCGTACGGCTCTGGTGGGTTTATTGGTGGTGCTCTTCTCCTTTTTTAGGTATGTCTCGGTGGAGAAGTGAGGAGATAGGTGCTCCGGTGGTTCCGGCTGGTGGCGTTCCCTTGACTTATTATTGGGTGACGTCGAATGTTTGGGGAACACCATCTTGGATGACGGAGGTGGATCTTCAACAGCTCCATGATCAGGGAGCGGTTTGCAGGGGAGGTGAACTGGAGCATCAGTATGAGCTCGTTCTCCCGGGTACAGATGAGAGGGTTTGCTATACAAATCCCGACTCACCCACCGTACCAGACTGGATGTAGGTATACGAGTTGATGTTCACACACTTGGGGGTGCGACTTCCTTTCTCAGATTTCATCCAGGCATTGTTGAACCGTTGTTCTGTGGTGCCGTCTCAACTGCACCCGAACAGCTGGGCAGCCATCAGGACTTTTGAGCTCGTATGCGAGTATCTGGAGCTCCCGATTTTGGCAG
The DNA here is from genome assembly GCF_000816755.2 of Arachis ipaensis. NCBI lineage: Eukaryota > Viridiplantae > Streptophyta > Magnoliopsida > Fabales > Fabaceae > Arachis > Arachis ipaensis. The sequence continues at coordinate 34,496,166 of NC_029786.2, read as the reverse complement.
ATGTTTTTTTGTTCTTTTTCTTGTGTACCCTGCCGACGAAGGAGGGGAAGCATAAGAAGGGATATATGTCATTTAGGGCCCATCCTAACCGACGCATATTCGTTTATTTGAGGATTCTTTTTACAGATTCAAGAGAGAATATGTTAAGGTGCGCCCTGCTCGGGGGCACCATCCTTTCTGGTTGACCTTGGAGGGGGAGCGTTGGTTTGCTGCGTATTGGAATTTTGGTGCCGGTCGTATCTGACGCAAGTCACCAATGAGGGCCTGTCTCCGGAGAATAAGGACCTCGCCAATGTCCTTTGGCATGTTTTTAGGGAGCGTCCCCTGAATCCTCAGGATGTCATGGGAGATCTGGAGACTTGCTGGACTTATCTTAGTGTATAACTTCTTTTCTTGGTGTTTCTTTATTTTCCCGGGCCATTGACTTATGCACTTTTTCCTTGATATTTTCAGTTCAGATGGCCGGTGGTTTGAGTACCTTGGAAAGATTGAAGGCCGTCATGGATTAGAAGGCCGGTTCAGGCGCTTCCCCTTCTACTCCTATGTCCCAGCCTCAGGAAGATTCATGAACCATCTCTCAGGAGTTGGTCTCGAAGGGCGGCAGGGGGCCTGTTTCCCCGGGTTCAGCGGTCGTGGGTTCCGAGGAGGAAGTGGTAGTGGTTTCTGCTGCTGAGGCTCCTCGTAAGCGGAAGAGACCAGTGGAGGTCAACAGCAAAAATTTGGAAGGGGAGAGTCCGGTTCCTTCCGTGATGGACCAAAGCTTCGATGCCCCGACTTTTATTAACCAGCACCTTCTTCCTGGCACCGAAGAGGTTTTCCATGATTGTGACGTCGTCGGGCAGGCAAAGTCGGTGTATCGGGCCCTTCTCTGTACTGCTATGATACTTCGGAAGGTCGAGCCGCTGATGTCCTAGGTTAGCGTGCTGGAAGAAAAGCTACGCCAGTCCCAAGCCGACATTGGTAAGATGAAAGAAAAATTGGAGGTGACGGAGGCGACTAGGCTGAAGGCTGCCAAGGAGGCCAAGAATATTGGGGCCGAGCTACTCTGCATTTCTGATGTCGAGGCTTTGCTTTTATCCCAGTTGGGGAGTGAGTGTAGCGGGCCTCAATGCTGAGTCTCAACCTGCTGTCCTTCTTGCCGAGGTGAACGCTTTGAAGGCCGAGGTGGCGAGTGATGAGAGAACTTTTGCGTGGTCTAGAAATTTGCGGATAAATCCTCGTTGCAAGTATAGTTTCTAAACCTTCAAAAGTCCTTTCATACAAACGTTTTGGTTGTCACAAGTAACAAACCCCTTTAAAATTGATAACCGAGTATTTAAACCTCGGGTCGTCTTCTCAAGGAATTGCAGGGAAGTATGTTCTTATTATTGGTTATGGAGATTGTAAATTTGGGGTTTTGAGAATAGGGAGCAAGTAATTTAAATTGCAATTAAAATAAATAAATAACTGTAAAATAAACTTTTGGCAAGGTATGAGAAATTGGAAGTCCTAGCCCAGTTATCCTTATCAACAATAATGAAAATTGACTCTTGATTCCACTTAGTTAACCTTTACTAGAGCAAGGAAAGGTCAAGTGACTAATTAGTTTGATATTCAAATCCTAGTTAATCCCTAAGGAAAGATTGGGATTATCGAAGTTCAGTTCAATTAGCAAAGATAACAATTATCACTTATGTTGAGTTAAGATAACTCCTGAGTTACTAATTTCTTAACCAAAGCCAAGAATGTAGAAAGCTAAATTAAAATCATAAATATCTGGAATACCTCAAATAAAATACATTCAAAGCAGTAAAATCTAACATGGAAAAGTTCATAAGCCAATTGGGCAACATAAATCAAATACAAATAAAATCAATAAAATCAATAAAAATAGAAGCAAAAGTAAATAGAAAGGGACATTGAACCTGGGATCGAGAGTCACTCCTAAAACTAAGAGAAGTCCTAAATCCTAATCCTAAGAGAGAGAGAAGAGAGAACCTTTCTCTCTAAAACTACATCTAAAACATGAAAAGTGAATTATGAGAGCCTCCCATGAATGGATGCATTCCCCCACTTTATAGCCTCTAACCTGTGTGTTCTGGGCTGAAAACTGGGTCAAAAGCAGCCCAGAAATCGCCCCCTGCGATTTCTGTTACGTTCAGGTTGCGGAAAGGTGACGCGGCCGCGTCGTCCATGCGGCCGCGCGGATTGGGTGTTGGCCAGGTCACGCGTCCACGTGACCCACGCGTTCGCGTCGCCTGACGTCGGGGAAACTATGGCAAATTATATATCAAATCGAAGCCCCAGACGTTAGCTTTCCAACGCAACTGGAACCGCGTCATTTGGACCTCTATAGCTAAAGTTATAGCCGTTTGAGTACGAAGAGGTCAGGCTGGACAGCTTAGCAATTTCTCCAACTTATTGTATTCCTTCCACTTTTGCATGCTTCCTTTCCATCCTCTGAGCCATTCTTGCCCTATAATCTCTGAAAACACTTAACACACATATCAAGGCATCTAATGGTAATAAGAGAGGATTAATAATAAGCAATTATAAGATCAAAGAAGCATGTTTTCAATCATAGCACAAAATTAGGAAGGAAATATAAAACCATACAAATAGTATGAATAAGTGGGTAAAGAGTTGATGAAAACCACTCAATTGAGCACAAGATAAACCATAAAATAGTGGTTTATCAACCTCCCCACACTTAAACACTAGCATGTCCTCATGCTAAGCTTAAGAGAACTATAAAGATGAAGAGGTATGGTAGGATGTATGAAATGCAACCTATCTATATGAATGCAACTACAAGCAAAAAATGTTCCTACCTACTTGGTTAAAAATAAATAAGTTCCCCCAAGACAAACATAAATCAGATTTCACTAATTAAAATTATACAATAAAAACAAGTAAACTTGTAAGAAGATAGCTCATGAAAGCAGGGAACATAGAATTAAGCACTGAACCCTTACAGGAAGTGTATATGCACTCTAATCTCTCAAGTGTATAGGGTTAATCACTCTACTCTTCTCTAGTCATGCTTTCTAAACTTTGTTCTTCATCTAAAATGCACAAAATCAAATAAACATGCAATCAAATATGCAGATGCAACAATGAACAAATTAACATTGGTGTTGAAATAGGAAATAACTAACCCATGGAGATCGGTCTCGACCTCCCCACACTTAAAAATTGCACCGTCCTCGGTATGCTAAGATGTGCAAGTGGATGGGGGTTGTGGTTCCTCAGCTGGGGCTCTTTTTTGCATTGAATAGTATAAAGTAAAATAGAGAAGTGCATAATGCCATATGGGTTTTTTCACAAACACATAGCATGCATAGTAAATAAGCTATTTGAAAGTATTAAATTGAACATGCAAGCATCCTTTAAAAAGTAATATATAATTGTCAAATAAATATGCAACAATCCACAATGACCTAAATAAAATTCCAACACTAATGAAAATAATGCAATGAATGAAAGTATGCAAGTAAGCAAAAGAAAATAAAAGATAAGAAGAATGAGAAGGGAAGGAAGGGAAGAAAAAGTAAGTAAGAAAGGAGGGAGGAAAAATTAGGATTGGGGAAGATAAAATATTTTGGCATATTAGGTTAAGGTGTGCGACGCTGGCGACTCGGTCGCGTGGGTGACGCGGCCGCGTGGTGCGCAATAAGGTCAAGCGACGCGGACGCGTGGGTCATGCGATCGCGTGAGTCGATTTGTGCTAGTGGCGCGAGTGCAGCCTCGTGCTCGCACAACTCTCTGTTCAAAATCTTATTAGTGCCAAATTTTAAGTGACACGATCGCATAGGGCATGCGATCGCGTTAGTGGGCTTTAAAGGAATATGACGCGGTCGCGTGGGTCACGCGGCCGCGTGGGAAGGATTATGCGTTCAGCACCAATCCAGCACTACTCTCGCTCAACTTTCGGGTGTGCACCACTTTGACGTCGAAATCTTGGTCACGCGGCCGCGTGGGCACGCGGTCGCGTGGGACGATTTGTGCCATTGGCACGCCTCCAGCCACGCTCTCGCGTGACTTTTTGTTCGTTTTCTTTTCTTCCCATTGCACTGGTGACGCGGACATGTCAGCGACGCTGCCGCGTCGCGTGCGTGGTTTTCCATTTTTTTTAATTTTTTAATGCAATATGCAGATGCAAATGCAGTGCTTAATGTGAATGCTATGCATGATTGACGTTAGGATTTTTGCCAGTAAAGAATGTCATAAAAACAGTCGCGTTGTAGATATAGTCTCTAAACCGACAAAAATCCCTTCGTACAAACGTTTTGGTTGTCACAAGTAACAAACCCCTTTAAAAATTGTTAACCGAGTATTCAAACCTCGGGTCGTCTTCTCAAGGAATTGCAGGGAAGTATGTTTTTATTATTGGTTATGAAGATTTTAAATTGGGGGTTTTGGGAGTTTGGGCAATGCACACAGGTATATTTTCGAGCAATAAAAATAAATAAATAATTGTAAAATAAACTCTTGGCAAGGTATGAGAACCGGAAATCATGTCCTTGTTATCCTTATCAGATGTGATGAGAATTAGATTTTAATCCCACTTAGTTAAGTCAAGTGGACTAATTAGCTTGATCCTCAAGTCCTAGTCAACTCCTGTGGAGAGACTAGTGTTAGAGCAATCCTAGCTAAAGCAAAATCAGCCAATTTCAACCACTCCTGAGGTTGACAACTCAAGTGTTACCAATTATTTAACCAAAGCCAAAAGGGAGAAAAATATCTAAATTAAATTAAAAGCATCAATATAAGCAAAGCAATCTTAAATCTGAAAATACCTCGAATTGCATTAACAAAAGAAATTAAATCTGGCAATTAATTTCAATTAATACAATAGTAAAGGGAGTTTATGAAAAGCAAGCATTGAATAGTATAAAGTAAAATAGAGAAGTGCATAATGCCATACGGGCGTTTTCACAAACACATAGCATGCATGTTAAATAATCTAATGAAAATAATAAATTGAACATGCAAGCAACCCTTTAAAAATAAATATATATAATTGTCAAATAATTCCTCTAATAATCCACAAGTAAAATATAGAAATAATGACCCAAAAAAATTTCTAACACCAATGAAAATAATACAATGAATGAAAGTATGCAAATAAATGAAATAAAATAGAATGGAAGTGAAAGAAAATAAGAAAGGAAGAAGAAAGAAATAAGAAAAGAGAAGAAAAGTAAGAATTAGGGAAGAAAAGATAAAAAAATTGGCTGATCTGTGCGCCGCTTGTGACGCGGACGCATGAGTGACACGGTCGCGTGGTGTGCAAGAAGGTCAGGTGACGCGGACGCGTGGGGCACGCGATCGCATGACTCGATTTGTGCTAGTGGCGCGAGTGCAGCCTTGCGGTCGCACAACTCTCTGTCCAAAACTCAGTATTGCCAAAATCCAGGGTGACGCGGTCGCGTGGTCAACGCGATCGCACGTGTGGCCTTATTTCCAATATGATGTGGACGCGTGGGTGACGCGTTCGCGTGGCAGGGCTTGTGCTACTAGCACGGGTCCAGCCTAATTCTAGCTCAACTTTCGGCCATGCACCCTTTTTACGCCGATTTCAGGTCACGCGGCCGCGTGGGTGACGCGGTCGCGTGGGTGGCCATTATTCCCATATGACGCGGTCGCGTCAGCGACGCGGTCGCGTGGGGTAATTTGTGCCATTGGCATGCCTCCAGCGCTGCTCCTGTGAAACTCTCTGTTCATATTAATATTGTCTCCCATCTCCTTGCGACGCGGACGCGTTGCTGATGCAGTCGCGTTGCGTGCTCGCTTTTTTTTTTTAATCTGAAAAGATGCAGAATGCAGTGTTAATGTGAATGTGATGCAAAACTCCAAATTCAATATAATAAAATAAAATAAAATTTCAAAAACAAATAAAACTAAATAAAAATGAAAAAGGACGATCATACCATGGTGGGTTGTCTCCCACCTAGCACTTTTAGTTAGAGTCCTTAAGTTGGACATCTGGTGAGCTTCCTGTTATGGTGGTTTGTGCTTGTATTCATCCAGGAATCTCCACCAATATTTGTGATTCCAGTGTCCTCCGGGGTCCCAAACTAAGCATGTAAAGCCCTTAAGAAGCTTCAAACAGATTCTTAGGCTCCCGGGGTGACAAATGCCAGAACAGATTCCAGGATCCCAAACTTTACTTTTACACCCGTCTTTGTCTCGATCTGCATTTTTCCAGCCGGGTGAAAGGTGATCTGAATTCTCACTGCAATGACCAAACAGCTTCCTAGACCCATTCAGTTGAGCTTTATACTAACCTTTGCGTTTAAACTTAAAGCTTCCAACCATGATGAACCTTGCAGGACAATTCTTACCACTGGCCATCTTCCTCTTACTCTTAATATCACAAAGAGCTCTAAGTTGACCATCCGTCTCTAGTAGCCCATATTCAAGTGGGATTAGAAAGCTATGGGATATGAAATTTACCCACTTAAATGTTGTGAAGGATGATGGCAACTTAGGGGGAGGTATTTTTAATGAAATTGCAAGCTCCACTCCCTTGT
>NC_029786.2:34488559-34489615 GCF_000816755.2 Arachis ipaensis | reverse complement strand
GGTGCTCTTCCATGGATGGTGGTGATGGGATGGAGAGATTATTCTGTGGTTGACAAGGAAGTGTACTAGAGCTTGAGGGTTGATTGTTGAAGGTATTCGGCGGTCTGATTTGGGTGAAGAGAGCTTGTATAGTAGAGTTTAGATCGGCAAGTGCTTTCTCCATGGAGGTTTGGGGTAGATCTATGTATGGTTCATTTGGTTCATAAGGTGGTTGGTATGGTGGATGTGGGTTAGGGTCATATGGAGGTGAATGGTGGAAAGGGGCTTGTGAATATGGTGGTCCAAAGTCATGTTGAGGAAAGGGTTCATAGGCATATGGTGGTGGTTGTTGATAGTCCAGTGGAGGTGGTTGTTGCCATGAGGATTGATCAAATCCTTGTGGCTCCTCCCATCTTTGATTGTTCCAACCTTAATGCCTGTTCTCATTGTAATTTCTTCTTCCTGCAACATTATTGTAACCAGACTCATAGCCAAAGGGATGAGAGTTCATAGTAGTAAATAAAAATTAAAAATGAAAATAAAAATAAATTTAAATTAAAAGGTTATTTAAATTTTGAAAATTTGAATTTTAAATTTTTGAAATTTGAATTTTTAAATTTGAAATTTGAAATTTGAAATTTGATTTTTGAAATAAGATAAGATAAGATAAAATTTTAAAATAAAAATCTACCTCTTAATTTAATAAAAATAGAAATAAAAACAAATCAAAAAGCAAATATTTACAATAACCAATAATAAGGCACACGTTTGCAATTCCTTGGCAACGGCACCATTTTGACGTTAGGATTTTTGCCAGTAAAGAATGTCATAAAAACAGTCGCGTTGTAGATATAGTCTCTAAACCGACAAAAATCCCTTCGTACAAACGTTTTAGTTGTCACAAGTAACAAACCCCTTTAAAAATTGTTAACCGAGTATTCAAACCTCGGGTCGTCTTCTCAAGGAATTGCAGGGAAGTATGTTTTTATTATTGGTTATGAAGATTGTAAATTGGGGGTTTTGGGAGTTTGGGCAATGCGCACAGGTATATTTTCGAGCAATAAAAATAAATAAATA
>NC_029786.2:34473293-34481153 GCF_000816755.2 Arachis ipaensis | reverse complement strand
TTGATAACCGAGTATTTAAACCTCGGGTCGTCTTCTCAAGGAATTGCAGGGAGGTATGTTCTTATTATTGGTTATGAAGATTGTAAATTGGGGGTTTTGGAAGTTTGGGCAATGCGCACAGGTATATTTTCGACCAATAAAAATAAATAAATAACTGTAAAATAAACTCTTGGCAAGGTATGAGAACCGGAAATCCTGTCCTTGTTATCCTTATCAGATGTGATGAGAATTGGATTTTAATCCCACTTAGTTAAGTCAAGTGGACTAATTGGCTTGATCCTCAAGTCCTAGTCAATCCCTGTGGGAGGGACTAGTGTTAGAGCAATCCTAGCTAAAGCAAAATCTGCCAATTTCAACCACTCCTGAGTTTGACAACTCAAGTGTTACCAATTATTTAACCAAAGCCAAAAGGGAGAAAAATATCTAAATTAAATTAAAAGCATCAATATAAGCAAAGCAATCTTAAATCTGAAAATATCTCGAATTGCATTAACAAAAGAAATTAAATCTGGCATAGATGTTCATAAATTAAATTGAGAAAATAAATAAAAATAAAGAACCTGCGATTGAGAGTCACTCCTAAAACTAAGAGAAGTCCTAAATCCTAATCCTAAGAGAGAGGAGAGAACCTCTCTCTCTAAAAACTACATCTACTCCTAAAATTGTGAATGTGAAAGCCTTCTTTCTGAATGGATGCATTCCTCCACTTTATAGCCTCTAATCTGTGTTTTCTGGACCGCAAACTGGGTCAAAAACAGCCCAGAATTTGCTGGTTTCGAATTTTGCCATGCTGGATTTCCGTCATTGCGACGCGGCTGCATGGATCACGCAGTCGCATCGCCTAGCGTCAGGAGAACTATAACATATTATATATCAAATCAAAGCCCGGACATTAGCTTTCCAACGCAACTGGAACCGCGTCATTTGGACCTCTGTAGCTAAAGTTATAGCCGTTTGAGTGCAGAGAGGTCAGGCTGGACAGCTTAGCGATTTCTCCAACTTCTTGTATTCCTTCCACTTTTGCATGCTTCCTTTCCATCCTCTGAGCCATTCCTGCCCTATAATCTCTGAAATCACTTAACACACATATCAAGGCATCTAATGGTAATAAGAGAGGATTAATAATAAGCAAATATAAGATCAAAGAAGCATGTTTTCAATCAAAACACATAATTAGGAGGGAAATATAAAACCATGCAAATAGTATGAATAAGTGGGTAAAGAGTTAATAAAAACCACTCAATTGAGTACAAGATAAACCATAAAATAGTGGTTTATCAATGATTCCAGGTTCAATGAAAATAAAATAAAATAAAAATAAACAACACGAAATAAAATTGAAAAAGAACGATCATACCATGGTGGGTTGTTTCCCACCTAGCACTTTTAGTTATAGTCCTTAAGTTGGACATTTGATGAGATTCCTACTATGGTGGCTTGTGCTTGTACTGATCCAGGAATCCCCACCAATGTTTGTATTTCCAGTAGCTTCCGGGGTCCCAAACTAAGCATGTAAAGCCCTTAAGAAGCTTCAAACAGATTCTTAGGCTCCCGGGGTGACAAATGCCAAAACAGATTCCAGGATCCCAAAATTTACTTTTACACCCGTTTTTGTCTCGATCTGCATTTTTCCAGCCGGGTGAAAGGTGATCTGAATTCTCACTGCAGCGACCAAACAGCTTCCTAGACCCATTCAATTGAGCTTTATACCAACCTTTGCGTTTGAACTTAAAGCTTCCAACCATGATGAACCTTGCAGGACAATTCTTACCACTGGCCATCTTTCTCTTACTCTTAATATCATAAAGAGCTCTAAGTTGACCATCCGTCTCCAATAGCCCATATTCAAGTGGGGTTAGAAAGCTAAGGGATATGAATTTTACCCACTTGAATGTTGTGAAGGATGATGGCAACTTAGGGGGAGGCATCTTTAATGGAATTGCAAGCTCCACTCCCTTGTGCTCTTTTCTGATAACTACCTCCTCTTTGCAAGCTTCTTCAATTTCAACCTCTTCCTCTTGGCAGCTCTCTTCCAATTTAATCTCCTCTTCATTGCTTTCCAAGGGCATGGGAGGTTGTGCTTCTTCTTCTTGAATCTCTATCACTTGATCAACCTCTTCCAAGTCTTCAACTGTGATATGCCTTGGAGGTTGTACACCCTCCTCAACATCAATTGCAACCGTCTTGGAAGGAGGCTCTATGTTTTGAATTTCCCATGGAGGTTCAGCATCTCCTAAGTCTTCAACCAATTCTTCTTCTTCAATAATCCCGGCTTCCTCTACTTGTTCCAGTACAAAGTCATGCTCCGTATTGTTTACTGAAGTTTCTAGTATCTCCTTCATACTACGTTCTTCATTAGATTGTCCACATGAAGCCATGGGGGTTCCTTGAGTGTCCGAACGTCGGGAAGCTAATTGACTCATTATTGCTTGCCCCAATTGATGAATGGTTGCCTGACATCGATCCACTGTTTCCTTGAAACGATCCTTTGTCTCTTGATGCACTCGGCTTTCATAAATAGGATCATAGTGCTCTTGGATTGATGGATATGGAGATGGTGAATATTGAAGTGGTGGTTCTTGTGAGTAATTGGGTTGGAATTGGGGTGGTTCTATATATGGTTCATATGGCTCATAAGGTGGTTGGTATGGTGGTTGAGGGTCGGGGTTATATGGAGGTGAATGGCGGAAAGGGGCTTGTGAGTGTGGTGGTCCAAAGTTATGTTGAGGAAAGGGTTCATAGGCATATGGTGGTGGTTGTTGATAGTCCATTGGAGGTGGTTGTTGTCATGAGGGTTGATCAAATCCTTGTGGCTCCTCCCATCTTTGATTGTTCCAACCTTGATGCCTATTTTCATTATAGTTTCCATTCCTTACAACAACATTGGAACCAAACTTGAAACCAAAGGGGTGAGAATTCATAGTAATTAATAAAAATTAAAAACAGAAATAAATAAACAAGCAAAAGAAATTTTTTTTTATTAAATATTTACAATAACCAATAATAAGGCACACGTTTGCAATTCCCCGGCAACGGCGCCATTTTGACGTTAGGATTTTTGCTAGTAAAGAATTTCATAAAAACAGTCGTGTTGTAGATATAGTCTCTAAACCGACAAAAATCCCTTCGTACAAACGTTTTGGTTGTCACAAGTAACAAACCCCTTTAAAATTGATAACCGAGTATTTAAACCTCGGGTCGTCTTCTCAAGGAATTGCAGGGAAGTATGTTCTTATTATTGGTTATGGAGATTGTAAATTTGGGGTTTTGAGAATAGGGAGCAAGTAATTTAAATTGCAATTAAAATAAATAAATAACTGTAAAATAAACTTTTGGCAAGGTATGAGAAATTGGAAGTCCTAGCCCAGTTATCCTTATCAACAATAATGAAAATTGACTCTTGATTCCACTTAGTTAACCTTTACTAGAGCAAGGGAAGGTCAAGTGACTAATTAGATTGATCTTCAAATCCTAGTTAATCCCTAAGGAAAGATTGGGATTATCGAAGTTCAGTTCAATTAGCAAAGATAACAATTATCACTTATGTTGAGTTAAGATAACTCCTGAGTTACTAATTTCTTAACCAAAGCCAAGAATTTAGAAAGCTAAATTTAAATCATAAATATCTGGAATACCTCAAATAAAATACATTCAAAGCAGTAAAATCTAACATGGAAAAGTTCATAAGGCAATTGGGCAACATAAATCAAATACAAATAAAAGCATTAGAGTCAATGAAAATAGAAGTGAAAGTAAATAGAAAGGGACATTGAACCTGGGATCGAGAGTCACTCCTAAAACTAAGAGAAGTCCTAAATCCTAATCCTAAGAGAGAGAGAGAGGAGAGAACTTCTCTCTCTAAAACTACATCTAAAACATGAAAAGTGAATTATGAGAGCCTCCCATGAATGGATGCATTCTCCCACTTTATAGCCTCTAATCTGTGTGTTCTGGGCTGAAAACTGGGTCAAAAGCAGCCCAGAAATCGCCCCCTGCGATTTCTGTTACGTTCAGGTCACGGAAAGGTGATGCGGCCGCGTCGTCCATGCGGCCGCGCGGATTGGGTGTCGGCCAGGTCACGCGTCCGCGTGACCCACGCGTTCGCGTCGCCTGACGTCGGGGAAACTATGGCAAATTATATATCAAATCGAAGCTCCGGACGTTATCTTTCCAACGCAACTGGAACCGTGTCATTTGGACCTCTGTAGCTAAAGTTATAGCCGTTTGAGTGCGAAGAGGTCAGGCTGGACAGCTTAGCAATTTCTCCAACTTATTGTATTCCTTCCACTTTTGCATGCTTCCTTTCCATCCTCTGAGCCATTCCTGTCCTATAATCTCTGAAAACACTTAACACACATATCAAGGCATCTAATGGTAATAAGAGAGGATTAATAATAAGCAATTATAAGATCAAAGAAGCATGTTTTCAATCATAGCACAAAATCAGGAAGGAAATATAAAACCATGCAAATAGTATGAATAAGTGGGTAAAGAATTGATGAAAATCACTCAATTGAGCACAAGATAAACCATAAAATAGTGGTTTATCAGCAAGCTTGTGGAACGGGGAAGGGGGAGCTACTGGCCGATGTAAAAGGTGCTATATCTGCTGCCGAGGAGACAATGAGGGCCCAAGCTTTGATTCTTGTGCCGGACGCGGACGTGTCCGTGATTGGGGAGTTCAAGACCATCCAGGATGTCCAGATCGTCAATTTGGAGTAGAATATTTTCTGTTGCAAGTTTGTAGGCCGTTTTCTCGACTTAACAATTTTATTTTGTAAGACTTTGCTTAAGGTGGGCCGTTTGGCCATTTATGTGAAACTTTACTTTTTAATGTGTTTAAGCCGATTTTGCGACATGTTTATTTTTATGGGGACCGTTTGGGCCATGTTAAGTGGTGCGGAATTTATAACCCACAAACTAACCGACAAGTGCACTGGGTCGTACCAAGTAATACCTCAGGTGAATGAGGGTCGATCCCACGAAGATTGATGGACTAAGCAACAATGGTTAAGTGATTTACTTAGATAGACAAGCAGAAAATGGTGTTTTGAGAGTTTAAATGCATTAACAATAAATTCATAATATCAGAAAGCAAGCAGTAAACAAGTTGTGAATAATATATGGAGAAACAGTTAAGACTTCAGAGTTATCTATTTTCCGGATTGACTTTTCTTACTAACTATTTTAATCATGCAAGATTTAATTCATGCCAAATTGTATGTGACTAACTTAGACCTTTTTAGTCTCCTCTAAAATTCATCAACCGCCAATTCCTTGGTCACTTAATTCCAATTAGAGGGTGAAGTTCAATTCTAGTTTATATGCCACAGAAACCCTAATTACCCAAATATAAGAGGATTATATGTCACGTATCCCGTTAAGTCCAGATAATTAGAAAATTAGGAGAATATGTTTTCAAGCTATTGTTCAAGTAAAGAGCTTTTCCAAGTTATATAAGAACTCAATTAGAACCAAGTTCATACTTTTGTTCCACCCAGATTCATAAAATAAAGAACGAAAACAATTCTTGAATTATAAATCAGTACATGAATTAAAATAGAAAAGCAATAGTATCAATCCATATAATAGACAGAGCTCCTAACCTTAACAGTGGAGGTTTAGTTGCTCATGGTTCAGAGAGAAAACTAGGATTCTGAAAAACTGTAAATTATGGAATGAGGTAGATGAGAAGAGAAGAACCCGAAGGGTTGATTCTTTTCCCTTTTATATCTAATCCTAATTAATGTAAAATATATTTCCTAAAATCTAAATAATATCTTTTCCTAATTATAAAAGAAATAAAGTCTAAATCAAAACCACTAATTGATTCGTGCAGCCTTGTGTAGAACGAATGGGGACCACCATTGTACTAAGGGTTGGCGCCAAACTTGGAAGAATCCAAGTTTAGCGTGGAGTGGACAGCACATATTCCCTTGGCATTCTTCATTGTGGCTCCAAACTTGGAAGAATCCAAGTTTGGCGTGGAGATTGTGCGCAATGCTTTCTTTGAAGTCCTTGTGTTGGCGCCGAACTTGAGAAAACTCAAGTTCGGCGTAGAGATGGCAGCGCGGGCCTTTCTTGGAGCCTTTGATTTGGCGCCAAACTTGAGTAAACTCAAGTTCGGCGTGGAGATGGCAGTGTGAATTCTCCTTGGAGCTTCTTGGTGGCGCCAAACTTAGGGAATCCAAGTTTGGCGTGGGGATGGTAGCAGGCTTCCTCGAGCTTTCTTGTTGTGGCGCCAAACTTGGAAGAATCCAAGTTTGGCGTGGAGTTGTCAGCTTTTAACTCTAATCTCTCCTTGCTCCATCCTTGGCTCCAACTCTATCAAATTCATCCAAAACGCTACCTGAAATAAACAAAATTGCACACAACTCAAAGTAGCGCCCATAGTGGCTAAAATATATCAAATCTTGATTAAACTTAGCAATTCAAGTGCAAATTTACTAGGAAAAGATAGAGAAGATGCTCACGCATTACAACACCAAACTTGAATTGTTGCTTGTCCTCAAGCAACCAAAATCAGTACATGATTAAGATGTGAATTTGCATGAGAGGTGAGTGTTCAGTTATGTTCATGTCTCTTCTTGAAGTGGGGTTTATCTATTGTAATTCTGAACAGTTTTGGCATCTCACTCTCCTTTGAATCAGAGGAATATCACTGTCATTTGGAACTAGAATCCGGATTATATTATGAATTCTCTGATCTTTATACTTCAGTTTAATCCTTGAACACAGCAGATATCCTTCAATTCTCTTTTAATTGGTGCTTTGCATCTTGAACCTAGCCCTAACTTTAAATGTTCTGTCTCAAGGGTTAATTGACACAAGAACACCACAAACACTTAACTAGGAAACTCTCTTGAAGTTTTGATTTTTCTTTCAGCTACTCCCAGACAGTGGTGCTCAAAGCCTTTGGCATACTCTACTAAACGCACTTGATCTCGACTCTAAGTGTCCTATCTCAAGGATTACTTTACACCAAAAACACCACAAGCATATGACTAGGAAAACAACTCTTTGAGCTTTTAATCATGTCTGACCTCCTTAGTCATTGATGCTCAAAGCCTTGGACCTTGCTTTTTATTTTTCTTTTGCTGTTTCTTTTGCTTCAAGGATTAAGCTTTCAATAACTTTAGAGGATTCATAATAGTTCTCTAAATTCCTATTTCTTATACATCAACATCTTCTGATTCAAATTCAATTATGCACGGTTCATGTCATGCATTCAGAATCACAAAGAACACCACCACATTTAAGTAAATGAGACTACTTTCTGTCATAAACTCTTTTTACTCATGCATTACATCTTTTTCTTCTTTCTTTTCTTTTGATTTCAAGCTCAGTGAGCAATACATGAGACACCCTTTCAGAATAAAAATCAAATAACAAAATAAACAGTAAATTAAACTAGAACCTAGAACTTGAAATAATAACTGATCATGCAATAACAAAAATAGCAGAAAACAGGAACTTAATCATAAAAAGAACGGGAGGAGATATAGAATGAAAGGAGCTCAACCACCTCAGTTATCCTAGTGGCCGTTTCAAACTTTAGGCTGTGCTCCTCCGTGAAGATGATTCACCTCCCTTTGGTGCCATTAAAATAAACAGAAAATTCACAAGCGAAGCGATAACACCAAACTGAAAAGTTTGCTTGTCCTCAAGCAAAGAAAAACTGAAAATAGAAAGGGACATAAAAAGACGTACGGAGGAGTAAAAATAAATATTATTGCAAAAGAAGAATAAAATGATAAAAGGACAAGAGAGGTTAAAATAATTAAAATATATATATACTTTTGTATTTTTTTATTTTGTATTTTTTATATTTTTTATTTTATATATATATATATAAGAGGG
>NC_029786.2:34410438-34472676 GCF_000816755.2 Arachis ipaensis | reverse complement strand
GGGAATATATATGGAATGGGAATGGGGAAAACAATGAAAGTGTTGGGAATATATGGGAAGGGGGGAACGTGGTAGGATCAGAAGGGAATTGATGGTTGGTGGGGTAAGGGTGGTTGGTCAAAGGGAATAAAGAGAAAGATAGAGGTTCAATGGGGATCTTGGCATGTAGTGGGATGGATTTGGTGTGATTATAACCCAAAGCAATGTAGCTCGTGCCAAACTTGATTAGAATTAAGTTCGGCGCTGTAGGTCCCGTATGAAGCATTCTCCTCCACGCCAAATGCCAGGGAAGCCAAGTTCGGCGTCCCCCTGACAGTGTGCATTCCTCCTTTGTACGCCAATCCCATGCCAAACTTGAAAGGTTCAAGTTTGGCGTCAACACTACTCCAATTGTGTCCTTGATGCATCGTTCTTCACGCTAAACTTGGAATTTTCCAAGTTCGGCGTGGACCTTCGATGGACTAATTCCTCTTTTACACGCACACGTGGCACCAAACTTGAGTGGCCGAAGTTTAGCGTCAATCTTACAGACCCAAATTCCCCTGATTCACGTAGCACTCGGCGCCGAACTTGGAAATCCCAAGTTTGGCGCCAACCAATCCGTATTAGATGTTTCCAGGGCTGGCAAAAATTCTTCTAAGTGTCTAGTTCCTGTTCTAAAATTTCTGCATGATCAAAATACACGTAAAACAAAGGAAAAACATTAAAAACTCAATAAAAATCAAATAAATAATAAAATCAACGCAACGGAAAATAAGCCAAGGATACGAAATTATCGGGTTGCCTCTCGACAAGCGCTTCTTTAACGTCACTAACTTGACAGTCAATTCTGCTAGTTCAGCAGATGAGTGGACCTCTGGCGATCAATCTCGCCTCCAAGATAATGTTTCAATCTCTGACCATTAACTGTGAATTTCCTGTCAGAATTCTCTTCCTGAATCTCCACATGACCATACGGTGTGTAAGAACCGGCAAAACCATTTTAATAAAATAATAATTTTTAAGTTCCCAGAGTATATTCAAAATTTAGAAGTTTTAATTTGAAAATTTAAAGGTGAAATTTCATTTCAATGAATTTTTCTGAGTTGGAAAATGTATCTTTTTCGAGAAGTTTTTGAAAAAATGCGTACTGGTGCTTAAGCTGGCAGAACTGGCTCTAGCCTATCCAGTACCGCGTATTTTGGAAAATAAGATTTTGAAAGTTAATTTATTATTTTGAAAGGACAAAAATAAATTTAGAATTGAAAATCGGGCACTAATCTTAAAGATTTTTGCCCAAAGTGGGCCAAACGGACCAAAAACGCTAACGGGTTGGACTGGGTCCAAACCGAACCCAAGGCCCAACATATATATGCTCATTAAATGAGCATTTCAGCTCATTTTCACTCCAAAATGAGAAGGGGGGCGCAGCATAGAGAAGAGAGGAAGAGAGGGTGATGTTACTATTCATCATCACCTTCCGGAAGCCATAACTTGAGCTACGGAACTTTGATTGACGAGTCGTTTATGGCCACGCGAAGCTCTTGTCGAGCTCTTCGTTTCTATCTAAGAAAATCTGGTAAGATCACTCAAATCAAGCTCCAGTTTTATGCCCTAACTTTATGCGTTTTTTGGGTTTTGTTTTTGAGTAGATTTTATGATTTTGCTTGTTTATTTGATCTCTAGTAGCGGGTAATTATTGAATTTTATCCATAATCTCATTGGATAAAGTAAGGTCTCACTAAATCTTTGTGTTTAGTTATTTTGTGAACCTTAGGTTTGATGTTGGTATGTTTTATGATGTTAGATTAAGTTTTGGTGTTTGTTGGAGTTAGATTGAGGCTTTGGTTCGAGCTTGGTGGCTTCATTTTGGTGTTTGGTGTGTTTGGAAATTGGCCAAGGTATGGGTTTGGTTTCTTTTATGTAATATGTAATGTTTCTGGAAACTTAGGCTAGTGGACCATAAGATAGCTTTGAATGATGTTGGTGTATGCCTAATTATTTATGAAATTAAGTTGTATGATAAAGAGGATTATAGGGAGTGTTGAAATGTATAATATATGTTTATGATGCTTATTGAAGGATATTGATGATTATGATGTGTGATGATATATTATGATGATGATTGTGGGTTTTGAATCCTGTGGTTAGTGATGATATGGAAGGGTGTTGATTTTGAGTTAATGTTGCATGAAGATGCATTATTGATGCTGAGCTATGATTGATGGTGGAGGATTATTATGATGATGATGGGTGGTAAGTGAAGTAATTATGTATGAGGAATTTTTGATGTGTAATGTTGTTGTGAAATATTTGGGAGCTTAATGATTTAATGATGAATGTTGAGAATTATTATGGTTGTTGAGAGTTGTTGGTATTGTTGATGATAAATAATGAATCATGAAAATGTTATTGATGAATGAGGAGAATTAGGAGTGTTTATGATTATTTTTTAGATGTTGGAGAATAATAATTTTAATCGTATAGAATAGTGTAAATGGGAGGTTATTGATGGTTGAGACTAAGGAATGAGTCGTATGGACTTTGTGTTGTTTTGGTAGTAATTCGGTTGTGAGTAGTTTGGTTTTGAAATGAGAGTTTTGGTGAAAGTAAGTTTTTAAAGTTTTTGGTAAAAAATAGATTTTTAGTGAACTGTGACAGATCATAACTTAAGCCTCAAAGCTTGAATTGCATGAAACTTATTTTAATTTAAAGATGGCTTTGAGAGCTTTAATTTGATATAAAGTTTGTAGAGAATGGATTTTTGTAAGGGAAGTTATGATCAATCAAAGTTTGGTGTCAAAAATCTGAATTCTGTGCATGCTGTAGAATTTGTGATTTCTGGTTTGTGTGCACACCACAGCCTTGTGCGCACCCACACCCCTGTGAATTTTTGAACCTGTGCGCACACACGGGGATGTGGCTACTGATGGGAGCGCTAGCACGCTCTGTGCGCACACACAACCAACAAAATATTTCAAGCTGTGCACACGCACACGTTGGAAGGTGCACTCTGTTGAGGGCGTTCGCACGCCTTGTGCGAACGAACATAGTTGAAATATTACTACCTGTGCGTACGCACACCTCTATGCGTACGCACACATTTTGAAAATCCTCCAGGGCGTGTGGACGCACACCCTTGTGCGTATGCACGTACCCTGCTTTTCAATTAAAATCTTATTTTTAACTGTTTCACCTTCCCAACAAGCTTGTAAACTTCTATGACACCTATTTAAGACTTTTTGGCTTGTTTTTGAATGTTAAACATAAAGAAGGTCTTGGGTGGAATTAATTGGGTTTTACTTTGAAAAGTTAGCGACCGGAGGTTTATGTTTCTGGTATATTGAGGATGAGTGATGAATCCATATTTTATGATAATTTTTTGTTTGATTTGAGTGGATTTTATCACATAAACTTGCACTTATTCCCTTAAATATCATGCTTTTGAGTTTTCCTCCGAAATTGTGCTTCATTATGAAAACATGCTCTTTTGGGCCTAAATTAGCGTATTTTATTCCATTTACCTTCCATTTGATACCTTGATATTATTTGTGAGTGATTTCAGATGTATAAGGTAGGGATGGCTTGGTGAAAATGGAAGAGGAGCATGCAAAGAGGAAAATTCATGAAGAAATGAGCATTTGGAGCTTTTCAGCAAGTGTGCGCATGCACAAGTATGCGTGCGTACGCACAAGGAAGATTTACAAGCGACGCGTACGCGTGATCCATGCGTACGCATGGGAGTGAATTTTGTCAGCGACGCGCACGCGTCGCCCACGCGCACGCGTCGCCCACGCGCATGCGCACGCATGACAAGCGTCACGTGACCTCATCAATGTAAATTGCTGGGGTCAAATTCTGGACCTCCAAAATCCAGTCCAACTCATTTCTAAGCCTATTTCATGCATAATTGAAGCTTGTAGAAGGGGGGAGCAAATTAGGGTTAGATTTTAGTCATGTAGCTCATTTTCTAGAGAGAGAAGCTCCCTCTTCTCTTAAGAAATTAAGGTTCTTAGTTTATTTTCTTTGTAATTTCTCTTTTTAATTCTTGCTTTAATCTAGTTTCTTCTACATTTCTTTATTTCATTGTCTTAATTTTCTTAGTTTATCTTATCATTTTCTCCATTTTTGCCACTTTTATGTAATTGCACTCTTTGTTAATTTTAATTTCTATTTAATGCACTTTATGTTTCATGCTCTTTTATTGTTTAATTGAGTTGTTATTCTTGCTCTCCTTGCTTTTGGTAATTATAGAATTTACATTTCTTGTTATTCTACCATTCTTTATTTTCCTGCCTCCCAAGTGTTTGATAAAATACTTGGGTTGGTTTTAGCCTAGTTTACCCCACTCTTGGTTGGAAAATTGGGTGCTTGGGTGAACTTGAGTGGTGCATGTCCATTTCACATTGTGTGAGGATTGTTAATTAATTTGGTTTCTACTAACGCTAAGCCTCCCATTAATAGAGTTGGCTAGGATTTGTGGATTGAGATTAATTATGCCCTTTTGACTTATCCTCGATGTAGGGTTGACTAATTGGGATTAATTCACACACAATTACCATGTTTGTGATTCACAACTAGGATAGGAATCCCTAATTACCCAATTCTTGCCAAGAGTCCTCTTTAGCATTTAAATTCCCTTTTGTTGCTTTAAATTGCTTTTCATTTAAATTCATTGCATGCTTATTTAATTCCTTGCATATTTACATTTCCTTGCCATCATCCAATCCCCATGTTCCCTCCATAGCCAATAATTTAGCACTTTAATTGCAACTCCTAGGGAAGACGACCTGGGAGTCTAAATACTCTCGGTTTATTGTGTATTGATTGTGACATTTTTAGATTAAAATTTGATATTGGTCAATTATTGGGTTTGGAACTATACTTGCAACGAAAATCTAATTTTGAGATAAATTCCGAACCCACTCTGGGCTCATTATCAAATTTGGTGCCGTTGCTGGGGAGTTGCAATGTGTGCTTATTTTTTGCTATTGTAAATATGTGAATATATGAATAGCTTGTTTTTGACTGATTGCTTGTTTTTTCTAGTTTTAGGAGTTCATTTTTTTTGTTCTTATTACCTTTGGTTTTTATTTTCTTTTTATCCTATGACTTATCACCCATTGCATTGTGAGTTTTGTGGCTATTGTGTTATAGGAATTGAGAATTTTAAATGCTTGTTACCTACATGGAATTAAAGGAATTGACAACAATATTGGGTGCACAAGCTTTGGAGTCTCAAACGCCTTGGAGAATACAAGTTTGGGTGGGATCTCAAAGAGGTTTGATGAGAGCTCTCCATAAGTCCAACTTAAGGACAATAAACCAAAGTGCTAGGTGAGAGACACCCCACCATGGTAACATTGTTCCTACCCTTTTTCTTGTATATAATTTTGGTTTATTGCATTTTTGCTTATGTTGGTTTGCTTGGGATTAGTTTAATTGTGAATTTAGTAGGTTAATTTGCATGTGGGTCATGAAATTTTGAATATTTGAAGGTTTTAGGGTTGAGAGTTGTCTAAGCTAAGGTTGAGTACCTTAGGATTTTGAAGAAAAATTTTTTGGAAAACAGGACATCTGTGCATGCGCACACACTTGTGCGTGCGCACCCACCTGTGCGTATGCACATACCCTCCTTCTCGCGCTTTCTGTGTGTCTGCACGCCAACATGCATCCCCTCTGGTGGGAGCGTTGGCACAGCCTGTGCGTATGAACCCCTTCTCTTTTTGCTTCTGTGCGTGTGCACGGACCTGTGTGCGCATGCACACATGACCCTTTTCCATAAAAAAAAATTAAAATTTTCGCCTTTCTGTGCACGGGCACAGATAAAAACAAGGCCTCTGTTCGTGGCATTTGCACGCATGGTGTGAACGCACAAACTTTAAATTCTTTTCCATCGACACGTACGCGTCACCTTGCTTTTTCGCCGCACAACGCGCACGCATCCCAGACGCATACGCGTGACCCCTTGTGCGCACGCACATCCTCCTGTGCGTACGCACGCCCATATTTTCTCACCACTATACTTCTCTACTTCTCTTCTCTCCACTTCTTCTCTTTTTTTCTCTTCCCCTCTCTTCTTTTCCTTTCACCCTGTTTTATGCTTGTTCATGTTTGTTTTGTTTGCATCTCATCTTTTATTTTGGTAATTATATTAGTTTTAGTCTAGTTGCTTGTTAATTAAATAAGTTGCAAGTGTTTAGTTAATGTCGATTGGGTTGCTCGTTGCTTGAAATTTTATACCAATGCACTTATACTTTGCCTTAATTTACTAGTACCTAGTGATGCAGGGATTTACACCGGTTCAGAATTCCACAAAATATTTACGTTGCTAGTATAGTCCAAACCGATAGTCAATCCTCAAATCAAATTAAATTAGGTTGTCACATGTACAAACCCCAAATAAGAATTAACCAAAGTATTTAGACTCCGGGTCGTCTCACGAGGAATTGCAATGAAGAGTATGCTTATTGGCTGTGAAGGAACAAAGGGGGTATAATTGATAAAGGGGGCAAGAAAGTAAATGGACAAGAATTTAAATGACAAGAAGAGTAAATCAAGCAAGTAATAAAGGAAAGCAAGTAATAAAGGGAGAGACATTTATGGCAAGGATTGAGATCATAGGCTTTCTATCCTAGTCATACAATGATTAATTCATCTTATCTAGTCAACTCCAACAAATGGAAGAAGGTATCATGTCATCTTCACATAGGGAGAATGTCAAACAAGACTAATCAATCATATTACAATAATAGACAAGAATTTATCTCATTACGTCATCTCCAATGATGGAGGAAGATATCATGTTATCCTCATACTCGGAGAAAGTCTAATAAGACTAGCTAATCTCAATCCAAAAGTCTTAATCACCTACTAATTGAATTAGCAAGAGATTAGCGTCAATGAAAATCATACTAGCTAATAACTCTAGATCACCAACATAAGTTGGGTTTTCATGACTCAAGATTGCCTAATTACTCTTTCCAAGCCAAGAATGCTCAAAATCTACTCTAAAGCCCAACCAAGCATTTTGTCAAACACTTGGTGGGTACAAATGGAAAGCATGGTAAAAGTACAAGAATAATAAATCTATCAACTACCAATTACAAGAAAAGTAAGAACACAACTCAAATCAATAATAAAAAGAACATAAAACATTAAATTTCATTAAATGTAAATTAAATCCTACATGAGTTCATCATCACAAAAGAAACATAAAAGAGAAATTAACATGAAAACTAAGAGAATCAAGTAGTAGGAACAAGAAATCATAAAAAAATTAAGATGAGAACATGAAATTAAGCCTAGATCTAAGATGGAAATATCCTAAGAACCCTAAGAACATTGAATTCTACATGAAATAGCATCAGAAATGAGTTGGGTTGGGCCCAAAGTGCTTCAGAAATCGCTGGGGGCGATTTCACTTTAGTGGGCCACGAGCAGCATCGGCGCGCATGCGTACATGGCACGTGCGCGCCCCTATACACGAAGCAACATATGGCAAATTTTATATTATTTCGAATCCCCGGATGTTAGCTTTCCAACGCAACTGAAACCTCCTCATTTGGACCTCTGTAGCTCAAGTTATGATCGATTGAATGCAAAGAGGTCAGGCTTGACAGCTTTACAGTTCCTTCATTTCTTCATGAGTTCTCCCACTTTGCATGCTTTTCTCCTCACTTCTTCCATCCAATACTTGCCTTATGAACCTGAAATCACTCAACAAATACATAAAGGCATCGAATGAATTTAAAGTGGATTGAATTTAGCTATTTTAAGGCTTAAAAAGCATGTTTTCACATTTAAGCACAATTCAAGGGAGAATTACAAAACCATGCTATTTCATTGAATAAATATGGGAAAAGGTGATAAAATCCCCCAAATTAAGCACAAGATAAACCACAAAATTGGGGTTTATCAAATCTCCCCACACTTAAACTAAGCATGCCCTCATGCTAAAATCAAGAAATAAGCAAAGGGGTATCAACATTTATTCAATGCAAACTAACTAAATGCAATCTATCTATATGAATGCATCTACTTGGTCAAAACAAGTCAACTTCCAAGAAAACATATTTAAGTACAAGGGCTAAAGCCATAGCAGTCAAATCAAACCCACAATTGAATTGAATTATTAAAAAGATTTTACAAACTTGCAAGAAAAGATGATCATGGGTGGAAACATGTAATTGAGAAATCGAACCCTCACCGGATGTGTATCCGCTCTAGTCGCTCAAGTGTATGGGGTTGATTCACTCAATTCTCCCCTAATCATGCTTTCCAAGATTTGTTTTTCATCTAACAATCAGCAATTAATTCATGCATGCATACAAATATCATGAGGGCTTTCCCATAGGTTGTAATGGGGCTAGGGTCAAGGTAGGATACATATGGTCAAGTGAGCTTAAAATTCGAATCTTTGATTAACTGAAACTTCCCATCTAACCTATGACGACCTATACAATTCTAAACAAACCTAGCTATCCATTCTTCACCTTTTTCACACACTCATGCATTCCCTTTCGATCACCACACATATGCATTGATTTTTATTGAACCTTGACTTTGGGGCATTTTTGTCCCCTTCTTATTGTTTTCCTTTCTTTCCTCTTTTTTTTCTTTTTTTTTGTATATATATATATTTTTTTCTTTTATTATTCTATATATATATATATATTTCAAACTAAAATATATACAAGAACATCAATGCATATGGTTTACACATGATTAATACATGAGTATGTACCCAATTCCCAAAATTCTCAACATAAATACAAAAACACACTTTTATCTCTACCCAATGTTCCCAACTCTCCCAAAATTAAATGATAAACACTCTCACTAGCCTAAGCTAATCAAAGATCCAAATTAAGGGATATTTATTATTTTTCACTTAGGCTTGTAATGTGCTACAATTAAGAACAAATGGGTTAATCATATGCTCAAAATTGGCTAACAATGGAAGATAAAAGGTAGGCTATTTGGGTAAGTGAGCTATTTGAACAATGGCCTCAATTATATAAATGCATGTATACACAAAATAATGGACATATAGAATTAAACAAATCAAAGATTACAATCATAGAAAGAGGATGATGCACACAAGAATGAAAATAAATGGCTATATGATATAGCCACACAATTAGGCTCAAATCTCACATGCTTGTGTTCTTAGCATAAAAACATGATCCACAATTGTATAATTCAAGCAAGTTCTAAAAAAATTTTTTTTTCAATCAATTGGGTGCCCTATAGATAAAATCCTTGGAAAATATCATGATTTTGACTAAGATTAATATATACATATGTAATGCAACCAAAAATACTAAAAGACCTAAAAATGAAATGCAAAAGTATTGGGATTAGAAACTTGTCACCCAAAAATGCCGAGCGGTCGGACGACCCCCTACACTTAAAATTTTGCACCGTCCTCGGTGCATCCAAAGATGAACAAGGGAGTACGGCGACTCTCCGAGTTGCCACCTTCATCTGGTAGGTCAACCAGCTGCTGCGTGTTCTTCCTCCCACTTCCATTTTTGTTTATGGCGCATCGATCATGAAAAACAAAATAAACACCGTAAGATGAAAACATACAAAAGCTAGGAAGCGTGAATTGTTGGAATGGGGTGAATCACTAGAATTGAGTGAGTGAATTGGTGTGACATTGATGAAAGATAGGTGTGTGGGTTCTAAAATTGTGTGCGGTTTAGAATACACACACACTAGTACAAAAAGTTATGTCACAATTACACAAAAGAAAATATGCACTTCACTCATTCTAGTGTGCTTGAGATACTTTAAAAGACTCATAGGCTAAAACAACCCAACAAGTAGTGAAGAAGCATAAAAGCATTCAAGCAAAAATCAAGCAATTGTGAAGTTGGATAATGCATGGACATTGATTGATGTGTAAGTAAATTTGATGAACAAAATGGTATAGAAAGCTCACACATCAAACAATGACACATTGAAGTTGTTACAACACCTAAGTGACATAGAGGTGAGACACATGAATGCTATGGAACTTAGGAAAAAAAAGGATATAGAAGTCAAAAATCAATCACATAGAAAGCATGGTCCACAAAGCTTGAAAAGCTCAAAAATACGTCACTAGGTAAGCTTCCGATCCAATTTCACAATTCTAAAATCTCAATGCATGAAAAAGGTGATGATCAATTAGAACAAGCATCCTAGAAAAAATGCATTGATAATGTACAATTGCCTAACAATGGATGATGAATGCATGGTGGCCAAAACATGCAATTCAAAGAGTTAAGATGCATGAAGGCAATGTAACAAGTATTTGGTATTCACAAATGTTCAACATGAAAATTCAAAACCAAGTAATAAATTGTAACATCGACAAAGGAATCCAACAATGACAATAACAATAATGATGTTAAACTAACATCCTATTAGTAATAAGCAGTAAACAAGATTAGTAATCCAACACTTATAATGGAAAACAAAAATTAAACTAACTAACTAACTAAAAGAAGTGGTATTGCATGATGCTTGGTAGTGTTGGATGATGTTTGAAGGGTGGAAATAGAAGAAGTGAAAAGAGAAGAAATGGAAAGAGGAGAAGAAAAGAAGATGGTTGAAACAAGGCAATCCACGCGTGCATGTCATGTGCACGTAAGCATGGATTGATGAAATGGAAGCGACGCGTACGCGCGGCTGACGCATACGCGTGCATGACAAAGCAGAAAGTCGACGCGTACGCGCAAGGTATGCGTGCGCGTGCCCTGGGGCACAAAGTTGGCACACTTCAGGCACAACTCTCGGGTGAATGTATAGGAAGTGGAAAAATTCAATCCATGCGTACGCGTACATGGCGCGTCCGCGTGGATAGTCGAAAATGCTTGAGGCGCGCGTACGCGCCAGGTGCGCGTACGCGCCAGGTGCGCGCACGCGCGGGTTGGTGCTCTGTTTTTCAAATTTTTTTCTTTGTTTTTACACCAAACCAAGCATTCCCAACATCCAAACAACTACCGAAACATCACAAAATCTTATTTGACTTACTAGACTCCCAATTAAACTTAACTAATCAAACAAAACATGAAATTAAACCTAAATTACCAATATTTACAAAGAGAAAAAGGGAAAGATGTTACCATGGTGGGGTGTCTCCCACCTAGCACTTTTGTTTATTGTCCTTAAGTTGGACTTATGGGGAGCTCCTCATCAAGGTGGCTTGTGCTTGAATCCATCCTTGAACGTCCACCAATGCTTGGACTTCCATTGTGCTTCATCATTCAAAGTTAATAACTCCAAGCTTTGATGGAGTTCTTCACACCCATCCTTGAGTTGATCATGGTGATTTTCTCCGGGTGGCAAGAGAGATGAATTCTTATGGAAGCACCAAACTATCCTCATAAACCCATCCAATTGAGCACTAGTCCAACCTTTACTCCTTGAAGCTTCAACCATAATGAGCCTAGACTTACAACGCCAACCACTAAACATCCTCCTCTTACGCTTAATTCCACAAAGCGCCCTAAGTTGGCCATCCGTCTCAAGCAAACCATATTCAAGTGGGATAATAAAGCTAAGAGTTAGAAGTTTTACCCACTCAAATGAAGGATTAGATGACAACCTAGGTGGAGGAGTTCCGAACGGTCTTGACAAGGCGTGCTCTACTCCCGTCCATCCTCTCCTAGAGGCTTCCACCACTTGGCAAAGTTCTTCAAGCTTTACCTCTTGCCAAGCTTCCTCAAGTTCAAGTTCTTCTTCATCAATGTCCTCTAGCTCTTCCCCATCACTCAAATCATAAATAGGAGGTTGAGTAAAATCTACCTCATCATCAATTCCAAGTATAGTGGGGAAGGATTTCTCAAACTCAAAAGAATCATATGTTGATGCGGAATCATCATAAATAGGAGGGCCTATTGATTGGAACACTTCTTCCAATTCTTCAATCACATTGTGCCTTGGAGATTGTGCACTCTCCTCCTCAACATCAACTTCGAACTCCATGGAAGAAGGCTCTTCAATTTGTGACTCCTCTATGTACTCAACATATCCTAAAGCGCCAACCACTACTTTCTCTTGTTCAATAATCTCTACCTCCTCCTCTTGTCGCATTTCTTGCTTTAACTCCTCTTCTTCACCTTGGAGCTTCAACTTCACTCCCTCACTAAGCTCCGTGGTTGCTTCTCCACATTCCACAATGGAAGTGCCTTGATCGCATAGGCTTAGATGGGATGAGACTATGCTTCCAATGGCTTCTACCATGATAGCCATTTTTGCTCTTAACTCCTCAAATTTCTTTTCATGCTCCTCGTGTTGCCTTAACATATGAGATTCAAGATCCCTTAATTCTAGCATAAAGGCTTCATCGGAGGGTTGTAGTGGAAGAGAGGGTTCATTGTTTGAGGGAAAGGTATTATAGTCGGAAGGTGGTTCATATTGGTGAAATTCTTGAGGTGGTGTGTGTGGACTTTGTGGTTCTTGGGAGTATTGGTGTTGGAATGGTGGTGGCTCTAAGTATGGTTCATATGGTGGTTGGTATGGTGGGTATGGTTTAGGATCATGTGGAGGTGAATGGTGGTATGAGGCTTGTGAGTATGGTTGTTGAGGGCTATGTTGAGGAGGGGGTTCATATGCATATGATGATTGTGGTTGACAACCACAATGAGGATCATCACACATATTAGATTGGTATGCATTAAGATTTGAATTGTACCCATAAGAAGCTGGAGGAGGTTGTTGCTAAGAAGGTTGTCCATAAGCTTGGGGCTCCTCCCACCCTTGATCTCCAAAGCCTTGATACAAATCCTCATTAAAGCTTTCATTTCCTACAACATAGTTTGAACTACACTCATAACCAAAGTGATGAGAATTCATGGTGATAAGAGAAAACAAAAACAAAATCTAGCAAGAAACAAGGAAAACCAAATCCTAAAACTAGCAAAAACTAACAAACAAACCAAAATCCAAGCTATTCACAATATATACAATAGCCAATAACATAGCACCATTGCAACTCCCCGGCAACGGCGCCGTTAATTTGATGCAGGGATTTACACCGGTGCGAAATTCCACAAAATATTTACGTTGCTAGTATAGTCCAAACCGATAGTCAATCCTCAAATCAAATTAAATTAGGTTGTCACATGTACAAACCCCAAATAAGAATTAACCGAAGTATTTAGATTCCGGGTCGTCTCACGAGAAATTGCAATAAAGTGTATGCTTATTGGCTATGAAGGAACAAAGGGGGTATGATTGATAAAGGGGGCAAGGAAGTAAATGGACAAGAATTTAAATGACAAGAAGAGTAAATCAAGCAAGTAATAAAGGATAGCAAGTAATAGAGACATTCATGACAAGGATTGAGATCATAGGTTTTCTATCCTAGTCATACAATGATTAATTCATCTTATCTAGTCAACTCCAACAAATGGAAGAAGGTATCATGTCATCTTCACATAGGGAGAATGTCAAACAAGACTAATCAATCATATTACAATAATAGACAAGAATTTATCTCATTACGTCATCTCCAATGATGGAGGAAGATATCATGTTATCCTCATACTCAGAGAAAGTCTAATAAGACTAGCTAATCTCAATCCAAAAATCCTAATCACCTACTAATTGAATTAGCAAGAGATTAGTGTCAATGGAAATCATACTAGCTAACAACTCTAGATCACCAACATAAGTTGGGTTTTCATGACTCAAGATTGCCTAGTTACTCTTTCCAAGCCAAGAATGCTCAAAATCTACTCTAAAGCCCAACCAAGCATTTTGTCAAACACTTGGTGGGTACAAATGAAAAGCATGATAAAAGTGCAAGAATAATAAATCTATCAACTACCAATTACAAGAAAAGTAAGAACACAACTCAAATCAACAATAAAAAGAACATCAAACATTAAATTTCATTAAATGTAAATCAAATCCTACATGAGTTCATCATCACAAAAGAAATATAAAAGAGAAATTAACATGAAAACTAAGAGAATCAAGTAGTAGGAACAGAAATCATAAAAGAAATAAGATGAGAACATGAAATTAAGCCTAGATCTAAGATGGAAATATCCTAAGAACCCTAATTCTAGAGAGAAGATGGAGCTTCTCTCTCTAGAAACTAAACTACATGATGCTAACATTTCAAACAATTACTCCCTCCCTTGCCCAAGCTTGAATTCTGCATGAAATAGCATCAGAAATGAGTTGGGTTGGACCCAAAGTGCTTCAGAAATAGCTGGGGGCGATTTCACTTTAGTGGGCCACGAGCAGCATCGGCGCACACGCGTACATGGCACGTTCGTGCCCCTATACGTGAAGCAACATATGGAAAATTTTATATCATTTCGAAGCCCCAGATGTTAGCTTTTCAACGCAACTAGAACCGCCTCATTTGGACCTTTGTAGCTCAAGTTATGATCGATTGAATGCGAAGAGGTCAGGCTTGACAGCTTTACGGTTCCTTCATTTTTTCATGAGTTTTCCCACTTTGCATGCTTTTCTCCTCACTTTTTCCATCCAATACTTGTCTTATGAACCTGAAATCACTCAACAAACACATCAAGGCATCGAATGGAATTAAAATGGATTGAATTTAGCTATTTTAAGGCCTAAAAAGCATGTTTTCACATTTAAGCACAATTCAAGGGAGAATTACAAAACCATGCTATTTCATTGAATAAATATGGGAAAAGGTGATAAAATCCCCCAAATTAAGCACAAGATAAACCACAAAATTGGGATTTATCACCTAGTAGGTTTGAATACTCATGTTTTGATTGTACCACTAGGACAAATTATATAAGTGCATTGAATTAAGTTATTTGAGTTGAAATTACTTGTTCATCATGATTTTCATATCAAATTCATCACATGTCTGGTACTTGTTCCTTGTTAATGCTTTGAATTTGTTTGAGTGACTTAACTTTATTTTTATCAAGCTTATCACTTTTTGTAACAAGTACTTTTCCATGTGACTATTGCATTATGTGTCATGATGAATAAGTAGTTTTTCGTTCATTAATGGATTGGTTGTTGTTTATTGTGCTATTTTATACCAATTTTTGCGCTTTCACTTGCACAATTTCAATAACCAATATCAAATACTCAATTCACTTTTGTGGTTACCTAGGATTGCTTGTGCTTTAAATTTTACTTATTCTTTACTTGCAACCTAGGCTACTTAACTGAGGACCATGCTATTTCTTTTGATTATGTGGTTTCTATTTTTACCAGACCAATGTGTGTGTTCTAAACCGCGCGCACCTAGGATACACACATTGTCTTCTATCATACCACACAGTTTATTTTTCCTCAATTGTTATTCATTTGTTTACACAGCAACCCGGAACCCCCGGAGCTTACTAGCTGAATGTGGAGCCTCATACTCCTTCATCCCCTGGATCGTGTGTATGCACAGAGGACCGTGCATTATTTAAGTGTGGGGAGGATCGCCAACTTTGAGGGGGGTAAAATTCCTTTCACTTCGAGGGGTGTAAAATTCCTTTCACTTCGAGGGGGTAAAATTCCTTTCTTGGACACTTTGCAATACTTCCATCAAATTCTTTTTCCTCATTTTTGGTAGTTTCATTTTCTTATTACACTTTGTTTGGTTTGATTTGTTTGTATATATTTCTTTATTGCTTATAGTTTTATGGTAGTAAATACTTGCATGTGCATGTTAGATTGAATAAGTTTGGTAAAACAACAAAGAATTCTCACGAAATCCCTTTTAGAGCATGCCATTGATTGAATTGAGAAATTATTTTTCAACTTGCTTGGAGCATCATTTTTCAAAGAACATAGAGAAAAGAGCTAGAACAACATACCTTGTAAGATTTGAGCCTTAATTGTATGATTCCACATTTCCAACCAAAAAGTTTGTTCTTGTGTGATAAACTCCTTTTATGATTGTAATCTTTGATTTGCTTGATTCTATATGTCCATTATTTTGTGTATGAATGCATGTATATGATTGAGGCCATTGTTTCAAAAAGCTCACTTACCCAAATAGCCTACATTTTGTCTTCCATTGTTAGCCAACTTTGAGCCTATGCTAAACCCATTTGTTCTTAATTTTAGCACATTACAAGTCTTAAAGCAGAAAATAATAAAATGTCCCTTGTTTGGATCTTTGATTAGCTTAGGCTAGTGAGTGTGTTTATCATTCAAGTGTGAGAAAGTTTGGGAACATTGGGTGAGATAAAAGTGTATTTTGGTATTCTTACTGAAAATTTTGGGAATGGAGTACATACTCATGCAATAAATGTTAAACCACATGCATTGATGCGCTTGTATATATTTTAGTTTGAAAAAAAAGAGAAAAGTAATAAAAGGGGACAAAAATGCCCCAAAGTAAAGTAATAATATCAATGCATATGAGATGTGATTGTAAAAGAATGCATGAGTATGTGAAAAAGTGAAGAATGGGTAGTTAGATTTGTATTAGAATTGAATAGGTTGTTGTAGGTTAGGTGGGAAGCTTAGGTTAATCAAAGATTCAAATTTCAAGCTCACTTAACCAAATACAATCTAACCTTGACCCTAGCCCCATTACATCCCATGGATAAGTCCTCTTAAAATTTGTATGCATGCACTGAATAATTGTTGATTGTTAGATGACTTGAAAATCTTTGAGAAACATGATTAAAGGAGAATTGAGTGATTAAGCCCTAAACACTGAGTGAATTGAGTGAATACACATCCAGTGAGGGGTTCGGTCGCTCAATTCTATTTTCTTGTTCCTTATATTGTATCTTCTTGCAAGTTGTTTGTTGTTACTTTTGAAAATCTCAATTCAATTCTTTGGACTTTGATCATATTGCATTAATCCTTTTCCTTGGCCCTAAGGCTTGTTTTGAATTGATTGGAATCTCTTGTTGTTTTTGCCAAACTCCATAGGTCATCATATTGTACATATAGATAGATAAAATTTTGCATAGTTGCATGCATGTAGTTAGTACATTGAATGAATTGTTTCCCCTTTACCTTTCTCCTTTAATTGAGATTAGCATGAGGACTTGCTAGTGTTTAAGTGTCGGAAAATTGATGAATCCATATTTTATGATAATTTTTTGTTTGATTTGAGTGGATTTCATCACATAAACTTGCACTTATTCCCTTAAATAGCATACTTTTGAGTTTTCTTCCGGAATTGTGCTTGATTATGAAAACATACTCTTTTGTGCCTAATTAGCCTATTTTATTCCATTTACCTTCCATTCAATACCTTGATATTGTTTGTGAGTAATTTCAGATGTATAAGGTAGGGATGGCTTGGTGAAAATAGAAGAGGAGCATGCAAAGAGAAAAATTCATTAAGAAATGAGCATTTGGAGCTTTTCAACAAGTGTGCGCACGCACAAGTATGCGTGCGTATGCACAAGGAAGATTTGCAAGCGACGCATACATGTGACCCACGGCTACCCGTGGGAGTGAATTTTGTCAGTGACGCGCACGCGTCGCCCACGCGCACGCGTGACAAGCGTCACGTGACCTTATTAATGCAAATTGCTGGGGGCGAATTCTGGGCCTCCAGAACCCAGTCCAACTCATTTCTAAGGCTATTTCATGCATAATTGAAGCTTGGAGAAGGGGGGAGCGAATTAGGGTTAGATTTTAGTCATGTAGCTCATTTTCTAGAGAGAGAAGCTCCCCCTTCTCTCTAGAAATTAGGGTTCTTAGTTTATTTTCTTTGTAATTTCTCTTTTTAATTCTTGCTTTAATCTAGTTTCTTCTACCTTTCTTTATTTCATTGACTTAATTTTCTTAGTTTATCTTGTCATTTTCTCTATTTTTGCCACTTTTATGTAATTGCACTCTTTGTTAATTTTAATTTCCATTTAATGCACTTTATGTTTCATGCTCTTTTATTGTTTAATTGAGTTGTTATTCTTGCTCTCCTTGCTTTTGGTAGTTATTGAATTTACATTTCTTGTTATTCTACCATGCTTTATTTTTATGCCTCCCAAGTGTTTGATAAAATACTTGGGTTGGTTTTAGCCTAGTTTACCCCACTCTTGGTTGGAAAATTGGGTGTTTGGGTGAACTTGAGTGGTGGATGTCCATTCCACATTGTGTGAGGATTGTTAATTGATTTGGTTTTTACTAACGCTAAGCCTCCCATTAATAGAGTTTGCTAGGATTAGTGGATTGAGATTAATTATGCCCTTTTGACTTTTCCTCGATGTAGGGTTGACTAATTGGGATTAATTCACATACAATTACCATGTTTGTGGTCCACAACTAGGATAGAAATCCCTAATTATCCAATTCTTGCCAAGAGCCCTCTTTAGTATTTAAATTCCCTTTTTGTTGCTTTAATTGCTTTTCATTTAAATTCATTGCATGCTTATTTAATTCCTTGCATATTTACATTTCCTTGCCATCATCCAACCCCCAATGTTCCCTCCATAGCCAATAATTTAGCACTTTAATTGCAACTCCTGCGGAAGACGAACCGGGATTCTAAATACTCTCGGTTTCTTGTGTATTGATTGTGACATTTTTAGATTAAAATTTGACATTGGTCAATTGTTGGGTTTAGAACTATACCTACAACGAAAATCAAATTTTGAGATAAATTCCGAACCCACTCTGGGCTCATTATCAATGAGTTTGGTTGAGAGAGAAGGAAGAGTAGTGAACTTGGTGACTACTGGCAACACATTGAGAAACTGATGAACTAATGAGTTCAGAATAGAATTAAGAACTGATGATGGTTATTATGAGCTTGATGGATATTGAAGGAAAGTGTGCCAGGTACTATATCCTTGGAATGTTTAGAATTGATAATTGAAAGTGATTGGAGATGAGAAATGGTGATGTCTAGTGATGATTTGAGATCGATGAAGTTATTGGATTATATGAGAGTGTGCAGGGCCTATATCCCCGGCGTAGCATATTTCTCTGTTGCATGACTAATTGTTGTTGAGAGTGGCCGAAGCCTATATCTCTGGCGTGGCAGATGTCTCTGCTGCATGAGTAGTTGTCGTTGAGAGTGTGCAGGGCCTATATCCCTGGCATGGCAGATTTTTCTGCTGGATGATTTGTTGTGGTTGTTTCCTTCTCTGCTGCATGAAGTGTGCGGGGCCTATATCCCTGACGTAGTAGACTCCCTACTGCATGAGTGTGCAGGGCACTATATCTCTGGCGTAGTAGATTCGCTGCTGCATGAGTGTGCAGGGCACTATATCTCTTGCATGGCAGAAAAGGATACATCCAGAAGGATGTGTCAGGTTGGCATTTACGGACCGACAAGTGATATAACGAGCCAATAGGACAGGCATTCATCATATGCATCTCTTATGTGTTTGTTTGCTTTGATTACTTGAGTTTGCCTAATTGTATAATATGCCTACTTGCTTCTTGAATTACTTATTATATACAATTACTACCTGTGTATTGCTTGCTTGCATTATTTGTGATTGTCTGGTGCTGACGAGGCTAGGTTGGTGGTGGTGATGGGATCGCATGGAGGTTAGGTTGACGAAGGCTGTGGGATACAGCAGTGTGATTAGTATTAGTTAGAATTTCCCTAAGTTTAGATAACTCGGTTTATGGTTTAAGTTCATTATTTATTTACTTTATTCTAAGCTTGAATATCCGTATTCAATGTGAAGTTCTAGGATTGCCTTTTGCGTTCCAGAGCCTTACATCTTACATATTGGGAACTGTTACCATACTGAGAACCTTCGGTTCTCATACCATATGTTGTTGTTGTTTTTCAGACGCAAGTTACAAATCCACTTCGGTGAGATTGCGGATATGGTGACAGAACGGAGTATGGTTCCTCCTTAGTTTATTTTTATTTTACTTTGTTATAGTTACTCTCACATCTATTTATATATTTATCTTTATGGCCTTAGAGGCTTACTTGAAAGATAAGTTGTATAAGCTGTTTTAACTCCAAAACTCTATATTTTTCTGTTTGTAACTAGTTGGCTTAAACTCCGCAAGCTGTGGCTAGTTCCCTATGATTATTATACTCTTATATCTATATATGTTCTATTCTCTTGCATCTATACCTTGTGTCTTGTGCATTAGCTTCGTGCGAACATTTCGCACTTTTGTAATTCTGTTTTTGAGCTTAATCATTTATCGGGCTTCTAGAATATATTATTTCCTTCTATATAAATACGTATAAGCCTTAGAATTATCGTAACCTTTGATTAACCTTTGCTTTATGGCTAGAGGTAAGGCTTAGGGTAATTAGGGTGTTACACGGTGAAGCTCTAGTAACCATAAACGGTCCTAACCACCGGGATTTCAGCTTCCTAAGAAAGAGTTTAAGCTAATTATGTAGAAGCACTCTCTGACCTGGCTCAAAGACTCTAATGGCAATCTTCTTGTCATGCCATATCTTTGTTCTCTCCTTATAGAGATTGGCATTCTCATAGGCCGAATATCTGAATTTATCAAGCTCATTCAACTGAAGTATTCTCTTAATTCCTACAGCATGAGCATAAAAGTTTAGATACTTGATTGCCCAGTAAGCTTTATGCTTCAACTCAACTGGCAAGTGACAGGCTTTACCATAAACCAATTGATAAGGAGACATGCCAATAGGGGTCTTGTAAGCTGTCCGGTATGCCTAGAGAGCATCATCAAGCTTCCTAGACTAGTCCTTTTTTGAGATATTGACGGTCTTCTCTAGAATCTTCTTGAGTTCCCCGTTGGAAACCTTAACCTCTCCACTTGTCTGAGGGTGATAAGGGGTTGCCACTTTATGACGGATTCTATATCTCTGCAGAAGTGTGTCCAACTGTCTGTTACAGAAGTAACTTCGACCATTGATGTCAGGGCATTTTGGCCAGTTTCACTGACCTTTTCTTTACTATTTTAGGGTAGTTTCATGCATTTTCTTAGTAAATAAGCAAGTTTTGGATAAATATTCACTTACATCTTGATTCAAGTAAACATTGTGAACTTTACATGATTTCATGAGAATTATGTATGAATTGAATGATAAAATGGATGATGCACTTTATTTGCTTGATTTCAGGACAAAGGAAGCAAGGAAGAGCCACGTTAGTAGCCACGTTAGTCTAACTAACGTGACTACTAACGTGGAATGGGAGCTAGCTTGCAATGTTAATGGAAAAAGTGATCACCAATAACGCCTTCGAAAGCCATCATAGCCCACGTTAGTGGCCACGTTAATTGCATTAACGTGGAAGCTAACGTGGAGGAAAAGGGAAGCTCCAATGTTAGTGGTAAAAGTGAATACCACTAACGTTCCAAAAAAGGACACACTTGGCCACATTAAGAGTCACGTTAATTACATTAACGTGAACTCTAACGTGGGAGGAACAAATGATGGACCAATGTTAGTGACACTCACCTTTGTCACTAACGTTGGAGATGGCAATCACCACCACGTTAGTGGTCACGTTAATGCAATTAACGTGAGACACTAACGTGGGAAGAAGGGGCGTTTGAAGCGTTAGTGACAAAGGTAAGTGTCACTAACGCTCTCGAAGCTTGGGCATGCCCAC
The DNA here is from genome assembly GCF_000816755.2 of Arachis ipaensis. Classification (NCBI taxonomy): domain Eukaryota; kingdom Viridiplantae; phylum Streptophyta; class Magnoliopsida; order Fabales; family Fabaceae; genus Arachis; species Arachis ipaensis. Next base: position 34,451,224 of record NC_029786.2, on the reverse strand, counting down.
GTTAAGGGCCACGTTAGTTACACTAACGTGGATAACTAACGTGGGGAAAAGAAGCAAGGAGCAGCGTTATTGAAAAAGGTGAATGCCAATAACATTTGCGAAGGACCAAGAGCCAATGTTAGTGGTCAATTAGGTTTGGAGCGTTAGTGAAAAAGGTTATCGTCACTAACACTTTCGAACCCAAATTTACACTTAACGTTAATGCCACTAATGTCCTAACTAACTTGCTACCATGCCTGACTCACTTTCTCTCTGCAAGCAAAGCTAAGCCCACTGAAGACTATAACTGCTGCAACTAAAGATCCAAAGGCCCATATCCAAGACTTGAAGAGCCAACTAGAATATCATAAGAGTAGTATATATAGGAGTAGTTTTGAACTAGTAGGGGGCTTTTTTGGCATTTTGGAGAACTACACTCTGTATATTTAACTTTCTCTGCAACTTCTATTTTTTTTTCAGAATGCACTTTTCATTTTTGCTTTCCATTACCAGAGCTATGAACAACTAAACCCCTTTCATTGGGTTAGGGAGCTCTGTTGTAATTTGATGGATCAATAATAGTTTTCATTATTCTTCTTCTTTCTTTTCTCTTGATTTTACTAGAAAGCTTTCAATCTTCATCCAATTGGGTAGTTGTCTTGGAAAAGAAGCTATTCATACTTGGATTTCTTCAGAACCTTGGAAGAGGAATGAAGAGATCATGCTAGAAATGCTTTCTCATGTTGGACCAAATTGGGGTTTGGATGGATATAATGACATATAATCCTACCAATACTTTGATTTGGGAATGCATGTGGTATAATCAGTGACCATACTTCATCTCTTCTCATGAGTAATTAAATCAAGGAATTAGGCAATTGTTCAAGTTTAGAGAGATTGGGTTGCCAAGGAATTGGAATCCAATCACTTAAGATTGCCAAGGAGATCAATGAATGCATTGATTGAGGAAGAGATGAGAACAAACTTGATCTGGAGAATACAACATCTCCTGAGTCCAATGAATCTCCCATTTCTGATCTTACCCATTCTCTTTATTATCTGCCATTTACTTTTATACTCATCTTCCCAAATTCCCATTTAAGATTCTGCAGTTTACTTTCCGCCCTTTACATTTTTCCATTTATTTCCAATATTTACATTTTCTGCTATTTACTTTCCCGCCATTTAATTTCCTGCAATTACTCAACTCAAATTTCTGCTTCGCTCAACTAGAACATTCCTCTAATTAAAGTTGCTTGACCAATCAATCCCTGTGGGATTCGACCTCACTCTATTGTGAGTTTTTACTTGACGACAATTCGGTATACTTGCCGAAGGAAATTTTGTTGAAAGACAAATTTCCGTGCATCAACGATCACTAATGAGTGTCCTTGGGACACCAAACTAACTGAAAATATATCTCTAAGAAAACTCATCACCACTTTGGCATCATTGGTGGGTAGAGCCATGGTGCACGAAATTGTGATCATCAACAATGGTGCCAAAGACTTAGAGCTCTCAAACGTGAATCACACTTTGTCACAATTCCGCACAACTAACCAGCAAGTGCACTAGGTCATCCAAGTAATACCTTACGTGAGTAAGGGTCGATCCCACGGAGATTGTCGGCTTGAAGCAAGCTATGGTCATCTTGTAAATCCCAGTCAGGCGGATTCAAATGGTTATGGAGGATTGATAATTAAAAGATGAATAAAACATAAAATAAGATAAAGATAGAGATACTTATGTAATTCATTGGTGAGAATTTCAGATAAGCGTATGAAGATGCTTTGTTCCTTTTGAACCTCTGCTTTCCCATTGCCTTCTTCCAATCATTCATACTCCCTTTCATGGCAAGCTTTACGTTGGGCATCACCATTGTCAATGGCTACTTCCCGTCCTCTCAGTGAAAATGTTCTACGCACGCTGTCACCGCACGGCTAACATCTGTCGATTCTCGATCATTTTGGAATAGGATCCATTGATCCTTTTGCGTCTGTCACACGCCCAACACTCGCGAGTTTGAAGCTCGTCACAGTCATCCCTTTCCAAATCCTACTCAGAATACCACAGACAAGGTTTAGACATTCCGGATCTCAGGAATGACCACCAATAATTCTAGCCTATACCACGAAGGTTCTAATCTTAGATTAGAAACCCAAGAGATACACATTCAAGCTTGTTTGCATGTAGAACGGAAGTGGTTGTCAGGCACACGTTCATAGGGGAGAATGGTGATGAGTGTCACATAATCATCACATTCATCATGTTCTTGGGTGCGAATGAATATCTTAGAGAAGAAGTAGACGTGAATTGAATAGAAAAATAGTAGTACTTTGCATTAATTCATGAAGAACAGCAGAGCTCCACACCTTAATCTATGGTGTGTAGAAACTCCACCGTTGAAAATATATAAGAACAAGGTCTAGGCATGGCCGTGAGGCCAGCCCCCAAACGTGAAAAGGTCTATCAAAAGTATGAAAATACAATAGCAAAAGGTCCTATTTATAGAGAACTAGTAGCCTAGGATTTACAGAAATAAGTAATTAATGCAAAAATCTTCTTCCGAACCCACTTGGTGTGTGCTTGGGCTGAACATTGAAGCTTCCATGTGTAGAGACTTTTCTTGGAGTTAAACGCCGGCTTTTGTGCCAGTTTGGGCGTTTAACTCCAACTTTTGTGCCAGTTCTGGCGTTTTGACGCCAGAATTCTTAAGCTGACTTGGAATACCTGTTTGGGCCATCAAATCTCAGGCAAAGTATGGACTATTATATATTTCTGGAAAGCCCAGGATGTCTACTTTCCAACGCAATTGAGAGCGCGCCAATTGGGAAGGAAAGAAGAATTGGCAAAGTATGATTTGCTCTACCTCCTCCCCCATGGTTGTGATCCTCTTCTTCATGATGGTTTTCCATGTTGTCTTCCATGTTTGGTTCAAAGTATTCCTCTTCTTCCTCAGCACCAACCACTTTCTTTCCTCTTGCCTCCCTCCTTAATCTAAGGAAGGTCCTCTCAGGTTCAGAATCGAAGGAAGTTGAAGCCCCGCTTCTTCTCCCTGTCATACAACCATCAAGTGCAAGCAAGAAAAGATAGGTGAAGAAAGTATTTTTGTCAGAATTACTGTTAGTTGTGGGTGATGCAATATATCAAACAGTTAGTGGGTTAGCAAACAGTATTGAAAATAACAAAGAAAAACAAAAGAGTAGAGGGGGAAGGGAAGAAGTTTAACTAAAAAAGAAAGTAAATCACTCAAACAGAAAATGAAATTCACAAAATAAAAATGCTCAATCTAGTGATCTTCCAATTTAATCATTGTTGATGCACAATCAATCCCCGGCAACGGCGCCATAAACTTGATGCGGGTGGAAACTGTCTCTCAACAAATTTCCTTCGGCAAGTGTACTGAATTTGTCGTCAAGTAAAAACTCACAATAGAGTGAGGTCGAGTCCCACAGGGATTGATTGATCAAGCAACTTTAATTAGAAGAATGTTCTAGTTGAGCGAATCCAGAATTTGGGTTGAGAGTTGCAGAAAATAAAATGGCGGGAATGTAAATAATAGAAAAGTACATGCTAGAATTAAAGGACGGGAAGTAAATACTATTATTGGCCCATCGAATTACAACAGAGCTCCTTAACCCAATGAAAGGGGTTTAGTTGTTCATAGCTCTAGAAAATGAAAACAAAGATGGAGAATACATCATAAAACTAGAAAATGCAGAGAAGTTAAAATACAGAGAGTAATTCTCTTTTCCAACTTTTCCCCGTACTCCTTAACAATTCAAAGCTACTCCTATATATACTACTTTTCTCAGCTTCTAGTTGGCTCTTCAAGTCTTGGGCCTTTGGATCTTGAGTTTGAAGCAGTTCTCTTCTTTATTTGGGCTTGGCTTTACTTGCAGAGAGAAAGTGTAAAGTGGGCAGAGACTTTAGCTCAGGACGTTAGGGGTGTTAACGTTTATTGAAAATATGAGTTCGAGAACGTTAGTGACAATCAACTTTCTCACTAACGTTCCTAAGTAAAAGCCACATTAACTTCAACGTTAGTGGCACAAACGTTTCCACTAACGTTGCCTCTAAGTCCTTTGCACACGTTATTGAGACTTAACATTCCCAATAACTTTGAAAAGCCCCCATTTTCACAACTCCGATACAACTAACCAGCAAGTGCACTGGGTCGTCCAAGTAATAAACCTTACGTGAGTAAGGGTCGATCCCACGGAGATTGTCGGCTTGAAGCAAGCTATGGTCATCCTTGTAAATCTCAGTCAGGCGGATTCAAATGGTTATGGGATTAAAATGTAAAATATAAAATAGGATAGAGATACTTATGCAATTCATTGGTGAGAATTTCAGATAAGCGTATGGAGATGCTTTTGTTCCTTCTGAACCTCTGCTTTCCTACTGCTTTCATCCAATCATTCATACTCCTTTCCATGACAAGCTGTATGTTAGGCATCACCGTTGTCAATGGCTACTTCCCGTCCTCTCAGTGAAAATGGTCCAAATGCGCTATCACCGCACGGCTAATCATCTGTCGGTTCCCACTCATGCTGGAATAGGATCCAGTGATCCTTTTGCGTCTGTCACTACACCCAACACTCGTGAGTTTGAAGCTCGTCACAGTCATCCCATCCCAGATCCTACTCGGAATACCATAGACAAGATTTAGACTTTCCGGATCTCAAGAATGGCCACCAATAATTCTAGCTTATACCACGAAGACTCTGATCTTTCGGAATGGAGGCTAAGAGATAAACGCTCAATCCAAGGTAGAATGGAAGTGGTTGTCAGGCACGCATTCATAGGTTGAGAATAGTGATGAGTGTCACGGATCATCATATTCATCATGTTGAAGTGCAAGCGAATATTTTAGAATAGGAATAAGCTTGAATTGAATAAGAAAACAATAGTACTTTGCATTAATTCATGAGGAACAGCAGAGCTCCACACCTTAATCTATGATGTGTAGAAACTCTACCGTTGAAAATACACAAGTGATGAAGGTCCAGGCATGGCCGAGTGGCTAGCCCCCTAAACGTGATTTCTGAACATAAAATTATTCAAAGACTAACCAGAGATATAAAATAAATCACTAAAAGTAGTTTTTATACTAAACTAGTAGCTAGGGTTACATAAGATAAGTAAATGATGTAGAAATCCACTTCCGGACCCACTTGGTGTGTGCTTGGGCTGAGCATTGAGCTTTCATATGTAGAGACTCTTTTTGGAGTTAAACGCCAGGTTGTAGCCTGTTTCTGGCGTTTAACTCTGATTTGCAACCTGTTTCTGGCGTTTAACTCCAGAATAGGGCAGGAAGTTGGCGTTTGAACGCCAGTTTGCATCATCACAACTCGGACAAAGTATGGAATATTATATATTGCTGGAAAGCCCTGGATGTCTACTTTCCAACGCAATTAAGAACGTGCCAATTGGGTTTTTGTAGCTCCAGAAAATCCATTTCGAGTGCAGAGAGGTAAGAATCCAACAGCATCTGCAGTCCTTCTTCAGCCTCTGAATTAGATTTTTGCTCAGGTCCCTCAATTTCAGCCAGAAAATACCTGAAATCACAGAAAAATACACAAACTCATAGTAAAGTCCAGAAATGTGAATTTTGCATAAAAACTAACAAAAATATAGTAAAAACTAACTAAATTATACTAAAAACTATGTAAAAACAATGCCAAAAAGCGTATAAATTATCCGCTCATCACGCATTCAAATCCTCTATACTTATTCTTATACAAATACAACATAAAACACACAAAATTAAAAATTCTAAATCTGTAATACTAAATTTTTAATTGAACATTGAATAATATCAAATAATCAAATTAATTCTAGTCAAAATAATTAATTACTAATCAGTCATGAATGGATGAATCATCTGGCATAAACGATAAGCAATAAGCTAAAATTAGAAGCAATAAAATTTAAAAAGAAAAAAAAACTAAATCAAGAAGCAAAAGCTCAAAGAAAGGGCAAAAGGCATACAAAAAATAGAGGATACAGAAGAAAGAAGGGGCCAAAGTCCCAGCAACAGCAGATTGAAGACAATGGTCCAGCAGACAACGGTGGCGAGGGTGAAGCAACAGCACGAAATGACAGCGACGAAGAGTCATGGATTTCACGATGGCACAAACCAGAGCAGAGATAGGACTGTAGGAGAAGTAGTCAAACTCGTGAACGGTGATAGCACGATGGAGATGGGGATAGTAGAGATGTGAAGAAATACAAAGCAGAGGGTAACATAGGTAAAATTCACAGACAATGGTGCAAATCAGAGCAGAGGTAGCAGACGCAGGCGAACAGTGGTAACTCGACGGGGAACGGCGACTGCAGCAGAACATGGAGAAAGTGAGACTTGAGAGAAACGACATAGAAGACTGAGCTTTGAGTGAGTTTTCTTTCATTCTTTGGGAGTGTTATCGTAACCCTAATAAAAAAGTATTTTTTTTGTTTCAAAATGACGCTTTTTTGAGCAAAAATAATGAAAAACACAAACTCGTTAACTCAGTCCTAGACTCACGAGTTTGTCCGAGTTTGACCGAGTCTAGCCGAGTCTAGCTGAGTTTACTCAGGATAGAGTTTATGCCTGAGTCAACTCGATTCCATATCTAAACTCGTAAACTCGTACGAGTTTAAGAGTTAACTCGAGAGTTTGACAACAATGATGTTGAATGTCACTAACGTTGGCGTTTCTCCTCCCTTCTAACGTTAGAGGCCACGTTAACTATTTACTGGCTTTCAGACCTTTATCATGTCCTAAAACACTCACCTTACTTACATCCCATGAGACTTTTATTCATTGATCCCTTTATTGTCATTTCAAAGCTTATTGGTGTTCTTAGGCTAAGTGCTCTATAAGGGGGCAACTTTTTAAGATAAGCTTTCAGCCAACACTCTCGAACCAGTTGGTTCAAGGTGCTAGGTGTTGAAGCACCCCTAAGGACTTACTCCCTCAAGTCTCTTCCCCATACATACACACCACAGGCATATAGTTCATTTATTTTCCTTCTTGAGACCTTGGTGTCCAGCACCTCTTTGGGTTACTAAATGCTCTGTGGTGAGGGTTACTCTTGATAATGGACTTTCAGCTGATAATCCCGGGTTAGTTAATCCAAGTTACCAAGTGATAAAGCACCCCTAAGAGCTTATTCATCCAAGTAAATCCCTCACACAGGAACACCACAGACACATATCTTGAGATAAAAACCATTGGTGCCTAGCCTTATTGCTTACTCTTTTTCTTTTGTTTTTCCACTTTCATTATTCTTTTCTCTTTCTCTTATTAGGATCTTGTCATATACTTAGTCTCATGAGTATATTCAAAGTAAAGTATTCAGGCCAGATAGTTGTCATCCCACCTTATGGTTGAACCAACTTAGCTAACTTATGATCATACCACAAACTCATGAATGTACTCCATAGTATGAACTCTACTATGGTCTTTTGAAACATAAACATTCTCTCTTCATTTGATTTAAAGGGACAAGCATACAAGTAAGTTAAGGAGGATGCAGTGACATAAAGACTAGCACACATACACCTATTCAGAAAGAAAACTTAAAAGACAGAATTTAAAAAGATTTAAACTAACATGGAAGCATGTTCTATTTCATACAAGATCTTCCTTATTCAAAACACAGAGAAAGGTGGAATAAAGAAGGAACTCCACCACCTTTTAATGTTGTGGATGTCCATGCTCTTTTCCTCTTCGTACAGTTATTGGGATGCCTTCCTTTATCCACATGGGGTTCTCATCTTCAAAAACCACCCCAGCTTTCTTGCATATTCAGTAAATAGTGCTGGGGTAACCTAACGTTCCTCTTGAGTCGCTTTTCTCTGCCATCTTTCTAATACCTTCAGCTATGAGTTCATGAACCTTGATTTTTCCTCCCTTCAGTATACAATGCACCATCGTGGCTCTCTTGACATTCACCTCCGAGTTATTTGCAGCTGGGAGAATAGACCTTCTCACTAGCTCAAACCACCCCTTGGCTTCAGGAGTGAGATCTGTTCTCTTGATGAACTTTGGTTTCTTTCCGGCACCCCTTTCCCAGTCAGCTCCGGTTACACAAATGTCTTGCAAAATGTGGTCATAATTGGGGTTGTCCAATCTTGAGTGATAACTTTCTTCTTCAAACTGTATAGACCATAGCTTCAGTGCCCTCATGACACTCATGGGACCAAAATCCACCATCTTTCCTCTCACAAAGCTTGTATATGACTCATCTTTCTTATCATATTGGACCGCATTTGCATAAAATTCTCTTATGAGATTTGCATTCACCTTAGTGACCGGGTCAGTGAGGAGCTCCCATCTTCTCCTTTCTACCTTCTCTGTGATTTCGGGGCACTCAGTCTTTTTAACTTGAAATCCCAGCTCATAAATGATTTCCTTATCAACCATCCACCCGTATTGCAATGCATGATGCAAGCTTCTAAATCTCTTTTCATCATATGGGTGTTCTTCCATGGGTTCCTTTCCCTTCCTTCTTTTAGAACCCGAAGATGCCATGAATGATAGTTAACATGTGAAGGTGGCAAAGTTGTGGAGATTTTCGGTTGTTCAGGGTTTTATTGCACAGAAGAGAGTGAGGTGGAAAAAAGGTTTTTAATGGGGTAGGGAGTGTCTTGTACCGAAATAGAGAGTGGTGAAGAGTGGGTAATGACAATGAAGGTGGGTACGGAACAAGGGTCATTTATATAGAGAAGTTGTGAGAGAATGGAGGGTCTGGATTGATGGAGTGGTTACTTGATGGACGGTTGGGGTGATGCATGGATAAAAGACAAGGATCATCACTTTATGAATGAGATTGCTCGGTCTTTTAGGGGTCCCATTTTTCCAATGTTGCATGGCAACATTTTCCAATGTATTCCCTTTTTAGAACAAGTGTGTAGCCCTTCCTTTTTGTGGTGTCCGATCCTTCTTTGTTTAGTTGTCCAATCCATCCCTTTTAATGCTTCTTTTCTTTTCCTATAAAGATAACATAAGGAAAGTGAGACATAATATCAAAAAGACAATTTAGCCTTTACGGCTATAATTAACTAACTAAGTGTGTGTCCCTTTATGCATTTTGGTGGCACCATGGGGTGACACCAAACTTAGTTTGAAGCATTGTGATGAAAAATTTTGTTCAAAGCTCCTAAGACTAGCATGCATCTTGGTTTGCTTTGAACACCAAACTTGTTCCTCACTATATACTGCACAATAAGGACTTCACCAAGTTTGGGTTGGAATTTATGAATATTGCTTTTTTTTACTATTTTCTAAAAACATATAAAACATGGGTTGCCTCCCATGAAGCGCTTCTTTAGCGTCACTAGCTTGACGTTTTTCCTTTATCAGGGTGGTTGGTAGTGCTTAAAGTCCTCCCCTCTTGCTGTGGACTTATATCCATTGGTTGGATCAATGATCTCCACATGTTCCAGGGAAAGAACTCTGTTGATAGTGAAGACCTTAGGTAACTGAGATGGTACAGTGGGGAGATTAGGGAAAATATCTGGGAAGTAAGCTGAGACAACTCTATCCCCTGGAGAGAAGTCTTCTGTAGGGATCTTCTTGTTCCTCCACCTCCTTGGTACCTTCTTCTTTGTTTCTTTTGAGGTTGCCTTGCCCTCGGTGACCTCTTTTTCTAAAGGAGTTGTGATGCTGTCTTTACCTGCCTCTAGAGGTTTAGGTTCTTCCAATTTTTCCTTGAGCTGTGGCAATTGCTGTTTTCCTTGTTTATCAATTAAGGGGATCTCAGAATGAACTGGCTATGCTTCAGTGCTTGTCTCCTCTTTCAGTGTCTCATTATCATTTGTGCTTAGTTCCTTGTCCTCTTGATCTATTTCTTGTGAGAGTTTGAAAACATTAAAGCTGAGTCGTTCATCATGGATTCTCAATATTAGCTCCCCTTTCTCTACATCGATAAGTGCTCTGGCCGTAGCTAGGAATGGTCTTCCCAATATGATTGGGTGAGTGTGACTCTCTTCCATGTCCAGGATGACAAAATCTGTTGGGAGAAAGTATTTCCCAACCTTTAGCAACACATTTTCCACCACTCCTATTGCTTGCTTTTGAGTTTTGTCAGCCAGTCTGATGATTACATCTGTGGGCATTATCTCATTGATCTGCAGCCTCTTCACCAGGGATAAGGGCAGTAAGTTGATGCTGGCCCCCAAATTACATAGTGCTCTATCGAACATAGTTTCACCTATGGCACAAGGGATGTGAAAACTCCCTGGGTCTCTTCTTTTTGTAGGCAACTCAGGTTGAATAAGGGCACTACATTCCTTGTTCATCACTATAGTCTGGCCTCCTTTGAGTGAGCTTTTCCTGGGAAGAAGTTCCTTCATATACTTGATGAATGCAGGCATTTGTTGAATTGCCTTGATGAATGGTATGTTTACATGCAGAGATGCAAACAAGTCTAGGAACCTTGAGTATATTCTCTTTCCCACAGCACCATTGAGCAGTTGAGGGAAGGGTGCATAGAGCTTCAGCAGCTCTTGTTGTGAGATTTCTGGTTCTTGGTTATCTCTATCCTCCTCCTTTGTTGAGTTGTCTTCAGGTTGTTCGAAAAGTTTGCCTTGCTTGTCTTCAATCTCTTGATCACTTGTAGTGACCATTTTGCAATCTTCCCATCTTACTTTCTTTGCTTCTCCTTTGGGGTTTTTCTCCATGTCACTTGGGAAGCTATCGGTAGGTTTGGGAATCTTCTCAGCTAAACATCCCACCTGGAATTCCAGCTTCCTAATGGTCTCTCCCTGGTTCTTAATATTGGCTCGCACCTCCTCTTTGAACACCTTATTTTCTTGAATCTCTTGGTATATTCCTTCAAGTAAGGTTTCAATCTTAGAGAGCTTGTTATCAATTGATGGTTGATTCGGAGCAGATGTGCTGTTTTGGTTTTGATAAGCGTGTGGAGAAGTGTTGTTGTGGGGGTGTTGAGATGTCCTCTGTGTGAATTGTTGGTGAGCTGCATTGTTGTTGGAGTTGTAACGTCTCTGGTCTTGGTTTTGATCTTGCTAACTTCCCCACCCAAAGTTTGGGTGGTTTCTCCATCCAGGGTTGTAGGTCTTGGAGTATGGATCATAGTTTTGCCTTGGTGAATTCCCAATGTAGTTGGCTTGCTCCTGACTACCCTCTGCTTCTTCATTCACTCCTTCTTGGGTTGTTAATGAAGTGGAGATTGCTGCTACTTGGTTCCTCTCCATCTTCTTGGTGAGGTCAGCCAGCTGCTGGGTAATGAGCTTGTTTTGGGCCAACAGAGCATCTACATTATTTAGCTCCATTACTCCTCTTGTGTTCCCTCTTTCGGAAGCATAGAAGTAGTCGTTCTCTGCTACTGTTTCAATAACATCTATGGCTTCCTCAATAGTCTTCTTTTTGTTCAAAGATCCTCTGGATGAATGGTCTACGGCCTTCTTTGACTCATAAGAGAGCCCTTCATAGAAAATGTGCAGCTGCACCCATTCGTTGAACATATCTGGTGGGCACCTCCTTGTTAGGTCTTTAAACCTCTCCCACACTTCATATAGAGTCTGACCATCTTGTTGTCTGAAAGTTTGGACCTCAGCTCTCAGCCTATTGATTCGTTGAGGAGGGTAAAATCTTGCTAAGAATTTGTTCACCACGTCTTCCCAAGTTGTCAAGCTTTCCCTTGGGAAAGATTCCAGCCACTTGGCTGCCTTGTCCCTGAGTGAGAATGGAAATAAGAGCAGTCTATAGGCGTTAGGATGAACACCATTAGACTTCACTGTGTCATATATTCTCAGGAAGGTGGTTAAATATTGATTGGGGTCTTCTTGAACACCTCCTCCAAACGAACAGTTGTTCTGAACAAGGGTGATGAGCTGTAGTTTAAGTTCAAAGTTGTTGGCATGGATTGTTGGCTTTTGGATGCTACTTCCATAATTGCCTGGGTTTGGATTGATGTAAGAGCCCAAAACTCTTCTATCCTCCCCAGCATGATTTGCTCTACCTCCTCCCCCATGGTTGTGATCCTCTTCTTCATGATGGTTTTCCATGTTGTCTTCCATGTTTGGTTCAAAGTATTCCTCTTCTTCCTCAACACCAACCACTTTCTTTCCTCTTACCTCCCTCCTTAATCTAAGGAAGGTCCTCTCAGGTTCAGAATCGAAGGAAGTTGAAGCCGCTTCTTCTCCCTGTCATACAACCATCAAGTGCAAGCAAGAAAAAATAGGTGCAGAAAGTATTTTTGTCAGAATTACTGTTAGTTGTAGGTGATGCAATATATCAAACAGTTAGTGGGTTAGCAAATAGTATTGAAAATAACAAAGAAAAACAAAAGAGTAGAGGGGGAAGGGAAGAAGTTTAACTAAAACAGAAAGTAAATCACTCAAACAAAAAATGAAATTTACAAAATAAAAATGCTCAATCTAGTGATCTTCCAATTTAATCATTGTTGATGCACAATCAATTCCCGGCAACGGCACCATAAACTTGATGCGGGTGGAAACTGTCTCTCAACAAATTTCCTTCGGCAAGTGTACCGAATTTGTCGTCAAGTAAAAACTCACAATAGAGTGAGGTCTAATCCCACAGGGATTGATTGATCAAGCAACTTTAATTAGAAGAATGTTCTAGTTGAGCGAATCCAGAATTTGGGTTGAGAGTTGTAGAAAATAAAATGGCGGGAATGTAAATAACAGAAAAGTAAATGCTAGAATTAAAGAACTGGAAGTTAATGACTGAAAGTAAATTGCAGAATTATAAATGGGAATGGGGGATTTGCTCATAAAAGTAAATGGCAGAAATTAAAGAGAATGGGTACGATCAGAGATGGGGAGTTCATTGGGCTTAGGAGATATTGCAACCCTCCGGATCAAGTTCATTTTCATCTCTTCCTCAATCAATGCACTCATTGATCTTCTTGGCAATATTAATTGATTGATGGCCACTTATGAGCATTTGCCAACGTTAGTGACAATGTTAAGTGTCACTAACGTTGGCTCAACTTCCCCTCTCCACGTTAGAGTTCTCGTTAACTTAGTTAACGTGACTCTTAACGTGGTCAATGATGGCTTCGAGAGCATTATTGGCAATCACTTTTCTCATTAACTTTGCAAGTTACCTCACATTCCTTGCTTCCTTTGGTCCTGAAATTAAGCAATAGAGCACATCAAAGTTCTAGTCCAAGTCATGGGTAATGCAGCATATAATTTGTCACTAAACTCATGCAAAATCCTCATGAAATAATGTAAAATGCACAATGTATGCTTCAATCAAAGTGTAAGTGAATATCTACCCAAAACTAGCTTATTTCCTAAGGGAATGCATGAAACTAGCCTAAAAACAGTAAAGAAAAGGTCAGTGAAACTGGCCAAGATGCCCTGGCATCTATAGTGTTATTGATTCTCCTAATTAAGTATGTTGATTCTTGAACACAGCTACTTTATGAGTCTTGGCCGTGACCCAAAGCATTTTGTTTTCCAGTATTACCACCAGATACATAAATGCCACAGACACATAACTGGGTGAACCTTTTCAGATTGTGGCTCAGCTTTGCTAGAGTCCCCAATTAGAGGTGTCCAGAGCTCTTAAGCACACTCTTTTTGCTTTTGGACCACGACTTTAACCGCTCAGTCTCAAGTTTTCACTTGACACCTTCACGCCACAAGCACATGGTTAGGGACAGCTTGGTTTAGCCGCTTAGGCCAGGATTTTATTCTTGTGGGCCCTCCTATTCACTGATGCTCAAAGCCTTGGACCCTTTTTATTTTACCCTTGCCTTTTGGTTTAAAGGGTTATTGGCTTTTTCTGCTTGCTTTTCTTTCTTTTTCTCTTTTTTTTTCGCATATATATATTTTTCTGCAAGCTTTTCACTGCTTTTTCTTGCTTCAAGAATCAATTTTATGATTTTTCAGATTATCAAATAACATTTCTCCTTTTCCATCATTCTTTCAAGAGCCAACAATTTTAACATTCATGAACAACAAATTCAAAAATATGCACTGTTCAAGCATTCATTCAGAAGACAAGAATGATTGCCACCACATCAAAATAATTAAACTGTTTTAAAATTCAAAATTCATGTATTTCTTATTCTTTTTCAATTAAAACATTTTTCATTTTAAGAAAGGTGATGGATTCATTTTCATAGCTTTAAGGCATAGACACTAAGACACTAATGATCATGTAATAAAGACACAAACATAGATAAACATAAAGCATAATTTTTGAAAAAACAGAGAATAAAGAACAAGAAAATTAAAGAACGGGTCCACCTTAGTGATGGCGGCTTGTTCTTCCTCTTGAAGATCTTATGGAGTGCTTGAGCTCCTCAATGTCTCTTCCTTGCCTTTGTTGCTCCTCTCTCATAACTCTTTGGTCTTCTCTAATTTCATGGAGGATGATAGAATGCTCTTGGTGCTCCACCCTTAGTTGTCCCATATTGGAACTCAATTCTCCTAGGGAGGTGTTGATTTGCTCCCAGTAGTTTTGTGGAGGAAAATGCATCTCTTGAGGTATCTTAGGGATTTCATGATGAGGAATTTTCTCATGCTCATGGTGAGGTCCTCTTATTTGCTCCATCCTTTTCTTAGTGATGGGTTTATCCTCATCAATAAGGGTGTCTTCCTCTATGTCAATTCCAGATGAATTGCAGAGGTGACAAATGAGGTGAGAGAAGGCTAACCTTGCCAAAGTAGAAGACTTATCCACCACTTTGTAGAGTTCTTGGGATATAACCTCATGAACTTCTACTTCCTCTCCAATCATGATGCTATGGATCATGATGGCTCGGTCTATAGTAACTTCAGACCAGTTGCTAGTGGGAATGATTGAGCATTGGATGAACTCCAACCATCCCCTAGCCACGGGCTTGAGGTCATGCCTTCTTAGTTGAACCAGCTTCCCTCTTGCATTTCTTTTCCATTGGGCACCCTCTTCACAGATGTCCATGAGGACTTGGTCCAACCTTTGATCAAAGTTGACCCTTCTAGTGTATGGGTGTGCATCTCCTTGCATTATAGGCAAGTTGAATGCCAACCTTACATTTTTCGGACTAAAGTCTAAGTATTTCCCTCGGACCATTGTAAGCCAATTCTTAGGGTCCGGGTTCACACTTTGATCATGGTTCTTGGTGATCCATGCATTGGCATAGAACTCTTGAACCATTAAGATCCCGACTTGTTGAATGGGGTTGGTGAGAATTTTCCAACCTCTTCTTCGGATCTCATGTCGGATCTCTGGATATTCACCTTTTTTGAGTTTGAAAGGGACCTCGGGATCACCTTCTTCTTGGGCACAACTTCATAGAAGTGGTCTTGGTGCACCCTTGAGATGAATCTCTCCATCTCCCATGACTCGAAAGTGGAAGCTTTTGCCTTCCCTTTTCTCTTTCTAGAGGTTTCTCCGGCCTTAGGTGCCATAAATGGTTATGGAAAAATAAAAAGTAACGCTTTTACCACACCAAACTTAGAAGGTTTGCTCGTCCTCGAGCAAAAGAAGAAAGAAGAGAGTAGAAGAAGAAGAAATAGAGGAGATGGAGGGGCTTAGTGTTTCGGCCAAGGGGGAGAAATAGTGTGTATGTTGTGTGAAAATTAAGGAGTGAAGATGGGTTTATATAGGAGTGGGGAGGGGGGGTTTGGTTCGGCCATTATGGGTGTGTTTGGGAGGGAAAGTGGTTTGAATTTGAATGGTGAGGTAGGTGGGGTTTTATGAAGGATGGATGTGAGTGGTGAAGAGAATGGTGGGATTTGAAAGGTGAGGGGTTTTGGGGGAAGAGGTATTAAGGTGATTGGTGAATGGGTGAAGAAGAGAGAAAGAGGTGGGGTAGGTGGGGATCCTATGGGCTCCACAGATCCTGAGGTGTCAAGGATTTCTCATCCCTGCACCAAGTGGCGTTCAAAACTGCCCCTTTCTGCCAATCCGGGCGTTAAACACCAGGCTGCTGCCCGTTTCTGACGTTTAACACCAGCTTCTTGCCCATTCCTGGCGTTAAACGCCAGTCTGGTCCCCATTTCTGGCATTAAACACCCAGAATGGTGCCAGACTGGGCGTTTAACGCCCATTCTGCTACCCTTACTGGCGTTTAAACGCCAGTAAGTTTCTCCTCCAGGGTGTTCTATTTTTAATTCTGTTTTTAATTTTGTTTTTGCTTTTTCAATTGTTTTTGTGACTTCACATGATCATCAACCTACAGAAAATATAAATTAACAAAAGAAAATAGAAATTTAACATAGATAAGTAAAAATTGGGTTGCCTCCCAACAAGCACTTCTTTAATGTCAATAGCTTGACAGTGGGCTCTCATGGAGCCTTACAGATATTCAGAGCAATGTTGGAACCTCCCAACACCAAACTTTAGAGTTTGAATGTGGGGTTTCATGAGCGGATAATTTATACGCTTTTTGGCATTGTTTTTACACAGTTTTCAGTATAATTTAATTAGTTTTTAGTATATTTTTATTAGTTTTTAATTAAAATTCACATTTCTGGACTTTACTATGAGTTTGTGTGTTTTTCTATGATTTCAGGTATTTTCTGGCTGAAATTGATGGACTTGAGCAAAAATCAGATTCAGAGGTTGAAGAAGGACTGCAGATGTTGTTGGATTCCGATCTCCCTGCACTCAAAGTGGATTTTTTGGAGCTACAAAACTCCAAATGGCACGCTCTTAATTGCGTTGGAAAGTAGACATCCAGGGCTTTCCAGCAATATATAATAGTCCATACTTTGCCTGAGTTTAGATGACACAAACTTGCGTTCAATTCCAGTTCCATGCTGCATTATGGAGTTAAACGCCAAAAACAGGTTGCAAAGTGGAGTTAAACGCCATAAACAGGTTACAAACTGGCGTTCAACTCCAAGAGAAGCCTCTACACGTGTAAAGCTCAATGCTCAGCCCAAGCACACACCATCTTCAGTTTCATCTTTAGATCACGTTTGGGGGCTGGCCTCTCGGCCATGCCTGGACCTTCATCACTTATGTATTTTCAACGGTAGAGTTTCTACACACCATAGATTAAGGTGTGGAGCTCTGCTGTTCCTCATGAATTAATGCAAAGTACTATTGTTTTTCTATTCAATTCAAGCTTATTCCTATTCTAAGATATCCATTCGCACCTAAGAACATGATGAATGTGATGATTATGTGACGCTCATCATCATTCTCACTTATAAACGCGTGCCTGACAAACACTTCCGTTCTACATGCAAACAAGCTAGAATGAATATCTCTTAGATATCTAGTACAGAGGACAGAGTCCGAGATATTAGAATCTTCGTGGTATAAGTTAGAACCCATGGACGGCCATTCCTGAGATCCGGAAAGTCTAAACTTTGTCTGTGGTATTCCGAGTAGGATCTGGAAAGGGATGGCTGTGACGAGCTTCAAACTCGCGAGTGCTGGGCGTAGTGACAGACGCAAAAGGATAGTAAATCCTATTCCAGTATGATCGAGAACTGACAGATGATTAGCCATGCAGTGACAGTGCATTGGACCATTTTCACAGAGAGGATGGGATGTAGCCATTGACAACGGTGATACCCTACATAAAGCTTGCCATGGAAAGGAGTAGGAATGATTGGAAGAAGACAGCAGGAAAGCAGAGGTTCAGGAGGAACGAAAGCATCTCTATACGCTTATCTGAAATTCTCACCAATGAATTACAAAATTATCTCTATCCCAGTTTATATTTTATTTATGTTTTTATTATCAATTCACCATACCCATTTGAATCTGCCTGACTGAGATTTACAAGGTGACCATAGCTTGCTTCAGGCCGACAATCTCCGTTGGATCGACCCTTACTCACGTAAGGTTTATTACTTGGACGACCCAGTGCACTTGCTGGTTAGTTGTGCGAAGTTGTGATAAAGAGTTGAGATTACAATTGTGCATACCAAGTTGTTGGCGCCATTGATGATAACAATTTCGTGCACCAAGTTTTTGGCGCCGTTGCCGGGGATTGTTCAAGTTTGGACAACTGACGGTTCATCTTGTTGCTCAGATTAGGTAATTTTATTTTAATTTTAAGTTTTTTATTTTTTATTTTTGAAAAATACAAAAAAAAATTTCTTCTTTTTCGTTTTTCCAAAATAATTTTCGAAAAAATCCAAAAAAAATTTATAAAATCATAAAATCAAAAATAATTTTTGTGTTTCTTGCTTGAATCTTGTGTCAATTTTTAAGTTTGGTGTCAATTGCATCCTTTTATTTTTCTTAAAAAAATATTTTTCGAAAACACATGCATTGAGTTTCTTTCTTGTTCTTCATAATCTTCAAGTTGTTCTTGGTAAGTCTTCTTGTTTGATCTTTAAAATTTCTTGTTTGGTGTCTTTTCTTGTTTTTCATATGCATTTTCAATTTCTTAGTGTCTAAATATTAAAAATTTCTAAGTTTGCTGTCTTGCATGTTTTCTTTTATTGAAAATTTTTCAAAAATACATACTTGATGTTCATCATGATCTTCAAAGTGTTCTTGGTGTTCATCTTGACATTCAAAGTGTTCTTGCATGCATTAGTTGTTTTGATTCATAATTTTCATGTTTTGAGTCTTTGGGTTGTTTTTATCTTTCTTCATTGAAAATTCAAAAATAAAAAATATATATTTCCTTATTTCACTCATAAATTTCAAAAATTTGAGTTGACTTTTTCAAAACTTTTTAAAATCTAGTTGTTTCTTATGAGTCAAATCAAATTTTCAATTTAAAAATCCTATCTTTTTCAAATCTTTTTCAAAAATCAAACTTTTTTTTCATTTGTCTTTCATATTTTCAAAAATTTTAAATTAATTTTCAAAATCTTTTTCTTATTTTTATTCCATATTCTCGAATTCAATGCTAACAATTAATGTGATTGATGCAAAAATATTAAGTTTGTTACTTGCCTAATAAGAAAGGTTCAATCTTTAAATTTTAAAATCAAATCTTTTTGTTTCTTATTAGTCAAGTAATCAACTTTAATTTTCAAAATCAAATCTTTTTAAATTTCTTTTCAAATCTTTTTCAAAATAAATTTCAATCACATCTTTTTCAAAATCAATTTCAAAATCTTTTCTAACTTCTTATCTTTTCAAATTTGATTTTCAAATCTTTTTCAATTAACCACTTTACTTTTTGTTTGATTTTTATCTTTTTCAAAACTACCTAACTAACTCCCTCTCTAATTTTCGAAAATCCCTTCCCTCTCTTTTTCAAATTTCCTTTTTAATTAACTAATTGTTTTAATTTCAATTTAATTTGATTTCAATTTTAATTTTCAAATTTTAACTTTAATTTTAAAATATTTTTATTTTATTTTATTTAAATTTTCGAATTCTTCTCTTCCTTACCTCCTTCTATTTATTTATTCATCTACTAACACTTCTCCTCCACCCAAAAATTCGAACCCAATCCCCCTCTCTGTGTTCGAATTTTTCCTCTTCTCCTTCTTACATTCTTCTCTTCTTATACTTGCATAAGGAATCTCTATACTGTGACATAGAGGATTCTATATTTTTTTTTGTGTTCTCTTCTTTTTCATATGAGCAGGAACAAGGATAAGAACATTCTTGTTGAAGCCGATCCTGAACCTGAAAGAACTCTAAAGAGGAAGCTAAGGGAAGCTAAAGCACAACTCTCTGGAGAAAATCTGACAGAAATTTTCGAAAAAGAAGGAGACATGGCCGAAAATAACAACAATGCAAGGAAGATGCTTGGTGACTTTACTGCACCTAATTCCAATTTACATGGAAGAAGCATCTCAATCCCTGCCATTAGAGCAAACAATTTTGAGCTGAAACCTCAATTAGTTTCTCTGATGCAACAGAATTGCAAGTTTTATGGACTTCCATCTGAAGATCCCTTTCAGTTCTTAACTGAATTCTTGCAGATCTGTGATATTGTTAAGACCAATGGAGTTGATCCCAAGGTCTACAGGCTTATGCTTTTCCCATTTGCTGTAAGAGACAGAGCTAGAATATGGTTGGACTCTCAACCTAAAGACAGCCTGAACTCTTGGGATAAGCTGGTCACGGCTTTCTTAGCCAAGTTCTTTCCTCCTCAAAAGCTTAGTAAGCTTAGAGTGGATGTTCAAACCTTCAGACAAAAGGAAGGTGAATCCCTCTATGAAGCTTGGGAGAGATACAAGGAACTGACCAAAAAGTGTCTTTCTAACATGCTTTTAGAATGGAGCATCTTGGATATATTCTATGATGGTTTGGAAGGATCAACAAAAGCCTCAACAAGGCTTTAATAATGGTGGAAGAAATAGGTTTAGCAATAGCAAACCTTTTCCATCATCCACTCAGCAACAGACAGAGAATTCTGAGCAGAATCCATCTAGCTTAGCAAATATAGTCTCTGATCTATCTAAGGCCACTGTATGTTTCATAAATGAAACAAGGTCCTCCATTAGAAATTTGGAGGCACAAGTGGGCCAGCTGAGTAAAAGAGTCACTGAAACTCCTCCTAGTACTCTCCCAAGCAATACAGAAGAGAATCTAAAGAAAGAGTGCAAGGCCATAGATTTAACCATCATGGCCGAACCTACAAGGGAGGGAGAGGACGTGAATCCCAGTAAGGAAGACCTCCTGGGACGCTCAGTTATCAATAAGGAGTTCTTCAATGAGGACTTAAAGGAATCTGAGGCTCACCTAGAGACCATAGAGATTCTATTAAACCTTCTTCTGCCCTTCATGAGCTCTGATGAGTACTCTTCTTCTGAAGAGAAAGAAGACATTACTGAAGAGCAAGTTGCCAAGTACATTGGTGCAATCATGAAGCTGAATGCCTAATTATTTGGTAATGAGACTTGGGAAGATGAACCTCCGTTGCTCACCAATGAACTGAATGCATTGGATAGGCAGAAATTACCTCAAAAGAAACAGGATCCTGGTAAATTCCTAATTCCCTGTAACATAGGCACCATGAAATTTGAGAAAGCTCTGTGTGACCTGGGGTCAAGAATAAACTTAATGCCATTCTCTGTAATGGAGAAACTTGGGATCTTTGAGGTGCAAGCTGCTAGAATCTTATTAGAGATGGCAGACAACAGGCTTATGGACTAGTAAAGGACGTGTTAGTAAAGGTTGAAGGCCTTTACATCCCAGACAAGCTATTCAAGCTATTGACATTAAAGAAGCGCTTGTTGGGAGGCAACCCAATGTTATTTAATCATATCTATTTTATTTTCTCTTTGTTATTTCATGTTTTATTAGGTTGATGATCATGTGGAGTTACAAAAACTACTAAAAAATAAAAAACAAAATGAAAAAAAACAGCATTAAAAACAGCACACCCTGGAGGAGAGCAGTCTGGCATTTAAATGCCAGAAACAAGCATCTGTCTGGTGTTTAACGCCAGAAACAGACACCAAGCTGGCGTTTAACACCAGAAACAAGCATCTACCTAGCGTTAAACGCCAGAAACAAGCTACATTTGGGTGTTTAACGCCAGAAACAGGCAGCAGTCTGGCGTTAAACGCCAGGATTGCACAGCAAGGGCATTTTACACGCCTAATTGGAGCAGGGATGTTAAGTCCTTGACCCCACTTGATCTGTGGACCCCACAGAATCCCCTCAGGAACTGTGGACCCCATAGGATCCCTACCTTTTCTTCTCTCCTCTTCACACCTTTTCATAACACTCTTCCCCAAATACCCCTCACCAATCACCTCAATCACTCTTTTCCATCACCTCTTCACCACTCACATCCACCCTCTCTTCCCCATAAACCCTACCTACCTTCAAAATTCAAACTAATTTCCCTCCCAAACCCAACCCTAATGGCCGAACCCTACACACCCCCTCACTCCTATATAAACCCCTCACTCCTTCTTTATTTTCACACAACACAACCCTCTCTTCTTCTCCTTGGCCGAATACATCTTCTTCCCCCATCTCCTCCATTTTCTTCTTCTTCTACTACTTTCTTTCTTCTTTTGCTCGGGGACGAGCAAACATTTTAAGTTTGGTGTGGTAAAAGCATAGCTTTTTGTTTTTCCATAACCATTTATGGCACCTAAGACCAGAGAAACCTCTAGAAAGAGGAAAGGGAAGGCAATTGCTTCCACCTCTGAGTCATAGGAGATGGAGAGATTCATCTCAAAGGTCCATCAAGACCACTTCTATGAAGTTGTGGCCAAGAAGAAAGTGATCCCTGAGGTTCCTTTCAAGCTCAAAAAGAATGAGTATCCGAAGATTCGACTTGAGATCCAAAGGAAAGGTTGGGAAGTTCTCACCAACCCGATTCAACAAGTCAGGATCCTAATGGTTCAAGAGTTCTATGCAAATGCATGGATCACTAGGAACCATAATCAAGGTGTGAACCCGAATCCAAAGCATTGGCTCACCATGGTTCGGGGAAAATACTTAGATTTCAGTCCGGAAAATGTAAGGCTGGCGTTCAACTTGCCAATGATGGAAGAGAACGCACGCCCCTACACAAGAAAGGTCAACTTTGATCAAAGGTTGGACCAAGTCCTCATAGACATATGTGAGGAAGGAGCTCAATGGAAAATTGACTCAAGAGGCAAGCCGGTTCAATTAAGAAGGCATGACCTCAAACCAGTGGCTAGGGGATGGCTAGAATTCATTTAACGCTCAATCATTCCTACTAGTAACCAGTCTGAAGTTACTATAAACCGGGCCATCATGATCCATAGTATCATGATTGGAGAAGAGGTGGAAGTTCATGAGATTATACCTCAAGAACTCTACAAGGTGGCTGACAAGTCCTCCACTTGGACAAGGTTAGCCTTTCCTCACCTCATTTGCCACCTCTGCAATTCGGCTGAAATTGACATAGAGGGAGACATCCTCATTGAAGAGGACAAGCCCATCACTAAGAAAAGGATGGAGGAAATAAGAGATCATGGACCTCAACATGAGCATGAGGAAATTCCTCCCCATGAAATCCCTGAGATGCCTCAAGGGATGCACTTTCCTCCACAAAATTATTGGGAGCAAATCAACACTTCCCTAGGAGAATTAAGTTCCAACATGGGACAACTAAGGGTGGAGCACCAAGAGCACTCCATCATCCTCCATGAAATTAGAGAAGATCAAAGAGCCATAAGGGAGGAGCAACAAAGGCAAGGAAGAGACATAGAGGAGCTCAAGAGCACCATTGGTTCTTCAAGGAGAGGAAGATGCCACCCTCACTAAGGTGGACTCATTCCTTAATCTCCTTGTCTATTTATTTTCTGTTTTTCGGTTTTTGAGCCTTATGTGTTATTTATGTTTGTGCCTTCACTACATGATCATTAGTGTCTAAGTGTCTATGCCTTAAAGTTATGAATATGAATCAATCACCTTTCTTAAGTGAAAAATGTTTTAATTACAAAAGAACAAGAAGTACATGGTTTCGAATTCATCCTTGAAACTAGTTTAATTATTTTGATGTGGTGACAATACTTTTTGTTTTCTGAATGAATGCTTGAACAGTGCATATGTCTTTTGAAGTTGATGTTTATGAATGTTAAATATGTTGGCTCTTGAAGAATAAGGAAAAAGAAGAAATGTTATTTGATAATCTG
Source organism: Arachis ipaensis (assembly GCF_000816755.2). Lineage (NCBI taxonomy): Eukaryota > Viridiplantae > Streptophyta > Magnoliopsida > Fabales > Fabaceae > Arachis > Arachis ipaensis. The sequence continues at coordinate 34,427,773 of NC_029786.2, read as the reverse complement.
AAAAATCATCAAAATGATTCTTGAAGCAAGAAAAAGCAGTGAATACAAAAGCTTGCAGAAAAAAATAGCTAAAGAAAAAGAAAGAAAAAGAAAAAGCAAGCAGAAAAAGCCAAAAGCTCTTTAAACCAAAAGGCAAGAGCAAAAAGCCAATAGCCCTTAAAACCAAAAGGCAAGGGTAATAAAAAGGATCCAAGGCTTTGAGCATCAGTAGATAGGAGGGCCTAAAGGAATAAAATCCTGGCCTAAGCGGGTAAACCAAGTTGTCCCTAACCATGTGCTTGTGGCGTGAAGGTGTCAAGTAAAAACTTGAGACTGAGCGGTTAAAGTCGAGGTCCAAAGCAAAAATAGAGTGTGCTTAAGAACCTTGGACACCTCTAATTGGGGACTTTAGCAAAGCTGAGTCACAATCTGAAAAGGTTCACCCAGTTATGTGTCTGTGGCATTTATGTATCCGGTGGTAATACTGGAAAACAAAGTGCTTAGGGCCACGGCCAAGACTCATAAAGTAGTTGTGTTCAAGAATCAACATACTGAACTAGGAGAATCAGTAACACTATCTAAATTCTAAGTTCCTATAGATGCCAATCATTCTGAACTTCAATGGATAAAGTGAGATAAGTTTCAATGGATAAAGTGAGATAAGTTTCAAAAAGCTACAAGTCCCGCTCATCTGATTGGACCTAAGTTTCATTGATATTTTGGAATTTATAGTATATTCTCTTCTTTTTATCCTATTTGATTTTTAGTTGCTTGGGGACAAGCAACAGTTTAAGTTTGGTGTTGTGATGAGCGGATAATTTATACGCTTTTTGGCATTGTTTTTACACAGTTTCAGTATAATTTAATTAGTTTTTAGTATATTTTTATTAGTTTTTAATTAAAATTCACATTTCTGGACTTTACTATGAGTTTGTGTGTTTTTCTGTGATTTCAGGTATTTTCTGGCTGAAATTGAGGGACTTGAGCAAAAATCATATTCAGAGGTTGAAGAAGGACTGCAGATGTTGTTGGATTCTGAACTCCCTGCACTCAAAGTGGATTTTCTGGAGCTACAGAACTCCAAATAGCGCACTTTCAATTTCGTTGGAAAGTAGACATCCAGGGCTTTCCAGCAATATATAATAGTCTATACTTTGCCCGAGTTTAGATGACGCAAACTGGCGTTCAACGCCAGTTCCATGCTGCATTCTGGAGTTAAACGCCAAAAACAAGTTGCAAAGTGGAGTTAAACGCCAGAAACAGGTTACAAACTGGCGTTCAACTCCAAGAGAAGCCTCTACATGTATAAAGCTCAATGCTCAGCCCAAGCACACACCAAGTGGGCCCCAGAAGTGGATTTCTGCATCATTTACTCATTTCTCTAAACCCTAGTAACTAGTTTAGTATAAATAGGACTTTTTACTATTGTATTTACATCTTCAGTTTCATCTTTAGATCACGTTTGGGGGCTGGCCTCTCGGCCATGCCTGGACCTTCATCACTTATGTATTTTCAACGGTAGAGTTTCTACACACCATAGATTAAGGTGTGGAGCTCTGCTGTTCCTCATGAATTAATGCAAAGTACTATTGTTTTTCTATTCAATTCAAGCTTATTCCTATTCTAAGATATCCATTCGCACCTAAGAACATGATGAATGTGATGATTATGTGACGCTCATCATCATTCTCACTTAGGAACGCGTGCCTGACAAACACTTCCGTTCTACATGCAAACAAGCTAGAATGAATATCTCTTAGATATCTAGTACAGAGGACCGAGTCCGAGATATTGGAATCTTCGTGGTATAAGTTAGAACCCATGGATGGCCATTCCAGAGATCCAAAAAGTCTAAACCTTGTCTGTGGTATTCTGAGTAGGATCTGGGAAGGGATGGCTGTGACGAGCTTCAAACTCGCGAGCGCTGGGCGTAGTGACAGACGCAAAAGGATAGTAAATCCCATTCCAGTATGATCGAGAACCGACAGATGATTAGCCATGCAGTGACAGTGCATTGGACCATCTTCACAGAGAGGATGGGATGTAGCCATTGACAACGGTGATGCCCTACATAAAGCTTGCCATGGAAAGGAGTAGGAATGATTAGATGAAGACAGCAGGAAAGCAGAGGTTCAGGAGGAACGAAAGCATCTCTATACGCTTATCTGAAATTCTCACCAATGAATTACATAAGTATCTCTATCCCAGTTTATATTTTATTTATGTTTTTATTATCAATTCACCATACCCATTTGAATCCGCCTAACTGAGATTTACAAGGTGACCATAGCTTGCTTCAGGCCGACAATCTCCGTGGGATCGACCCTTACTCACGTAAGGTTTATTACTTGGACGACCCAGTGCACTTGCTGGTTAGTTGTATGAAGTTGTGATAAAGAGTTGAGATTACAATTGTACGTACCAAGTTGTTGGCGCCATTGATGATCACAATTTCGTGCACCAGGGTTCAACACCAAACTTAAAGTTTGGTTGTGGCCTCCCAACACCAAACTTAGAGTTTGACTGTGGGGGCTCTGTCTGACTCTGTATTGAGAGAAGCTTTTCATGCTTCCTCTCCATGGTTACAGAGGGATATCTTTGAGCTTTAAACACAAGGGAGTCTTCATTCACTTGAATGATCAATTCTCCTCTGTCAACATCAATCACAGCTTTTGCTGTGGCTAGGAAGGGTCTGCCAAGGATGATGGATTCATCCACACACTTCCCAGTCTCTAGGATTATGAAATCAGCAGGGATGTAGTGGTCTTCAACCTTTACCAAGACATCTTCTACAAGTCCATAAGCTTGTTTCTTTGAATTGTCTGCCATCTCCAGTGAGATTCTTGTAGCTTGTACCTCAATGATCCCTAGCTTCTCCATTACAGAGAGAGGCATGAGGTTTATGCTTGACCCTAGGTCACACAGAGCCTTCTCAAAGGTCATGGTGCCTATGGCACAAGGTATTGAGAACTTTCCAGGATCTTGTCTCTTCAAAGGTAATCTCTGCCTAGTCAAGTCTTCCAGTTCTTTGATGAGCAAGGGGGGTTCATCCTCCCAATTCTCATTACCAAATAACTTGGCATTTAGCTTCATGATTGCTCCAAGATACTTAGCAACTTGCTCTTCAGTAACATCTTCATCCTCTTCAGAGGAAGAATACTCATCAGAGCTCATGAATGGCAAAAGTAAATTCAATGGAATCTCTATGGTCTCAGTGTGAGCCTCAGATTTCCATGGTTCCTCATTAGGGAACTTCATGGAGGCCAGTAGATGTCCATTGAGGTTTTCCTCAGTGGAGATCACTGCCTCATCCTCTTCTCCAGGTTCGGCCATGTCAGACGTGTTTATGGCCTTGCACTCTCTCTTTAGATTCTCTTCTGTATTGCTTGGGAGAGTACTAGGAGGGAGTTCAGTAATTTTCTTACTCAGCTGACCCACTTGTGCCTCCAAATTTCTAATGGAGGACCTTGTTTCAGTCATGAAACTTTGAGTGGTTTTAATTAAATCAGAGACTACAGTTGCTAATTCAGAATGGCTCTGCTTAGAATTCTCTTTCTGTTGCTGAGAAGATGATGGAAAAGGCTTGCTATTGCTAAACCTGTTTTTTCCACCATCATTGTTGTTGAAACCTTGTTGAGGTCTCTGTTGATCCTTCCATGAGAGATTTGGATGATTTTTTCATGAAGGATTATAGGTGTTTCCATAGGAATATCCCATGTAATTCACCTCTTTCATTGCAGGGTTCTCAGGATCATAAGCTTCTTCTTCAGGGGAAGCTTCCTTAGTACTGCCTGGTGCAGCTTGCATTCCAGACAGGCTTTGAGAAATCATATTGACTTGTTGAGTCAATATTTTATTCTGAGCTAGTATGGTATTCAGAGTATCAATTTCAAGAACTTCTTTCTTCTGATTTGTCCCATTATTCACATGATTCCTTTCAGAGGTGTACATGAATTAGTTATTTGCAACCATCTCAATGAGTTTCTGAGCTTCTGCAGGCGTCTTCTTCAGATGAAGAGATCTTCCAGCAGAGCTGTCCAATGACATCTTGGACAGTTCAGACAGACCATCATAGAAGATACCTATGATGCTCCATTCTGAAAGCATGTCAGAAGAACACCTTCTGATCAATTACTTGTATCTTTCTCAAGCTTCATAGAGGGATTCTCCTTCCTTCTGTCTGAAGGTTTGGACTTCCGCTCTAAGTTTGCTCAATTTTTGAGGTGGAAAGAACTTTGCCAAGAAGGCATTGACTAGCTTTTCCCAAGAGTTCAGGCTTTCTTTGGGTTGTGAATCCAACCATGTCCTAACTCTGTCTCTTACAGCAAAAGGGAAGAGCATAAGTCTGTAGACCTCAAGATCAACCCCATTAGTCTTGACAGTGTCACAGATTTGCAAGAATTCAGCTAAGAACTGATGAGGATCTTCCAATGGAAGTCCATGAAACTTGAAATCATGTTGCATTAGAGAAAATAATTGAGGCTTAAGCTCAAAGTTATTTGCTCCAATGGCATGGATTGAGATGCTTCTCCTATAGAAGTCGGGAGTAGGTGCAGTAAAGTCACGAAGCACCTTCCTTGCATTGTTAGCATTGTTGTTTTCGGATGCCATGCTTCTTCTTCTTTGAAAAGCTCTGTCAGGCCCTCTAGAGGGATTTGTGCTTTAGCTTCTCTTAGTTTTCTCTTCAAAGTCCTTTCAGGTTCAGGATCAGCTTGAACAAGAATGCCTTTATCTTTGCTCCTGCTCATATGAAAGAGAAGAGAACAAGAAAGTATGGAATCCTCTATGTCACAGTATAAAAATTCCTTGAGGTGTCAGAGGAAAAGAAGAATAGAAGGAGAAGATAGATAGAAGAGAATTCGAACTTATCAAGAGGGATAGAGTTCGAATTACATATTGAGGAGGAGTATTAGTCCCTTAAATAGAAAGATGTGAGAAGAGGGGAAGAATTTTCCAAATTAATAGTAAAAGATTTTGAAAGAATTTCGAAAAAATGATTGAGATTTTCGAAAATTAAGTTTGGGAAAGAAATTAAGTGATTTTGAAAAAGATTTTGAAATTAGAAATTAAAAAGATATGATTGAAAATTAATTTTGAAAAAGATGTGATTGAAAAGATATGATTGAGAAGATATGATTGAAAATCAAATTAAAAAAGAAAGTTTTAAAATTAAAGTTGATTACTTGACTAACAAGAAATTAAAAGATATGATTCTAAAATTTAAAATTTGATCCTTTCTTAATAGGCAAGTAACAACTTGAAAATTTTGAAGTAAATCATTAATTGTAGCAGGGATTTTCGAAAATAATAATAATTAAAAAAATGGAAAGAAATTGATTTTGAAGAGATATGATTGAAAAGATATGATTTGAAAAAGATTTGATTTTGAAAAATTATGAAAACTTGAAAAAAATTTGAATTAAAAACAAAATCTTCCCTCTAGTGTCATCCTGGCTTTAAACGCCCAGAATGGCATCCATTCTGGCGTTTAACGCCCAAAATCCTACCTTTTTGGGCGTTTAACGCCCAGCCAAGTACCCTGGCTGCCGTTTAAACACCAGTTTTCCTTCTTCACTGGGCGTTTTGAATGCCCAGCTTTTTCTGTGTAATTCCTCTGCTGAATGTTCTAAATCTTCAATTCTCTGTATTATTGACTTGAAAAGACACAATTTTGAAAATATTTTTGAATTTTTAATGATGAGAAACAATAAAAAATGCAACTAAGATCAAATAAACAATGCATGCATGACACCAAACTTAGAAGTTTGTATACTAAGGACTATAATAATTTGAAAATGCATGTAAGAAATAACAAAAGACACAGAATAAGAGAAATCAAAGATCAGAGCACTGAAATCATCAAGAACAACTTGAAGATCAATGAAGAACATAATGCATATATTCAAAAAATGCAAGAAGAATAAAGACATGCAATTGACACCAAACTTAAAAATTGATATTAGACTTAAACAAGAAACATAAAATATTTTTTATTTTTATGGTTTTATAAAATTTTTTTTATCAGAGCACTGAAATCATCAAGAACAACTTGAAGATCAATGAAGAACATAATGCATATATTCAAAAAATGCAAGAAGAATAAAGACATGCAATTGACACCAAACTTAAAAATTGATATTAGACTTAAACAAGAAACATAAAATATTTTTTATTTTTATGGTTTTATAAAAAAAAATTTTTGTGATTTTTCAAAAATTGAATGGAAAAGAAAATAAAGGGGTTCAAAATTTTTAATAAGAGTTCCAGGAATCATTGCAATGCTAGTCTAAGACTCCGGTCCAGGAATTAGACATGGCTTAATAGCCAGCCAAGCTTTCAATAAAAGCTCCGGTCCAAAATACTAGACATGGCCAATGGCCAGCCAAGCTTTAGCAGATCATTGCTAACAACAGCAAAATTGATAGAAATCAACAAGCTCTTGTGATGATAAGTTGAAACCTCGGTCCAATAAGATTAGACATGGCTTCACAGCCAGCCAGACTTCAACAGATCGTCATGAAACTCTAGAATTCATTCTTAAAAACTCTGAAGAACAAAATAAAATTTTTTTTTTGTATTTTAAAATTTTTTTCGAAAATAAAAAGTAAAATTACCTAATCTAAGCAACAAGATGAATCGTCAGTTGTCCAAACTAGAACAATACCCGGCAACGGTGCCAAAAACTTGATGCACGAAATTGTGATCATCAACAACAGTGCCAAAGACTTGGAGCTCTCAAACGTGAATCACACTTTGTCACAATTCCGCACAACTAACCAGCAAGTGCACTGGGTCGTCCAAGTAATACCTTACGTGAGTAAAGGTCGATCCCACGGAGATTGTCGGCTTGAAGCAAGCTATGGTCATCTTGTAAATCTCAGTCAGGCGGATTCAAATGGTTATGAAGGATTGATAATTAAAAGATGAATAAAACATAAAATAAGATAAAGATAGAGATACTTATGTAATTCATTGGTGAGAATTTCAGATAAGCGTATGAAGATGCTTTGTTCCTCTTGAACCTCTGCTTTCCCATTGCCTTCTTTCAATCATTCATACTCCCTTCCATGGCAAGCTTTATGTTGGGCATCACCGTTGTCAATGGCTACTTCCCGTCTTCTCAGTGAAAATGTTCTACGCACGCTGTCACCGTACGGCTAATCATTTGTCGGTTCTCGATCATGTTGGAATAGGATCCATTGATCCTTTTGCGTCTGTCACATGCCCAACACTCGCGAGTTTGAAGCTCGTCACAGTCATCCCTTCCCAGATCCTACTCAGAATATCACAGACAAGGTTTAGACGTTCCGGATCTCAGGAATGACCGCCAATAATTCTAGCCTATACCACGAAGGTTCTAATCTTAGATTAGAAACCCAAGAGATACACATTCAAGCTTGTTTGCATGTAGAATGGAAGTGGTTGTCAGGCACGCGTTCATAGGGGAGAATGGTGATGAGTGTCACATAATCATCACATTCATCATGTTCTTGGATGCGAATGAATATCTTAGAGAAGAAGTAGACGTGAATTGAATAGAAAAATAGTAGTACTTTGCATTAATTCATGAAGAACAGCAGAGCTCCACACCTTAATCTATGGTGTGTAGAAACTCCACCGTTGAAAATACATAAGAACAAGGTCTAGGCATGGCTGTGAGGCCAGCCCCCAAACGTGAAAAGGTCTATCAAAAGTATGAAAATACAATAGCAAAAGGTCCTATTTATAGAGAACTAGTAGCCTAGGGTTTACAGAAATAAGTAATTAATGCAGAAATATTCTTCCAGGCCCACTTGGTGTGTGCTTGGGCTGAGCATTAAAGCTTCCATGTATAGAGACTTTTCTTGGAGTTAAACGCCAGCTTTTGTGCCAGTTTGGGCGTTTAACTCCAGCTTTTGTGCCAGTTCTGGCGTTTTGATGCCAGAATTCTTAAGCTGACTTGGAACGCCTGTTTGGACCATCAAATCTCAAGCAAAGTATGGACTATTATATATTGCTGGAAAGCTCAGGATGTCTACTTTCCAACGCAATTGAGAGCGCGCCAATTGGGCTTCTGTAGCTCCAGAAAATCCACTTTGAGTGCAGGGAGGTCAGAATCCAACAGCATCTGCAGTCCTTTTTCAGCCTCTGAATCAAATTTTTGCTTAGGTCCCTCAATTTCAGCCAGAAAATACCTGAAATCATAGAAAAACATATAAACTCATAGTAAAGTCCAGAAATGTAATTTTTATTTAAAAACTAATAAAAATATAATAAAAACTAACTAAAACATACTAAAAACATACTAAAAACAATGCCAAAAAGCGTATAAATTATCCGCTCATCAAGCCACAACTTCCACCCACTTGGACACATAATCAACTGCCACCAAAATATAGTTGTTGGAATATGAGGGAGGAAAAGGTCAATTGAAATCAATACCCTAGACATCAAATAACTCAACCTCAAGAATCCCGTGCTATGGCATCTCATGGTTGGCAGGGAGATTCTTAGTTCTTTCACATCTCACAACTCTTTACAAATGCTCTTGAATCCCTGAAGAGAGTCGACGGGTAAAACCCGCTCTGAAGGACCTTTGTAGCTGTCCTTTCACCACCAAAGTGACCTCTATAATTAGAACCATGACAGTACCAAAGAATCTGTTGTATTTCTCCATCTGGAACACATCTCCGGATTATACCATCTGAGCATCTTCTAAAAAGGTATGGCTCCTCCCAAAAGTAGTACTTTGAATCAGTTAGTAGCTTCTTTACTTGTTGTCTACTGTACTCCTTTGGAATGAAATTCATGGCTTTGTAATTTGCAATGTCTGCAAACTATGGAGCCTGCTGAATGAGGAACAGTTGCTCATCCGGGAATGTCTCAGCTACAGCTGTGGGTGACTGCACTCCTGCTTCAGGTTCAATTCTGGAAAGGTGGTCAGCTACTTGATTTTCTGACCCTTTCCTGTATTTTATCTCAATATCAACCTCCTGAAGGAGTAACACCCATCTTATTAATCTTGGTTTAGAATCCTATTTGGTTAGAAGGTACTTCAAAGCAGTTATTTACAATAACCTTAGAACCAATTAAATAGGATCTAAACTTATCAACAGCATATACAATAGCTAATAATTCTTTCTCTGTAGTTGTGCAATTTCTTTGAGCATCATTTAACACATGGCTGGCATAGTAAATGACATGTATAAGCTTGCCATGCCTCTATCCTAAAACAGCTCCTATAGCAAAATCACTAGCATCACACATTAATTCAAATGGTAAATCCCAATCAGGAGGAGCTATAATGGGAGCAGAGGTAAGATTTGCTTTCAGAGTTTCAAAAGCATGCAGGCATTCAGCATCAAACACAAAAGGAATATCAACAACTAATAGGTTGCTCAATGGTTTATCAATTTTTGAAAAATCCTTTTCTAAATCTTCTATAAAATCCTACATGACCCAAGAAACTCCTGACTGCCTTAACATTAGATGGTGGTGGTAATTTTTTAATTACCTCCACCTTTGCTCTATCAACCTCAATCCCCTTGCTTGAAATTCAGTGTCCAAGAATAATACCTTCTGTAACCATAAAATGACATTTTCCCAATTTAAAACAAGGTTTGATTTTTGACACCGTTTCAAGACTAGAGATAAATTCTTAAGACAGGATTCAAAAGAATTACCAAAAACAAAAAAATCATCCATAAATACCTCAATGAACTTTTCAACCATATCAAAAAAAATTGAAAGCATACACCTCTGAAAAGTTGCTGGAGCATTACAAAGTCCAAATGGCATTCTCCTATAAGCAAATACTCCAAAAGGGCATGTGAATGCTGTCTTCTCTTGATCTTGAGAGTCCACTGCAATTTGATTATATCCAGAATATCCATCTAGAAAATAATAAAAAGCATGACTAGCTAACCACTCAAGCATCTGATCAATGAAAGGCAAGAAGAAGTGATCCTTCCTTGTAGTAGTGTTGAGCCCCCTGTAGTCTATGCATATTCTCTATCCTGTGACTGTTCTTGTAGGAATTAGCTCATTCTTTTCATTCTTGATCACTGTCATCCCTCCTTTCTTGGGAACTACCTACACAGGACTTACCCAAGGGCTGTCAGAAATAGGATAAATAATGCTGGCTTCCCATAGTTTCATTACCTCTTTTTGGACTACCACTTTTATAGTTGGATTTAGTCTCCTTTGTGGTTGCACAACCGGTTTAGCGTCATCTTCAAAAAGGATCTTGTGCATATACTTGGTTGGATTAATCCCCTTTAAATCACCAATGGTCCATCCAAGAGCTATTTTATGCCTCCTGAGTACTGAGATAAGTGCCTCTTCCTCTCCAAGCTTCAAGGAAGAGCTAATAATCACTGAATATAAATCATTTTCACCTAAGAATACATATTTTAGAGAAGGAGGCAAGGGTTTGAGCTCAAGCTTAGGGAATTCCTCCTCCCTTTTAGGTGTGCTCATCACTTCCTTCTGGGGTGGTGAAAGTTGTTTAAATACTAAACTAGTAACCTAGGTTTACAAAAAATGAGTAAACTAAGATAGATAGTGCAGAAATCCACTTCTGGGGCCCACTTAGTGTGTGCTGGGGCTGAGACTTGAGCTTTACACGTGCCTAGGCTGTTTCCAGAGTTAAACGCCAGGTTGTAACCAGTTTCTGGCGTTTAACTCCAACTTGTAACTTGTTTCTGGCGTTTAACGCCAGAATACAATATGGAACTGGCGTTGAACGCCAGTTTACGTCGTTTATCCTTGGTGCGCGGAAATCGTGACGGTTCCATTCCTTGGTAATGACGCTAAAAACTCAATACGCACGTTCATAATCTTAGTTCTTTGTCACAACTTCACACAACTAACCAGCAAGTGCACTGGGTCGTCCAAGTAATAAACCTTACGTGAGTAAGGGTCGATCCCACGGAGATTGTCGGCTTGAAGCAAGCTATGGTCACCTTGTAAATCTCAGTCAGGCGGATTCAATTGATTATAGAGATTAAATAATTAAAAGATAAATATAAAATAAAGATAGTGATACTTATGTAATTCATTGGTGAGAATTTCAGATAAGCGTATAGAGATGCGTTCGTTCCTCCTGAACCTCTGCTTTCCTATTATCTTCATCCAATCATTCATACTCCCTTCTATGGCAAGCTGTATGTTAGGCATCACCGTTGTCAATGGCTACATCCTGTCCTCTCAGTGAAAATGGTCCAATACGCTGTCACTACATGGCTAATCATCTGTCGGTTCTCGATCATACTGGAATAGGATCTATTGATCCTTTTGCGTCTGTCACTACGCCCAGCACTCGCGAGTTTGAAGCTTGTCGCAGCCATCCCTTCCCAGATCCTACTCGGAATAACACAGATAAGGTTTAGACTTTTCGGATCACAAGAATGGCCGTCCATGGATTCTAACTTATACCACGAAGATTTTGATTAAGGAATCCCAGAGATACTCATTCAATCAAAGGTAGAACGGAAGTGGTTGTCAGGCACGCATTCATAGTTGGGAATGATGATGACTGTCACGATCATCACATTCATATTGAAGTGCGAATGAATATCTTAGAATCGGAATAAGCTTGAATTGAATAGAAAAATGATAGTACTTTGTATTAATTCATGAGGAACAGCAGAGCTCCACACCTTAATCTATGGTGTGTAGAAACTCTACCGTTGAAAATATATAAGTGATGAAGGTCCAGGCATGGCCGAGAGGCCAGCCCCCAAACGTGATCTAAAGATGAAACTAAAGATGTAAATACAATAGTAAAAAGTTCTATTTATGCTAAACTAGTTACTAGGGTTTACAGAAATGAGTAAATAATGCAGAAATCCACTCCTGGGGCCCACTTGGTGTGTGATTGGGCTGAGCATTGAGCTTTACATGTGTAGAGGCTTCTCTTGGAGTTGAACGCCAGTTTGTAACCTGTTTCTGGCGTTTAACTCCACTTTGCAACCTGTTTCTGGAGTTTAACTCCAGAATGCAGCATGGAACTGGCGTTGAACACCAGTTTACGTCGTCTAAACTCAGGCGAAGTATAGACTATTATATATTTCTGGAAATCCCTGGATGTCTACTTTCCAAATCAATTGAGTGCACGCCATTTAGAGTTCTGTAGCTCCAGAAAATCCTCTTTGAGTGCAGGGAGGTCAGAATCCAACAGCATCTGCAGTCCTTCTTCAACCTCTGAATCTTATTTTTGCTCAAGTCCCTCAATTTCAGTCAGAAAATACCTGAAATCATAGAAAAACACACAAGCTCATAGTAAAGTCCAGAAATGTGATTTTTATTTAAAAACTAATAAAAATATGCTAAAAACTAACTGAATTATACAGAAAACTAAGTAAAAACAATGCCAAAAAGCGTATAAATTATCCGCTCTTCACAACACCAAACTTAAATTGTTGCTTGTCCCCAAGCAAATGAAAATCAAATAGGATAAAAAGAAGAGAATATACTATAAATTCCAAAATATCAATGAAACTTAGTTCCAATCAGATGAGCGGGACTTGTAGCTTTTTGCCTTTTGAATAGTTTTGGCATCTCACTTTATCCATTGAAGTTCAGAATGATTGGCATCTATAGGAACTCAGAGTTCAGATAGTGTTATTGATTCTCCTAGTTCAGTGTGTTGATTCTTGTACACAGCTACTTTATGAGTCTTGGCCGTGGCCCTAAGCACTTTGTTTTCCAGTATTACCACCGGATACATAAATGCACAGACACATAACTGGGTGAACCTTTTCAGATTGTAACTCAGCTTTGCTAAAGTCCCCAATTAGAGGTGTCCAGGGTTCTTAAGCACACTCTTTTTTTTTGCTTTGGACCTTGACTTTAACCACTCAGTCTCAAATTTTCACTTGACACCTTCACGCCACAAGCACATGGTTAGGGACAGCTTGGTTTAGCCGCTTAGGCCAGGATTTTATTCCTTTAGGCCCTCCTATCCACTGATGCTCAAAGCCTTGGATCCTTTTTAATTACCCTTGCCTTTTGGTTTTAAGGGCTATTGGCTTTTTGCTCTTGCCTTTTGGTTTAAAGAGCTTTTGGCTTTTTCTGCTTACTTTTTTTCTTTTTCTTTCTTTTTTTGCTATTTTTTTTCTCTTTTTTTTCTGCAAGCTTTTGTATTCACTGCTTTTTCTTGCTTCAAGAATCATTTTTATGATTTTTTAGATTATCAAATAACATTTCTCCTTTTCATCATTCTTTTAAGAGCCAACATATTTAATATTCATAAACCACAATATCAAAAGACATATGCACTGTTCAAGCATTAGTTCAGAAAATAAAAAGTATTGTCACCACATCAAAATAATTAAACTAGTTTCAAGGATGAATTCGAAACCCTGTACTTCTTATTCTTTTGTTTTTAAAACAGTTTTCATTTAAGAGAGGTGATGGATTCATAGGACATTCATAGCTTTAAGACATAGACACTTAAACATAAATGATCATATAGTAAAGACACAAACATAATTAAACATGAAGCATGGAAACCGAAAACAGAAAATAAATAGACAAGGAGATTAAGGAATGAGTCCACCTTAGTGAGGGTGGCGTCTTCCTCTTCTTGAAGAACCAATGGTGCTTTTGAGCTCCTCTATGTTTCTTCCTTGCCTTTGTTGCTCCTCCTTCATGGCTTTTTAATCTTCTCTAATCTCATGGAGGATAATGGAGTGCTCTTGGTGCTCCACCCTTAGTTGTCCCATGTTGGAATTTAATTCTCCTAGGGAAGTGTTGATTTGCTCCCAATAATTTTGTGGAGGAAAGTTCATCCCTTGAGGCATCTCAGGGATTTCATGGTGAGGAATTTTCTCATGCTCATATTGAGGTCCATGATCTCTTATTTGCTCCATCCTTTTCTTAGTGATGGGCTTGTCCTCTTCAATGAAGATGTCTCCCTCTATGTCAATTCCAGCCGAATTGCAGAGGTGGCATATGAGGTGAGGAAAGGCTAACCTTGCCCAAGTGGAGGACTTGTCAGCCACCTTGTAAAGTTCTTGAGGTATAATCTCATGAACTTCCACCTCCTCTCTAATCATGATACTATGGATCATGATGGCCCAGTCTATAGTAACTTCAGACCGGTTACTAGTAGGAATGATTGAGCATTGAATGAACTCTAGCCATCCCCTAGCCACGGGCTTGAGGTCATGCCTTCTTAGTTGAACCAGCTTCCCTCTTGAGTCAATTTTCCATTGAGCTCCTTCCTCACATATGTCTATGAGGACTTGGTCCAACTTTTGATCAAAGTTGACCCTTCTTGTGTAGGGGCGTGCATTCTCTTCCATCATTGGCAAGTTGAACGCCAGCCTTACATTTTCTGGACTGAAATCTAAGTATTTCCCCTGAACCATGGTAAGCCAATGCTTTGGATTCGGGTTCACACTTTGATCATGGTTCATAGTGATCCATGCGTTTGCATAGAACTCTTGAACCATTAGGATCCCGACTTGTTGAATGGGGTTGGTAAAAACTTCCCAACCTCTTCTTTGGATCTCAAGTCGGATCTTCGGATACTCATTCTTTTTGAGCTTGAAAGGAACCTCAGGGATCACTTTCTTCTTGGCCATAACTTCATAGAAGTGGTCTTGATGGACCTTTGAGATGAATCTCTCCATCTCCCATGACTCAGAGGTGGAAGCAATTGCCTTCTATTTCCTCTTTCTAGAGGTTTCTCTGGCCTTAGGTGCCATAAATGGTTATGGAAAAACAAAAAGCTATGCTTTTACCACACCAAACTTAAAATGTTTGCTCGTTCCCGAGAAAAAGAAGAAGGAAAGTAATAGAAGAAGAAGAAAATGGAGGAGATGGGGGAAGAAGATGTATTTGGCCAAGGAGAAGAAGAGAGGGTTGTATTGTGTGAAAATAAAGAAGGAGTGAGGGGTTTATATAGGAGTGAGGGAGGTGTAGGGTTTGGCCATTAGGGTTGGGTTTGGGAGGGAAATTAGTTTGAATTTTGAAGGTACGTGGGGTTTATGGGGAAGAGAGGATGGATGTGAGTGGTGAAGAAGTGATGGGAAAGAGGGATTGAGGTGATTGGTGAAGGGTATTTGGGGAAGAGAGTTATGAATAGGTGTGAAGAGGAGAGAAGAAAATATGGGGATCCTGTGGGGTCCACAGATCAAGTAGGGACAAGGACTTAGCATCCCTGCTCCAATTAGGCGTGTAAAATGCCTTTGCTGTGCAATCCTGGCGTTTAACGCCAGACTGCTGCCTGTTTCTGGCGTTAAACACCCAAATGTAGCTTGTTTCTGGAGTTTAACGCCAGGCAGATGCTTGTTTCTGGCGTTAAATGCCAGCTTGGTGCCTGTTTCTGGCGTTAAACGCCAGACAGATGCTTGTTTCTGGCGTTTAAACGGCAGACTGCTCTCCTCCAGGGTGTGCTATTTTCAATGCTATTTTTCATTCTGTTTTTGATTTTTCAATAGTTTTTGTGACTTCACATGATCATCAACCTAATAAAACACGAAATAACAAAAAGAAAATAAAATAGATATGATTAAATAACATTAGGTTGCCTCCCAACAAGCGCTTCTTTAATGTCAATAGCTTGACAGTGAGCTCTCATGGAGCCTCACAGATAATCAGAGCAAGGTTGGAACCTCCCAACACCAAACTTAGAGTTTGAATGTGGGGGTTCAACACCAAACTTAGAGTTTGGTTGTGGCCTCCCAACACCAAACTTAGAATTTGACTGTGGGGACTTTAGTTGACTCTGCAGTGAGAGAAGCTTTTTATGCTTCCTCTCCATGGTTACAGAAGGAGATCCTTGAGTTTTAAACATAAGGTTGTCCTCTTTCAGTTGAAGGATCAACTCTTCTCTGTCCACATCAATCACAGCTCTTGCTGTGGCTAGGAAGGGTCTTCCAAGGATGATGGATTCATCCTCTTCCTTCCTAGTGTCTAGGATTATGAAATCAGCAGGGATGTAAAGGCCTTCAACCTTTACTGACACGTCCTCTACTTGTCCATAAGCCTGTTTTCTTGAGTTGTCTGCCATCTCTAAAGAGATTCTGACAGCTTACACCTCAAAGATTCCAAGTTTCTCTATTACAGAGAGTGGCATTAAGTTTATTTCTGACCCCAGGTCACACAGAGCCTTCTCAAAGGTCATGGTGCCTATGGTACAGGGTATTAAGAATTTGCCAGGATCCTGTTTCTTTTGAGATAATTTCTGCCTATCCAATGCATTCAGTTCATTGGTGAGAAAGGGAGGTTCATCTTCCCAAATCTCATTACCAAATAATTTGGCATTCAACTTCATGATTGTACAAAGGTATTTAGCAACTTGCTCTTCAGTAATGTCTTCATCCTCTTCAGAGGAAGAATACTCATCAGAGCTCATGAAGGGCAGAAGGAGGTTCAATGGAATCTCTATGGTCTCTAGATGAGCCTCAGATTCCTTTGGTTCCTCAAAGGGATACTCCTTATTGGTCACTGGACGTCCCAGGAGGTCTTCCTCACTAGGATTCACGTCCTCCTCTTCCCTTGTAGGTTCGGCCATGATGGTCAAATCAATGGCCTTGCACTCTCTCTTTGGATTCTCTTCTGTATTGCTTGGGAGAGTACTAGGAGGAGTTTTAGTGACTCTTTTACTCAGCTGGTCCACTTGTGCCTCCAAATTTCTAATGGAGGACCTTGTTTCATTCATGAAACTCACAGTGGTCTTAGATAGATTAGAGACTATATTTGCTAAGCTAGATGGATTCTACTCAGAATTCTCTGTCTGTTGCTGAGTGGATAATGGAAAAGGCTTACTATTACTAAACCTATTTCTTCTACCATTATTAAAGCCTTGTTGAGGCTTCTATTGATCCTTACATGAGAAATTTGGATGATTTCTCCATGAGGGATTATAGGTGTTTCCATAGGGTTCACCCATGTAATTCACCTCTGCTATTGCAGGGTTTTCAGGATCATAAGCTTCTTCTTCAGAAGATGCCTCTTTAGTACTGTTGGATGATTCCTTCAATCCATTCAGACTCTGAGAGATCATATTGACTTGCTGAGTCAATATTTTATTTTGAGCCAATATGGCATTCAGAGTATCAATTTCAAGAACTCATTTCCTCTGAGGTGTCTCATTACTCACAGAATTTCTTTCAGAAGTGTACATGAACTGGTTATTTGCAACCATGTCAATGAGTTCTTGAGCTTCTGCAGGCGTTTTCTTTAGGTGAATGGATCCACCTGCAGAATGGTCTAATGACAGCAATGATAATTCAGACAGACCATCATAGAATATATCCAGGATGGTCCATTCTGAAAGTATGTCAGAAGGACACTTTTTGGTCAGTTCCTTGTATCTCTCCCAAGCTTCATAGAGGGATTCACCTTCCTTTTGTCTGAAAGTTTG